>NC_141874.1:729428533-729732283 GCF_056163025.1 Triticum urartu
TTCGACGGGATCCTCTGGTACGGCGAATTCACCATCGCCGAGGCTTGCCTGGTCTTCGGAGGGGGGGTATGTAATTGTCATCCTCCTCCTCTCCGTCTGCTGCTCTCTCAGGAGAGCTGGCTCCTTCATCCTCCTGCTCCAAATCTTGCTGGAGGGGATTGTTGTTGTCTTCGGCACTATCCAGAGTGTTATTATCTCCTGTGCCGGTATCACCACTTTTGCTTTGGCGGGACTTAGAGCGGCGCCGCTGATGTCGGCGCTTGGGTTGTTTCTGGGAGGGGTCATCCTCCGCTATCTCGTCGCCATTGCCTTCGTTGGGTGTATCCACCATGTATATGTCATATGACGAGGTGGCTTTCCAGTGCCCTATAGGCGCTGGTTCATGTTTGTCTCCTACATCGTCGTCCATACCGTTGATTTCTTCGGAGTCGAAGTCGAGCATGTCGGTTAAATCATCGACAGTGGCTATGAAGTGGGTGGTGGGTGGGCGTCGAATTTCTTCGTCGTCCACATCCCAATCCTGTTGGCCATAGTCCGGCCAGGGCTCTCCTGGCAAAGAGAGAGACCTTAGTGAATTCAGAATGTCGCCGAAGGGCGAGTGCTGAAAGATATCCACGGCGGTGAATTCCATGATCAGCGCCCAATCGGATTCGATTGGCAGGGGTGCGGATGGTTCGGAGTCCGGAAAAGAGTCCGGCACCTTGGAGTCACGGACTGCGCAGAGGGTTAGGCTGGTGTTTGGCTCGATCGCCGTTGAGACTGCAACCCCTGAGGTGGTGTCTAACCACCCGTCCTCGATTGGCGCAGTTGGCTCCGAGCTAAGGGTCGGAGCTGATGAGGGCGCGGCCTCTGGGTACTGCTCGGCGGCAGAGCTAGGTCATACCCATCGTGACAGTGCGGCGCGTCCAGCTGCGGCTCGAATCCATCGAAGAACAAGTCTCCGCGGATGTCGGCCGTGTAGTTCAAACTTCCAAATCTGACCTGATGGCCAGGGGCGTAGCTTTCAATCTGCTCCAGATGGCCAAGCGAATTAGCCCGCAGTGCAAAGCCGCCGAATACGAAGATCTGTCCAGGGAGAAAAGTCTCACCCTGGACCGCATCGCTATCGATGATAGTAGGAGCCATCAAGCCTAACGGCGACGACACAGAGGAACTCTCAATGAAAGCACCAATGTTGGTGTCAAAACCAGCGGATCTCGGGTAGGGGGTCCCGAACTGTGCGTCTAGGCCGGATGGTAATAGGAGGCAGGAGACACGATGTTTTACCCAAGTTCGGGCCCTCTTGATGGAGGTAAAACCCTACGTCCTGCTTGATTAATATTGATGATATGGGTAGTACAAGAGTAGATCTACCACGAGATCAGAGAGGCTAAACCCTAGAAGCTAGCCTATGGTATGATTGTATGTTGTGATTGTTGTCCTACGGATTAAAACCCTTCGGTTTATATAGACACCGGAGAGGGTTAGGGTTACACAAGGTCGGTTACAAAGGAGGAGATATCCATATCCGTATTTCCTAGCTTGCCTTCCACGCCAAGTAGAGTCCCTTCCGGACACGAGACGAAGTCTTCATTCTTGTATCTTCATAGTCTAACATTCCGACCAATAGAGATAGTCCGGCTGTCCGGAGACCCCCTAATCCAGGACTCCCTCAGAAGGCCTTGCGTGCAAGGGCCCGAGCTGCGGCGTGGTGGCCACCAAGTCCAGCATGAATTTCTGCCAAAGTTGTCGTCCTTCCTCTTCGGAGATGCACCTTTAAAGTACCTCGGTAGAGCTTTTCTTATAAAGCACTCCCTCGTTACATTGTAGGCTTTAGACCGCCGCACAATGCAACGTGCCTCATTTATTTGAGATATTGCGAGGTTCGGATCCCCCCGCACCTCTAGACTTTGAATGCCCATGGAGACTGCCATCCGGAGACCATGCAACAGGGCCTCATATTCTGCTGCATTGTTGGAGTCTGTGTATAATATTTGGAATATGTATTGGACTGTATGTCTGGTGGGGGATCTCAGGACGACGCCTGCCCCCAGACCAGCCAGCATCTTAGAGTCGTCGAAGTGCATGATCCAATTGGAGTACGCGTCGTACTCTTTAGGGAGTTCGGCTTCCATCCATTCGGCGATGAAATCAGCCAGTACTTGAGACTTAATGGCTCATCGTGGTTTATATGTTATGTCGAACGGGAGGAGCTCGATGGCCCATTTAGCAATCCTGCCAGTGGCATCGCGGTTGTTTATTACGTCGTTGAGTGGTACTTCGGAGGCCATCGTAATTAAACACTCTTGAAAGTATTTTCATAGTTTCCGGGATGCCATGAAGACCACGTATGCTATCTTTTGATAATGTGGGTACAGTGATTTGCATGGAGTGAGGACGGTGGATACGTAGTATACCGGCTTTTGAAGCGGGAACTTATGTCTGTCTGTCTCTCGTTCGAAGATGAGCACTGCGCTTACAACTTGATGTGTTGCCGCTATATATAACAGCATTGGTTCCCTGACATTTGGCGCGGCCAAGATTGGGTTGGTGGCCAATAAGGCTTTTATTTCTTCCAATCCGGCCATGGCCGCATCCGTCCACTCAAAGTGTTCGGTGCATCGAAGAAGGCGATAAAGAAGTAGTGCATTTTCTCCTAATCGGGAGATAAAGCGGCTTAAGCCAACCATGCATCCAGTTAACTTCTGGATTTGCTTGAGGTCTATTAGGATAGCCAACTATGACAAAGCTCGGATTTTAGTTGGATTTGCTTCAATTCCTCTATTGGATACGATGAAGCCCAAGAGCTTTCCGGCGGGCACGCCAAAAATGCATTTTTCGGATTGAGCTTGATGTCATATGTTCGAAGATTGTCGAATGTGAGCCTCAAGTCATTTATTAAGGATTCGACGTGTCTTGTTTTAATGACCACATCATCTACGTATGCCTCCACTGTTTTGCCGATTTGTGTTTCCAGGCATGTCTGAATCACGCGTTGATAGGTTGCACCGGCGTTTTTGAGCCCAAAAGGCATGGTGTTAAAACAGAAGGGATCCGCCATCTTAATTTGATGGTATCTAGAGTATGCGTCGAGGAAGCACAATGAGTCGTGTCCTGCGGTAGCATCGATAATTTGATCGATGCGGGGGAGGGGGAAGGGATCCTTGGGGCAAGCCTTGTTAAGGTCCTTGAAATTGACACATAGGCGCCAGGATTTTTCCTTCTTTGGTACCATCACCAGGTTTGCTAGCCAGTTCGGATGTTTTATTTCTCTAATGAATCCAGCCATGAGTAACTTGGCTAGCTCTTCTCCCATGGCTTGTCGCTTAGGCTCAGAGAAACGCCAAAGAGTCTCCTTGACCGGCTTGAACCCCTTTAGAATGTTAAGGCTATGTTCGGCCAGCCTGCGTGGGATTCCTGGCATGTCTGAAGGATGCCAGGCGAAGATGTCCCAATTCTCGCGCAAGAATGCCCGTAGTGCGGCGTCTGTTGTGGGGTTCAGCTGTGCCCCGATGGATGTTGTTTTTGTAGGGTCCATTGGGTAGACCTGGAATTTGACTATTTCGTTCGCTAGTTTAAAATAGGTGGACTTGGGTCTTTTGTCGAGTATCACGTCGTCCTTGTCCACCGTGGAGCGCAGCATAGTTAGTTCTTCGGCCGCAAGGGCTTCGGATAACGCCTCGAGGGCTAGTGCGGCGATTTTATTTTCGGCGCGGAGAGCTATGTCCAGATCACTAGCCAGAGTGATGATTCCATTGGGCCCGGGCATTTTGAGCTTCATGTACCCATAATGGGATATAGCTTGGAAGATCCTGAATGCCTCCCGCCCTAAAAGGGCGTGGTATCCGCTACTGAACGGGGCCACTTGGAATATGATTTCTTCGGACCTATAATTCTCCGGCATGCCGAATACCACATCTAGTGTGATTTTTCCCGCACATCGTGCCTCCCGACTAGGGATGATTCCTCTGAAGGTCGTGCTGCTTTGCTCAATGCGGCTCTTGTCTATTTCCATTTTGCTAAGAGTTTCCTCGTAGATGAGGTTTAATCCGCTGCCACCGTCCATGAGCACTTTAGTAAGCCGGAATTTGTCCACAATTGGACTAAGGACCAAAGTGGCTGGTACTCGGGTTGTTTGGAATTGAGGTTCGTCATTGGCATTGAAGGTTATGGCCATGTCGTTCCATGGATTTATTGCTACAACGTGGCAGACTTCAGCAAGGCTGCAGAGTGTTCGCTTGCGCCTATTATTTGAGCCGAAGGTCCTGAAGACTGTCAATATTGTATTGTTATTTTCCACGGGATGGTGCTCTGTTGTATTGTTGATGAGGATATCCTCGCCTCTCTTGGCCACCTGCCGGAGTATCCAACATGCTCTAAGGCTGTGTGATGGCATGGTATCCGCTGTACTATGAATTTTACATGGCCCAATTGAGCCATCCCTCCAATACAGTTCTACGCCCTGTAGTGGGCTTTTGTTTCTTTGTAATTGGATCGGGTGACTTACGAGAGTACACCCTTTTAGTTTGGATGCGGGTTTTAGTGAGAGCCGGAGGATCCCAGAATTTTGTTTGGGTTTTCCAGGCTCTTTCCATCGCATAGTACTTCCGTACTATGGCCGTCAAGTCAGCAAAGTGTGCTATGTCACGGCGACTTATGGCGTTGAGGATTCCCTTGTCCATGCAATTTTTGCAAAAGAATGAAATTGCGTCTTCCTCACGACAGTCCTTGACCTAGCTCATTGCAAGGAGGAATCTGGCCCAATAGTGATGTACTGTCTCTTGGAGCTCTTGTCTAATGTGGGAAAGATCACTTGAGTCTGGGTGGGTGGGCAGATTTAGGTCCGAACCCTGACCCGATCTGAGACCCAGGTGCGGATAAGTTTCCGAGCTTGGCAGTTCGGACTCCGGGATGTTGCCCAATAGTTCTAGCCCGCTGTCTCATTCTAGGTTCGAAGCTTGAGCCATGTCCTCCCGTGGACGGGTATCCGACTCGGAGAGCTCGAGAATTCGGACATAGTTTGTCCTCAAAATAGAGGAAGAATTGCTACATTGCTCCTCCACCATCGCTATTTGATGGGTGACCGACGGAGAGTTAATCTCCCTTTGGTCGGGTTTAAGCCCGATCGGATCATAGTCCGTTGCAACTCCTAGGGCGGCGATGCGATCGAAGAGCTCGTTCAAGGAAGAGAGCTCTATTGAATCCATCTGCTCGGCGAATCCTGAGCCGACGTGGAGGCTGTTTTTGATGACCCAAGAAGTCATTGTCGGCGCGACGACGGAACGGGCGGTCTTGACGAAGCCGCCTAGTCGGAGAGTTTGGCCTATAGCCAGGGCTCCCCCCGGGGTAATGTTGTCCTTGACAAAAGATGAGCCATCAAGCATTATCGTGGCGGCGCAGTGGAACTCTCAATGAAAGCACCAATGTCGGTGTCAAAACCGGCGGATCTCGGGTAGGGGGTCCCGAACTGTGCGTCTAAGGCGGATGGTAACAGGAGGCGGGGGACACAATGTTTACCCAGGTTCGGGCCCTCTCGATGGAGGTAATACCCTACTTCCTGCTTGATTGATCTTGATGATATGAGTATTACAAGAGTTGATCTACCACGAGATCATAGAGGCTAAACCCTAGGAGGTAGCCTTTGATTATGATTGCTCTTGTCCTACGGACTAAACCCTCCGGTTTATATAGACACAAGAGGGGGCTAGGGTTACATAGAGTCGGTTACAAGGGAGGAGATCTACATATCCGAATTGCCAAGCTTGCCTTCCACGCAAAGGAGAGTCCCACCCGGACACGGGACGAAGTCTTCAATCTTGTATCTTCATAGTCCAACAGTCCGGCCAAAGGATTTAGTCTGGCTATCCGAGGACCCCCTAATCCAGGACTCCCTCACTCACTGGCTGTGGTTTTTCTATGAGCCAGCTAGCTATCCTCACCTGCGCAAAAGTGGGTCACGAGTGCCGTGAGGGCTGCCATGGATTTCGGCTTTTCTTGGCCGAGGTGGCGGGCGAGCCATTCGTCACGGATGCTGTGTTTGAAGGCTGCTAGGGACAGTCAACGATCTGGTTCTTTTTGGTTAGGAACCTAGTCCAGAATTTTCTGGCTGATTCTCCAGGTTGTTGAACTATATGACTTAAGCCATCGGCGTCTGGTGGCAGGACATAAGTGCCTTGGAAGTTGTCAAGAAAAGCTTCTTCCAAGTCCTCCCAGCTGCCGATGGAGTTTTCAGGCAGGCTATTTAACCAGTGTCTAGCTGACCCTTTTAGTTTTAGTGGGAGGTATTTGATGATGTGGATATCGTCTCCTCGGGCCATATGGATGTGGAGAATAAAATCCTTGATCCATACTGCAGGATCGGTTGTTCCATCGTATGATTCAATATTGACGGGCTTGAACCCCTCGGGGAATTCATGATCCTGTACTTCATCTGTGAAGCAGAGAGGGTGTGCGGCGCCTCTATATCGGGCTGCATCGCGGCGCACCTCCGATGAAGTCCGCCTGCGGTTATCGGCCCGGGCATGACTAGGTTTGTCACATCTGAATAGGTAGCCGTCATCGCGAGTCGAAAGGCGTCCTCACGATCCATAGATTGATCTGGTGTGTCCTGCTCTACTGTCCAGATCCTACCGAAGGTCGTATGTATAGTCCCGAGCTGTTTTGTCTCTGTTTTTACGAGGCGGTGTGGCGGGCTGCTGTTCGGCCTGAGTTGTCGTTTTATCCCGACCGTGGGGTGGTTGGTCCGCCGCACTATCCCGACCAAGTGGTGGTCGTTCCGCATTGCGCAAGGGAGGTATGGGCTCTGGCGCCTCCTCATCAAACTGAGGTAGCAATCTGCATTTCGGGTAACTCTTGGTTGGACGCTTGAGGTCGTATTCTTCAGCTGCCAGGACATCAGTCCATCTGTCAATGAGTAGGTCTTGATCAGCTTGAAGCTGCTGCTACTTTTTCTTCAGGCTTCTTGCAGTAGCTATTAGCTGGCGCTTGAAGCACTCCTTCTCGAGGGGTGCCTCAGGCATGATGAAATCCTCGTTGCCAAGGCTCTCCTCATCCTCGGAGAGTGGACGGTAACTATCGTCATCCGGGTCATTGGCATGGCCTGTTTATCAGGGTTAACTTGCCCATTGTCTTGTTCCTCCTATTTGGATGTTGCTCCAACAGGGTCCTTATTGTTTTCGGCGTCGTCCGGAGTACTATTTTCTCCAGTGCCAGTGTTGCTATCTTTTGTGCGACGTGACTTAGAACAGCGTTTAGGGCGCCGGCGCATGGACTGTGTCTCAGAAGGTTTATTCGCCACTAGATCTTCTTTGTCATCGTCGCTAGCCTTTTTAGGTGTGTCAACCATGTACACATCGTACGAAGAGGTGGCCGTCCAACATCCGTTGAATGGCGGGTCTTGGCCTTGCTCCTTGTCGGCATCTCGTCCATACCGTCGATGTCTTCGGAGCCATAATCAAGCACGTCGGTTAAGTCCTCGACAGTGGCTATGAAGTGGGTGGCGGGTGGGAAGCGAAATTCTCCATCATCAGCCTCTAGTTCGAACCGGATATAGTTCGGTTGTGTGTCCCCCGCCAAGGCTAGGTTTTTTTAATGAATTTGGCACATCGCCCAAGGGCGAGTGTTGGAAGACGTCTGCGGCGCTGAACTCGAAGTTCGATGAACGATCCAGCTCGGTGTCCGCAGGCGTACGCGGTTCAGAACTTATAGTCGGAAACAAGTCCGGAATTCCGTTAACGCACATATTGCAAGGTGCTAAGTCAGTGTCCGGCTCCAACGCCGTAGATTCCATGGCTTCGGATGGCGCAACCTGTTCCGGATCTAAGGCCGTAGCAGTTATAGGAACCATCTCCTGAATATGGTCCGATGACAGATTTAAGTCATGTTCATCGGAGCGAGGGGGAGCGATCGCCGTGGTCTCAAATATGTTGAAGATCAAGTCTCCACGGATATCCGCAACGTACTTCAAGCTTACGAATCTGACCTAGTAGCCAGGGGCGTAGCTATCGATCTACTCCAGATGGCCAAGCGAGTTGGCCCGCAGTACGAAGCCGCCGAAATGAAAATCTGTCCAGGAGGAAAGTTTCTCTTTGGACAGCGTCACTATCGACGATTGAAGGGGCCATCGAACCTTTCGTCAACGGCACAGTGGAACTCTCAATGAAAGCACCAATGTCAGTGTCAAAACCGGCGGATCTCGGGTAGGGGGGTCCCGAACTGTGCGTCTAAGGTCGATGGTTACAGGAGACAGGGGACACGATGTTTACCCAGGTTCGGGCCCTCTCTATGGAGGTAATAACCTACTTCCTGCTTGATTGATGTTGATGAATATGTTTATTACAAGAGTTGATCTACCGCGAGATCGTAATGGCTAAACCCTAGAAGCCTAGCCTGTTATGACTATGGTAATGAGTATGTCCTTTCCGGACTACACCCTCCGGTTTATATAGACACCGGGGGGATCTAGGGTTACATAGAGTCAGTTACATAAGAAGGAATCTTCATAGTTGGTTGCCAAGATTGCCTTCCACGCCAAGGAGAGTCCAATCCGGACACGGGCACAGTCTTCGGCCTTCATGTCTTCACAGCCCACCAGCCCGGCCCATTGATAATAGGCCGAACTCCCTTAGTGGCCCCCTCTGGTAGTTATTTTCTCCAGTAGTTCTTATATATTCCATAAAAATTCCCCGTGAAGTTTCAGCTTGTTTGGAGTTGTGTAGAACAGGTGGCCTGATGTAGCTTTTCGAGGTCCAGATTTCCAACTGCCAAAATTCTCCCCCTTGGTGTATACCTTGCAAATTATGAGAGGAAAGGCATTAGAATTACTCCAAAAATATTACTATGGATAAAAATATTATAAATAACAGTAAGAAAACATGATGCAAAATGGATGTATCACACCGCTAGGTGACAGACCTATTGCAGGAGCAGATGCAGACGTTATGAACGTTTGACAAGCTCGGTATGATGACTACTTGATAGTTTAGTGAACCATGCTTTAAGGCTTAGAACCGGGACATCAAAAACGTTTTGAACGCCATGGAGCATATGAGATGTTACAAGAATTGAAATTAGTATTTCAGACTCATGCCCATGTTAAGTGGTATGAGACCTCTGACAAGTACTTTGCCTACAAGATGGAGGAGAATAGCTTAGCTAGCGAGCATGTGCTCAAAATGTCTGGGTACTACAGTCGCTTGAATCAAGTGGGAGTTAATCTTCCAGATAAGATAGTGATTGATATAGTTATCTAGTCACTATCACCAAGTTACTAGAACTTCGTGATGAACTATAATATGCAAGGGATGACAAAAATGATTCCCAAGCTCTTCACGATGCTGAAATCGGTGAAGGTAGAAATCAAGAAATAGCATCAAGTGTTGATGGTTAACAAGATCACTAGTTTCAAGAAAAAAAGGCAAGGGATAGAAAGGGGACTTCAAGAAGAATGGCAAGCAAGTTGCCACTCCCGTGAAGAAGCCCAAAAGTTCAACGGAAGCGGAACTGCCCCAAATGCTTGGCGGATAAGAAGGATGGAAAAGTGAACAAAGGTATATTTGATATACATGTTATTAATGTGTACTTTACTAGTGTATAGTAGCCCTTGGGTATTTGATACCGCCTCAGTTGCTAAGATTAGTAACTCAAAACAGGAGTTACAAAATGAACAAAGACTAGTTGAGGGAAAGTGATGACGTGTGTTGGAAGAGATTCCAAGGTTGATAAGATCACCATCGCATACTCCCTCTACCTTAGGGACTAGTGTTGAACCTAATTAATAAATGTTATTTGGTGTTTGCGTTGAGCATGAATATGATTGGATCATGTTTATTGCAATACAGTTATTCATTTAAGTCAGAGAATAATTGTTGTTCTGTTTACATGAATAAAACCTTCTATGGTCATACACCCGATGTTAATGGTTTATTGAATCTTGATCGTAGTGATACACATATTCATAATATTGATGCCAAAAGATGCAAAGTTGATAATGATAGTTCAACATACTTGTGGCACTGTCGTTTAGGTCATATTGGTATAAAGTGCATGAAGAAACTCCATGTGTATGGGCTTTTTGGAATCACTTGATTATGAATCATTTGATACTTGTGAACCATGCCTCATGGGTAAGATGACTAAAACTCCGTTCTTCGGAAGAATGGAGCGAGCTAATGACTTATTGGAAATAATACATATCGATGTATGCGGTCCGATGAGTGTTGAGGCTTGCATCGGGTATCGTTATTTTCTAACCTTCACAGATGATTTGAGTAGATATGGGTATATCTACTTAATGAAACACAAGTCTGAAACATTTGAAAAGTTCAAAGAATTTCAGAGTGAAGTGGAGACTCATCGTAACAAGAAAATAAAGTTTCTATGATCTAATCGCGGAGGCGAATATTTGAGTTACGAGTTTGGCCATCATTTAAAACAATGTGGAATAGTTTCACAACTCATGCCACCAGGAACACCACAGTGTAATGGTGTGTCCGAACGGCGTAACCGTACTTTATTAGATATGGTGCGATCTATGATGTCTCTTACCGATTTACCACTATCATTTTGGGGTTTTGCATTAGAGATAGTTGTATTCACGTTAAATAGGGCACGGTCTAAATCCATTGAGATGACACCATATGAACTATGGTTTGGCAAGAAACCTAAGCTGTCATTTCTTAAAGTTTGGAGTTGTGATGCTTATGTGAAAAAGTTTCAACCTGATAAGCTCTAACCCAAATTGGAGAAGTGTGTCTTCATAGGATACCCAAAAGAAATTGTTGGGTACACCATCTACCACAGATCCGAAGGCAAGATCTTTGTTGCCAAGGATGGGTCCTTTCTAGAGAAGGAGTTTCTCTCGAAAGAAGTGAGTGGGAGGAAAGTAGAACTTGATGAGGTAACTGTACCTTCTCTCGGATTGGAAAGTAGCTCATCACAGAAAACCGTTCCTGTGATGTCTACACCAACTAGAGAGGAAGCTGATGATAATGAAACTTTAGATCAAGTTACTACCAAACCTCGTAGGACAACCAGAGCACGTTCTACACCAGAGTGGTACGGTAATCCTGTTCTGGAAGTCATGTTACTTGACCATGACAAACCTACAAACTATGAAGAAGCTATGATGAACCCAGATTCCGCAAAATGGCTTAAAGCCATAAAATCTGAGATAGGATCCATGTATAAGAACAAAGTGTGGACTTTGGTGGACTTGCCCAATGATCGGCATGTGATAACCCACAAGTATAGGGGATCAATTGTAGCCTCTTTCGATAAGTAAGAGTGTCGAGCCCAACGAGGAGCTAAAGGTAGAACAAATATTCTCTCAAGTTCTATCGACCACCGATACAACTCTATGCATGCTTATCGGTCGCTTTACCTAGAACAAATATGAAACTAGAAGTACTTTGTAGGTGTTGTTGGATAGGTTTGCAAGATACTAAAGAGCGCGTAAATAAAAAGTAGGGTCTATTTAGATGAAGACACAACTAAGTTAGTTTTAGTAGAGAGCTTGTTGTCACACAAGAAAGTTATTTGTCCCTAGGCAATCGATAACTAGACGGGTAATCATTATTGCAAGTTTATATGAGGGAGAGGCATAAGCTAACATACTTTCTCTTCTTGGATCATATGCACTTATGATTGGAACTCTAGCAAGAATCCGCAACTACTAAATATCATTAAGGTAAAACCCAACCATAGCATTAAAGTATCAAGTTCTCTTTATTCCCATACGCAAATAACCTACTTACTCGGGTCTGTGCTTCTGTCACTCACTCCACCCACCATAAGCAAATCATGAACATATTGCAAACCCTACAGCGGGGATCCCTCACGCTTGCTCGACACGAAGAGCACCATAGGACAGCACCAATAATGAAACATGCAACTCAAACCAATCACGATCATCAATTAACCCATAGGCCAAACGGATCTACTCAAACATCATAGGATAGCCATACATCATTGCGAAATAATATATAGTGTTGAGCACCATGTTTAAGTAGAGATTACAGTGGGTAAAAGAGGGGTTACACCGCTGCATAGAGGGGGGAGTTGGTGATGACGGCAATGAAGTTGTTGGTGTAGATTGCAGTGACGATGATGGCCCCGGCGGCGTTCCGGTGCCACCAGGAGAGAGGGAGAGAGGGCACCCATTGTTCTTATTCCTTAACCTTCTCACTAGATGGGAGAAGGCTTTCCCCTCTGGTCCATGGCTTCCATGGCATGGGAGGGGCGAGAGCCCCTCCGAGATTGGATCTGTCTCTCTATCTCTCTCTGTTTCTGCGTTTCCTTATTGTGCCCTTTCACCGTTTCTTAAATTCCCGGAGATCCGTAACTCCGATTAGGCTGAAATTTTAACACGGTCTCTATCCGGATATTATATTTCTTGTGGCGAAATAAGGGCACCAACGGCCTTACGAGGTGGCCACGAGGGCCCAGGGCACGCCCCCCTGCCTTGTGGCCCCCTCGGGCATCGTCTCGCATTGATTCTTCTTCCCAGAAATCACATATATTCCAAAAAAAATCTCCATCCGTTTTTATCCCATTTGGAATTCGTTTATTATGGATTTTCTGCGAAACAAAAAACATGCAACAAACAGGAACTGGTAGTGGGCACTGGATCAATATGTTAGTCCCAGTATAAAAAGTTGCCGAAAGTATATGAAAGTTGTATAATATTGGCATGGAACAATCAAAAATTATAGATACAACGGAGACGTATCAGCATCCCCAAGCTTAATTAATGCTCGTCCTCGAGTAGGTAAATGATAAAAATAATAATTTTTGATGTGGAATGTCACCTAGCATAATCTTGATCATGTAATCTAATCATGGGATGAATATTAAGACACGGGTGATTCAAAGCAATAGTCTATATTTTGACATTAAGACAATAATACTTCAAGCATACTAATAAAGCAATCATGTCTTTTCAAAATAACATGGCCAAATAAAGTTATCCCTACAAAATCATATGGTCTGGCTATGCTCCATCTTCACCACACCAAGTATTCAAATCATGCACAACCCCGATGACAAGCCAAGCAATTGTTTCATACTTTTGATGTTCTCAAACCTTTTCAACTTTCAAGCAATACATGAGCGTGAGACATGGATATAGCACTATAGGTGGAATAGAATATGATGGTGGAGGTTGTGTGGAGAAGACAAAAAGGAACAAAGTCTCACATCGACGCGACTAATCAATGGGCTATGGATATGTCCATCAATTGATGTCAATGTGAGGAGTAGGGATTGCCATGCAACGGATGCACTAAGAGCTATAAGTGTATGAAAGCACAAACTGAAACTAAGTGGGTGTGCATCCAACTTGATTGCTCATGAATACCTAGGGCACTTGAGGAAGCCCATTGTTGGAATATACAAGCCAAGTTCTATAATGAAAATTCCCACTAGTATATGAAACTGATAACTCAAGAGACTCTCTATATGAAGAACATGCTGCTACTCTGAAGCACAAGTGTGGTAAAAGGATAGTAACATTGTCCCTTCTCTCTTTTTTTGGGCCTTCCCCTTTTTTATTTGGCCTTTCCTTTTTTGGCCTTTCCTTTTTTTATTTGGCCTTTATTTTTTTCGGGACAATGCTCTAATAATGATGATCATCACACTTCTATTTACTTACAACTCAATATTACAACTCGATACTAGAACAAAATATGACTCTATATGAATGCCTCCGGCAGTGTACCGGGATGTGCAATGATCTAGCATAGCAATGACATAAAAAAACGGGCATGCCATGAAAACATCATGCTAGCTATCTTACGATCATGCAAAGCTATATAACAATGACTGCTCAATTCATGTATATGATGATGATGGAAGTTGCATGGCAATTTATCTCGGAATGGCTATGGAAATGCCATAATAGATAGGTATGGTGGCTGTTTTGAGGAAGATATAAGGAGGCTTATGTGTAATAGAGCGTATCGTATCACGAGGTTTGGATGCAGCGGCGAAGTTTGCACCGACTCTCAAGGTGAGAAAGGGCAATGCACGATACCGAAGAGCCTAGCAATGATGGAAGGGTGAGAGTGCGTATAATCCATGGACTCAACATTAGTCATAAAGAACTCACATACACTACAAAAAAGACACATCCGTGACATTTTGGGCTGAACGAATTTTTCTTCTGTCATACATATGACACTTCTATGACGATAATTGTGACAAAACCCGGTATCATCATAGATGTGGTGGGCTCATACTTCTATGACAAAAAATCATGACAGAAAATGGGCTTTTTGTCCTGGGCGGGCCGGAGACGCAACTGCATGACATTCTTTGGGCCGTCCATGACGGAAAAAACCGTGGTAGAAGTGAGGGCGAGGAAAATTTCGGGGAGTTCCCGGTTACGGTGGGAGGTCGGGGGCTGAGCGATGCGTGTTTCTCTCATACACGTACACGCGTGTGTGCGAGGCGTTGGCTCTAACTAAACCCGAGCGAGGCGTTGGGCTCTAACTGAACCCGAGCGATTGCACTGCAGGCTACGCGTTACTGAACCCGAGCGATCGATCGATGGCTGTTAACTGAACCCGATCGAGCGATTCCTTCGCTACTCCTGCTAACGGAAGCCGATCGATGCTGCCTCTGGGATGAACAGTGAGCGTTGCGGGGGGGTTTGGATGAACAGTGAGCGGTGGCGTTGCCTATGGTTGAACAGGACCCCGTGGTGTGGAGGGATGGATGAACAGTAGACGGTGGAGGGGTGGTTGAACAAGACCCCGTGGTGTGGAGGGCTGGATGAACAGTAGATGGTGGAGGGGTGGTTGAACAGTAGCCGGTGGAGTAGCGCGCGGTGGAGGCTGGATGAACAGGAGCCCGTGGAGGCTGGAGGAGGTCAACAGTAGCCCGTGGAGGCTGGAGGAGGTCGACGGTGGAGATGAACAGTATCCCGTGGAGTCTCGTTTTGCGGTATGCCACACCCTCCCGATGAATAGGACCCCTGTTTCGACCATAGGAGGTCTGTTTCGTCCGTTTTGCGGTAGGCCACACCCTTCCCGATCAACAGGACCCCCGTTTCGACCATAGGAGGTATGTTTCCTCCGTTTTGTGGTACGCCACACCCCTCCCGATCAACAGGACCCCCGTTTCGACTGTAGGAGGTCCGTTTCGTCCGTTTTGCGGTATGCCAAACCCCTCCTGATGAACAGGATCCTGTTTCGAACGTGGCCGATCGAACACAAGGCTGTTTCCTCCGTTCTGCGGTACCCCAGGCCTCGTTTCCATCGCCTGTTCCTTCCAAGCCCTCCCAATGAACACGACCACGCATTCCTTTCCTACCCAGCCGGTTGGCTCCCACGCGTTCCATTGCCTCCCGATGAACACGACGCATTCCGTTGCCTCCCCATGAACACGACGCATTCCATTGCCTCCCCATGAACATGACGACAACGCTGTTTCTCCGTTCCGACCCAGCCATGTCAACGAGCCCTCGCCGTACGTATGCGCGAGTAGGCGTTCGAGACCCCGCCCGTATGTACACATACGTGGCCGTATTTTCTTTCTTGCACCCTGGCCGCTGTACGTACGTGTACATGCTACGTGCGCGCCTCTACTATGACACGTGTGTGCCTCTACATCCACCAGTATATATGTACGTACACGTTCGCGACTAGAATGACAACACTATGTACGCTTCGACCAGGTGGGTCCCGACTGTCAGGCACTTGCTTGCGTGCGAAGATGTAGCTGGTGGGTCCCAGCAGTCAGGGGGGCGAATAATTTTGTTTTTTTTTGCCCGGACACACTTCCTTGCGTGCGAAGGTGTAGCTGGTGGGTCCCAGCAGTCAGGGGGGAAACGTTTTTTTGTGAAATACGATGGCCCATCTGGTGGGTCCCCGCTATTAGGTGGAGAAATAATTATTTTGCGCATAATATGGAGGCACTTCCTTGCTGCGGTCGTGGACCCAGCTGTCAGCGTCTCCATGCACATTACTCTTCCGATGTAAGTCGGTCGTTGACCACATTGACCACGCCGCGCCGAGAGCACCACGGCGGTGGACGACGGCGAGGCCTAGGAAGGGGACGACACAGAGGCAGGGAAGACTCGACAGTTGTTTCCCACGCGGAGGGCAGTGCGACTGTACGAGGGTTTACTGGTTCGTCTGCCGTCGCCGACGAATAACAGCAGGTGTGGATGAATAGAGGGATGGCTAGGCCAGCGATGGGAGTACGGTGGGGCGGTGAGGCCTGCGCGGCAGCACAGCCGCTCGCGGGGAGGAGGGAGCAGGCAGTCTCGCCAGCGCTTGTTTGAGCGGCTGGAGCAGGAAGAGTAGAGATTGAAGAAGCTTGACGGCCGTTGGATGGACATCCAACAGTCAGTGCTTGTGCGTCAACCTTTTTTTAGGAAAGCCTCAAATCTGTGGAAAACAGCATACAGCCCATCTGCCATTATTTCTAATAATTTGCATCCCATTTGCTAATTCTTAAGGTTTTTTTGGAGCCCATATTCTTTTTGTTAGCATTACAGCCCATATTGTGGCCACGGTTAAAAAATTATACGAAATTTTGCATATTTCGGTGCGGTCCGAACTGTTTTTAATCCCGAAATTTCGACTCACATTCAAATTGATTTTAAAAATAAATGTATATCAATATAAAATCCAACAAATTCTCCACGCATAAAAATTAATGTAATTTAAAATCTTGAAATGAAAAAAAAGATATTTGAAACTAATTGCCGGTTTGATGTGTTTTAAAAATGTACAACCCATTTCTCATTACTGATGGGCCATTTTCTCGGCCAGCCGAATGAAAGCTCTCCTTGTTTTGAAAGCTTGGAGCCCAACAGGCCTGACAAAGTGACTTACTTGGCAAATCACAAAAAAACTGGGCTATGGCTGTGGTCCCAGCTGTCAGCCTCTCCACGTATAGTACTCTACCGATGGAAGTCGTTTCTTGACCACATTGACCACGCCGCGCGGAGAGCACCACGGCGGTGGACGACAGCGAGACCTAGGAAGGGGACGACGCGGAGCCGGGGAAGACACGGTAGTGGAAGCCCACGCGGAGAGGAGTACGAGGGTTCAGTGGTTCGGCTGCGGTGTGAGGATGCCGTCGCCGCAGGGCCTGGCAAGTGGTGGGAATAGTAGGGGGAGGTGAGGCCTCTGCGGCAGCACAGCCGGCCACGGGAGGCAGAAGCATGCGGCACGACCGTCGCTGCTTTGGGCGGCTGGAGCAAGAAGACCAGAGGTTGAAGAAGCACTACGGTCGTTGGATGGACATCGTACGGTCACTAGAGCTAGAATCGTTCATATTGACTATGTTGACAAAGCCCTTCATCCCCGTCAACTTAGTGGGCCCACAAGTCAGCCTCCCACCAAGGTGGGTCCCAGCTAGCCCGGGGAGTATTCATTTTTTGTGCGTAATAAGGAGGCACTTCTAGTGGGTCCGAGCTGACAGCGGGGGGAACGTTTTTTCGCGAAATACGGTGGCCCGTCCGATTGGTCCCAGCAGTCAGGTGGAGGAATAATTATTTTCCACGTAATAAGGAGGCACTTCCTTGCGGCTGCCGTGGACCCAGCTGTTAGCCTCTCCACGTACAGTACTCTTCTAATGGAAGTCGGTCGTTGACCACATTGACCACGCCGCGCCGAGAGCACCACGGTGGTGGACGACGGCGAGGCCTCGGAAGGGGACGACGCGGAGCCGGGCAAGACATGGCAGTGGATGCCCACGCAGGGAGGAGTACGAGCGTTCACTGGTTCGGCTGCGGTGTGAGGCTGCCGTCGCCACAGAATAACAGGGGGTGTGGGTGAGTGGAGGGATGGCTTGGCCAGCGGTGGGAGAAGTATGGGGGCGGTGTGGCCTCCGCGGCAGCACAGCCGGCCACGGGAGGCAGGAGCAGGTGACACGACCGGCGCTGCTTTGGGCGGCTGGACCAAGAAGATCAAAGGTTGAAGAAGCACTACGGCCGTTGGATGGACATCATACGGGCACTGAAGCTAGAATCATTTATATTCACTAAGTTGACAATGCCCATGGTATGCTCCAACTTAGTAGGCCCACAGGTCAGCCTCTGAAATGGTGCGCCCCAGATGTCAGGGGGAGGAATCATTTTTTGGGCGGCCGAAGCTAAGAATATCCGAGATTGAAGAAGAAGCACGACACCCGTTGGATAGACATCCAACGGCCACTGCTGCTAGAATCGTGTGTTGACTATAATAAGTTGACAAAGCCTTGCATACGCGTCAACTTATTTTTTTAGGGGACGCGTCACTTAGTAGGCCCATAAGTGTGTGGGAGAGAACTTATAGCCCATTTGCGTTTTCAAGAATGTACAACCCATTTTTGAATTCTAATGGAATTTACAACAGCCCATTTACAGTTTGTTAAAAGTACAGCCCATTTTCTAGCTAGGACAACGATTAATAATTTCAACCAACCGTTGAAGACAGAATTCAATAAAATTTCCCACATTTTGATGGGATCCGAAATATTTTTATCCCGAAATTTCTAGTCAGATTAAATATAAATTTGTATTACGTAAAAATCCAACGAAACATTCGCGCGCAACAATGAAAATTTAAGATTTTCAAAATCCATAAATAATATTTTATAAACTAATTTCGTGTTTGGTGCATTTTTTATAGTTACTGCCCAGTTTTTATAATTACATCCCATTTATTATTTTTAAAGCCCATTTTCCTGTTAAGCCTAATGCATCCCTCCTAGGAAAGATTTGCAGCCCAGCGGGGCGGAGAATAACAAGTTGACCTTGCCTGGGTATTCCTCAAAAAGACGTATAGCTGGGCTAGCCATTTCCATGTTGAAAAAATTAGTACCTAGGCTGGATATCTTGCCTGGGCTAGACGGGCCATAGCCCGCCCAGTTAATACCCTGCTCTCCTTTGAACAACAACGAAATCATCGCCAAGAAAAACTCTACAGTGCTCACGCCTCAAAAACACAAATACTGCTTGAGCTGCTTGGTCCCAGCTGTCGGCCGCACCTTGTGCAATTCTCTTGTTTATATTGACTACATAGGTTGACAATGGTGTGGGACCGTGATGTCAGGAAACCAGGAGAAAGCAAAAAAAATAGTTATACATAATAAGGAGGCACTTGCGTATGTACGGCTATGGCCCTAGTGGGTCCCTAGTGTCATCCAGTCAAAATAAAGTCATCTCCTGAATCCTCATGTTCGTTGATGATGTTAACAATGCTCGGCGCCATGGCAAGCGCAACAACTCGAAGGACAATGAAGAGGGCCTCGCGGGCCCTACGGATGGTGTGATACAGCGCCCGCTGCTCATTCAGGTAGCCAGGATCATCGGACACCTATGAGCACCTTCGAGAAACTGAGACGACATGAAACGATAAGGCCGCGCTTGGGAGCTCTGGTTTATTTCAAACCTGTATTAACATACAAGTGTAATTTACTCGTCATCGGAAACAACGCGTAAAATACAGGTGTAATGAAACCGAGGGCCCGAGGTCTATAAGTAAAACCGGCGGGTTATGCATGTAATTTGAGAGACCAGTGTATATTTTACGAGCACTGCTATATGGATGACATTACCAGACGATACATGCACGATGTGCGTATCATGCCATCCATGGGCAAGGCTGAAATAGTAGCTAACGGCTGGATTAGCAATCGTCCGAGTGTTGTTCAGCGTTTTTATCATGTGTGAAGTACTTCCGATATTTTACTAGTCGAAATCGACCGACCAAGCGCCCTCGCCCGAGACCATCTGCTTTAATTTACAAGCGTTAGTTTTACAAGCGGTTTTGGTTGGAAAACGACGATCCAATCATGGCCTAATATCATGAGTTGGTTGGAAGATCATATGGTTTCACGTCTAACCTACCCGACTTGTCGTATAGGCTATGAATGAAACATCAGACGATGAACTTCTTAAGCACGGAAACAACAGAAGAGGATGATCTTCTTAACAAGCAAATCACTGGCATTAGATCGACATGCAAAACAATACGAAGCATTATTCTCAGGAGGCACGGTGAAAAGCTCATGATGCCGCATGCCACAACATTCCAAGCTCAACTTTGCAATCAAACACAAGGCCTGGCATTACATAGACAATATTCAGAACAAACTCTTAACACAGGAATATCTCAGCAGAGTAACTATTTACTTCTAAACTGAACACACGAATAGGAAAAAACACTCGACGCTGCTCACAGCAAGCGCGTCCCACTCAAAAATATCAAATGCATGTCTTCTGGCTAACATCAATGAGCAAATTTTGACAAGGTTTTCCAATTCCAATATATTAAACTAACATCTTCTTGCTAACATCAATGATTAAACATTGACAAGCTTTTCCCATTCAAAATATGTAATGCCTATGATCGTGGAGTTCTGTCGTAGCTTCTTGTACTTGTTTGGGCACTTTTTGCCCAGGGCACTCCACGTGTTGTTAAATTGCCAATGGTCTCTGTAGACTAGTCATGTCACCGGTGTCTAATAATACTCTATAAAGCTTCTCGGTCATTCCTTCTGTAATGTAGCGCAAACAGTGACTGCTTCTTTCTGCAAAGTGGAACGACCAACTGGACCCAGTAATGCAGCAGTTTACCTTACACATTGTGTTGGGGAACGTAGCAATAATTCAAAATTTTCTACGTATCACCAAGATCAATCTATGGAGTCATCTATCAACGAGGGAGGACTGGATCTACATACCCTTGTAGATTGCGCGCGGAAGCGTTCAAGAGAACGGGGTTGATGGAGTCGTACTTGTCGTGATCCAAATCACCGATGATCCTAGCGCCGAACGGACGGCACCTCCGCGTTCAACACACGTATAGAGCAGCGACATCTCCTCCTTCTTGATCCAGCAAGGGGGGAGGAGAGGTTGATGGAGATCCAGCAGCACGACGGCGTGGTGGTGGAAGTAGCGGGATTCCAACAGGGCTTCGCTAAGCGCTGCGGGAGGAGGGAGATGTGTCATGGGAGGGAGAGGGAGGCGCCAGGGCTTAGGTATGGTTGTCCTCCCTTCCCCCCCACTATATATAGGGCCAAGGGAGAGGGGGGCGCAGCCTTGGCCCTTCCTCCAAGGAAGGGTGCGGCCAGGGAGGAGTCCCTCCTCCCCAAGGCACCTCGGAGGTGCCTTCCCCCTTTAAGACTCTTCCTTTCCCTCTTCTCTTGGCGCATGGGCCTCTTGGGGCTGGTGCCCTTGGCCCATATAGGCCAAGGCGCACCCCCTACTGCCCATGTGGCCCCCAGGGCAGGTGGCACCACCCGGTGGACCCCCGGGACCCTTCCGGTCGTCCCGGTACAATACCGGTGACCCCGAAACTTGTCCCGATGGCCGAAATAGCACTTCCTATATATAATTCTTTACCTCCGGACCATTCCGGAACTCCTCGTGACGTCTGGGATCTCAGCCGGGACTCCGAACAACTTTCGGGATACCGCATACTAATATCTCTATAACCCTAGCGTCACCGAACCTTAAGTGTGTAGACCCTACGGGTTCGGGAGACATGCAGACATGACCGAGATGACTCTCCGGTCAATAACCAACAGCGGGATCTGGATACCCATGTTTGCTCCCACATGTTCCACGATGATCTCATCGGATGAACCACGATGTCAAGGACTTAATCAATCCCGTATACAATTCCCTTTGTCTATCGGTACAATACTTGCCCGAGATTCGATCGTCGGTATCCCGATACCTTGTTCAATCTCGTTACCGGCAAGTCTCTTTACTCGTTCCGTAACACATCATCCCGTGATCAAATCCTTGATCACATTGTGCACATTATGATGATGTCCTACCGAGTGGGTCCAGAGATACCTCTCCGTCACACGGAGTGACAAATCCAAGTCTCGATTCGTGCCAACCCAACAGACACTTTCGGAGATACCTGTAGTGTACCATTATAGCCACCCAGTTACGTTGTGACGTTTGGCACACCCAAAGCACTCCTACGGTATCCGGGAGTTGCACAATCTCATGGTCTAAGGAAATGATACTTGACATTAGAAAAGCTTCAGCATACAAACTACACGATCATGTGCTAGGCTTAGGATTGGGTCTTGTCCATCACATCATTCTCCTAATGATGTGATCCCGTTATCAACGACATCCAATGCCCATGGTCAGGAAACCATAACCATCTATTGATCAACGAGCTAGTCAACTAGAGGCTTACTAGGGACATGGTGTTGTCTATGTATCCACACATGTATCTGAGTTTCCTATCAATACAATTATAGCATGGATAATAAACGATTATCATGAACAAGGAAATATAATAATAATAACTAATTTATTATTGCCTCTAGGGCATATTTCCAACAGTCTCCCACTTGCACTAGAGTCAATAATCCAGTTCACATTGCTATGTGACTAACACTCAAGGTCACATCCCCATGTGACTAACACCCAAAGAGTTTACTAGAGTCAATAATCTAGTTCACATTACCATGTGATTAACACTCGATGAGTTCTGGGTTTGATCATGTTATGCTTGTGAGAGATGTTATAGTCAACGGATATGAACCTTTTAGATCCGTGTGTGCTTTACAAATCTCTATGTCATCTCCTAGATGCAGCTACCACGTTCTATTTGGAGCTATTCCAAACAACTATTCTACTATACGAATCCAGTTTACTATTCAGAATAATCTGGATTAGTGTCAAAGTTTGCATCGGCGTAACCCTTTACGACGAACTCTTTTACTACCTCCATAATCGAGAAAATTCCTTAGTCCACTAGTTACTAAGGATAACTTTGACCGCTGTCCGGTGATCCATTCTTGGATCACTCTTGTACCCCTTGACTGACTCATGGCAAGGCACACTTCAGGTGCGGTACACAGCATAGCATACTGTAGAGAGCCTATGATAAAAGCATAGGGGACGACCTTCGTCCTTCCTCTTTCTTCTGCCGTGGTCGAGCTTTAAGTCTTAACTTCATACCTTACAACTCAGGCAAGAACTCCTTCTTTGACTGATCCATCTTGAACACCTTCAAGATCATGTCAAGGTATGTGCTCATTTGAAAGTACCATTAAGAATTTTGATCTATCCTTATAGATCTTGATGCTCAATGTTCGAGTAACTTAATCCAGGCTTTCCATTGAAAAACACTTTCCAAATAACCCTATATGCTTTCCAGAAATTCTACGTCACTTCTGATCAACAATATGTCAACAACATATATTTATCAGAAATTCTATAGTGCTCCCACTCACTTCTTTGGAAATACAAGTTTCTCATAAACTTTGTATACACCCAAAACTTTGATCATCTTATCAAAGCATACATTCCAACTCCGAGATGCTTACTCCAGTCTTTAGAAGGATTGCTGGAGCTTTGCATACTTATTAGCATCTTTCAGGATTAACAAAACCTTCCGGTTGTATCACATACAACCTTTCCTCAAAAAAATCGTCGAGGAAACAATGTTTTGGCATCCTGTCTACAAGATTTCATAAATAATGCAGTAATCGCTAATATAATTCCAACAGACTCTTAGCATCGCTACGAGTGAGAAAGTCTCATCGCAGTCAACTCCTTGAACTTGTCGAAAAACATCTTAACGACAAGTCGAGCTTTCTTAATGGTGATACCTACCATCATTGTCCGTCTTCCTTTTAAAATCCATATGTACCTAACAGCCTTACGACCATCAAGTAGTTCTCCCAAAGTCTACACTTTGTTTTCATATATGGATCCTCTCTCGGATTATATGGCCTCGAGCCATTTTGGAATCCAGGCCCACCATCGCTTCTCCATAGCTCGTAGGTTCATTGTTGTCTAGCAACATGACTTCCAAGACAGGATTACGTACCACTCTAAAGTAGTACGCATCCTTGTCATCCCACGAGGTTTGGTAGTGACTTGATCTGAAGTTTCATGATCACTATCATAAGCTTCCACTTCAATTGGTGTAGGTGCCACAGGAACAACTCCTGTGCCCTGCCACACACTAGTTGAAGAGACAGTTCAATAACCTCATCAAGTCTCCACCATCCTCCCACTCAATTCTTTCGAGAGAAACTTTTCCTCGAGAAAGGACCCGATCCTAGAAACAATCCCTTATTGCTTTCGGATCTGAGACAGGAGGTATACCCAACTGTTTTGGGTGTCCTATGAAGATGCATTTATCCGCTTTGGGTTCGAGCTTATCAACCTGAAACTTTTCCACATAAGCGTCGCAGCCCCAAACTTCTAAGAAATGACAGCTTAGGTTTCTCTAAACCATAGTTCATATGGTGTCATCTCATCGGAATTACGTGGTGCCCTATTTAAAGTGAATGTGTTTGTCTTTAATGCCTAACCCATAAACTATCGTGGTAATTTGATAAGAGACATCATGGTATGCATCATATCCAATAGGGTGCAGTTATGATGTTCGGACACACCATCACACTATGGTGTTCCAGGCTGTATTAGTTGTGAAACAATTTCCACAATGTCTTAATTCTGTGCCAAACTCGTAATTCAGATATTCATCTCTATGATCATATCATAGATCTTTTATCCTCTTGTCACGACGATCTTTCAACTTCACCCTAAAATTACTTGAACCTTTCAATAATTCAGACTTGTGATTCATCAAGTAAATATACTCAACATCTACTCAAATCATCTGTGAAGTAAGAACATAACGATATCCACTACACGCCTCATCACTCATTGGACTGCACACATCAAAATGTATTTCTTCCAACAAGTTGCTTTCTAGTTCCATTTTACTGAAAACGAGGCTTTCAGTCATCTTGCCCATGTGGTATGATTTGCATGTCCCAAGTGATTCAAAATCAAGTGAGTCCAAACGGTCCATTTGCATGGAGCTTCTTCATGTATATACACCAATAGACATGGTTCGCATGTCTCAAACTTTTCAAAAATGAGTGAGTCCAAAGATCCATCAACATGGAGCTTCTTCATGCGTTTTATACCAATATGACTCAAGTGGCAGTGCCACAAGTAGGTGGTACTATCATTACTATCTTATATCTTTTGGCATGAACATGTGTATCACTATGATCGAGATTCAATGAACCATTCATTTTAGGTGCAAGACCATTGAAGGTATTATTCAAATAAACAGAGTAACCATTATTCTCCTTAAATGAATAACCGTATCACGATAGACATAATCCAATCATGTCTATGCTCAACGCAAACACCAAATAACAATTATTTAGGTTTTAATACCAATCTCGATGGTAGAGGGAGCGTGCGATGCTTGATCATATCAACCTTGGAAACACTTCCAACACATATCGTCAGCTCACCTTTAGCTAGTCTCCGTTTATTCCGTAGCTTTTATTTCGAGTTACTAACACTTAGCAACCGAACCGGTATCTAATACCATGGTGCTACTAGGAGTACTAGTAAAGTACACATTAACACAATGTATATCCAATATACTTCTATTGACTTTGCCAGCCTTCTCATCTACCAAGTATCTAGGGTAATTCTGCTCCAGTGGCTGTTCCTCTTATTACAGAAGCACTTAGTCTCGGGCTTGGGTTCAACCTTGGGTTTCTTCACTAGAGCAGCAGCTGAATTGCCGTTTCATGAAGTATCCCTTCATGCCCTTGCCCTTCTTGAAACTAGTGGTTTCACCAACCATCAACAATTGATGCTCCTTCTTGATTTCTACTTTTGTGGTGTCAAACATCACGAATATCTCAAGGATCATCATATATGTCCCTGATATATTATAGTTCATCACGAAGCTCTAGCAGCTTGGTGGTAATGACTTCGGAGAAACATCACTATCTCATCTGGAAGATCAACTCCCACTCGATTCAAATGATTGTTGTACTCAAACAATCTGAGCACAAGCTCAACAATTGAGCTTTTCTCCCTTAGTTTGCAGGCTAGGAAAGTCGTTGGAGGTCTTATACCTCTTGACGTGGGCACGAGCCTGAAATCCCAATTTCAGCCCTCGAAACATCGCATATGTTTCGCGATGTTTCAAAACGTCTTCGGTGCCTCAACTCTAAACCGTTTAACTGAACTATCACGTAGTTATCAAAAATGTGTATGTCAGATGTTCGCAACATCCACAGACAATGTTCGAGGTTCAGCACACTGAGCGGTGCATTAAGGACATAAGCCTTCTATGAAGCAATGAGGACAATCCTCAGTTTACGGACCTAGTCCGCATAATTGCTACTATCAACTTTCAACTAAATTTTCTCTAGGAACATAACTAAACAGTAGAACTGAAGCACGAGCTATGACATAATTTGCGAAGACCTTTTGACTATGTTCAGGATAATTAAGTTCATCTTATGAACTCCCACTCATATAGACATCCCTCTAGTCATCTAAGTGATTACATGATCTAAGTCAACTAGGCCGTGTCCGATCATCACGTGAGACGGACTAGTCATCATCGGTGGACATCTTCATGTTGATCGTATCTGCCATACGACTCATGCTTGACCTTTCGGTCTCTTGTGTTCCGAGGCCATGTCTGTACATGCTAGGCTCGTCAAGTCAACCTAAGTGTTTCACGTGTGTAAATCTGTCTTACACCCGTTGTATGTGAACGTTAGAATCTATCACACCCGATCATCACGTGGTGCTTCGAAACAACGAACTGTCGCAACGGTGCACAGTTAGGGAGAACACTTTCTTGAAATTATTATGAGGGATCATCTTATTTACTACCGTCGTTCTAAGTAAACAAGATGCAAAAACATGATAAACATCACATGCAATCAAATAGTGACATGATATGGCCAATATCATATAGCTCCTTTGATCTCCATCTTGGGGCTCCATGATCATCTTGTCACTGGCATGACACCATGATCTCCATCATCATGATCTCCATCATCGTGTCTCCATGAAGTTGTCTCGCCAACTCATTACTTCTACTACTATGGCTACCGGTTAGCAATAAAGTAAAGTAATTACATGGCGTTGTTCAATGACACGCAGGTCATACAATAAATAAAGACAACTCCTATGGCTCCTACTGGTTGTCATACTCATCGACATGCAAGTCGTGATTCCTATTACAAGAACATGATCAATCTCATACATCACATATATCATTCATCACATCCTTTTGGCCATATCACATCACATAGCATACCCTGCAAAAACAAGTTAGACGTCCTCTAATTGTTGTTTGCATGTTTTACGTGGCTGCTATGGGTTTCTAGCAAGAACGTTTCTTACCTACGCAAAAACCACAACGTGATAAGCCAATTGCTATTTACCCTTCATAAGGACCCTTTTCATCGAATCCGATCCGACTAAAGTGGGAGAGACAGACACCCGCTAGCCACCTTATGCAACTAGTGCATGTCAGTCGGTGGAACCAGTCTCACGTAAGAGTACGTGTAAGGTCGGTCCGGGCCGCTTTATCCCACAATGCCACCGAATCAAGATTGGACTAGTAATGGTAAGCATATTGAACAAAATCAACGCCCACAACTACTTTGTGTTCTACTCGTGCATAGAAACTACGCATAGACCTAGCTCATGATGCCACTGTTGGGGAACGTAGCAATAATTCAAAATTTTCTACGTATCACCAAGATCAATCTATGGAGTCATCTAGCAATGAGGGAGGAGTGGATCTACATACCCTTGTAGATCGCGCGCGGAAGTGTTCAAGAGAACGGGGTTGATGGAGTCGTACTTGTCGTGATCCAAATCACCGATGATCCTAGCGCCGAATGGACGGCACCTCCACGTTCAACACACGTACGGAGCAGCAACGTCTCCTCCTTCTTGATCCAGCAAGGGGGGAGGAGAGGTTGATGGAGATCAAGCAGCACGACGGCGTGGTGGTGGAAATAGCGGGATTCCAACAGGGCTTCGCTAAGCGCTGCGGGAGGAGGGAGATGTGTCATGGGAGGGAGAGGGAGGTGCCAGGGCTTAGGTATGGTTGCCCTCCCTTCCCCCCACTATATATAGGGCCAAGGGAGAGGGGGGGGGCGCAGCCTTGGCCCTTCCTCCAAGGAAGGGTGCGGCCAGGGAGGAGTCCCTCCTCCCCAAGGCACCTCGGAGGTGCCTTCCCCCTTTAGGACTCTTCCTTTCCCTCTTCTCTTGGCGCATGGGCCTCTTGGGGCTGGTGCCCTTGGCCCATATAGGCCAAGGCGCACCCCCTACAGCCCATGTGGCCCCCAGGGCAGGTGGCCCCACCCGGTGGACCCCCGGGACCCTTCCGGTCGTCCCGGTACAATACCGGTGACCCCGAAACTTGTCCCGATGGCCGAAATAGCACTTCCTATATATAATTCTTTACCTCCGGACCATTCCGGAACTCCTCGTGATGTCCGGGATCTCATCCGGGACTCCGAACAACTTTCGGGTTACCGCATACTAATATCTCTATAACCCTAGCGTCACCAAACCTTAAGTGTGTAGACCCTACGGGTTCGGGAGACATGCAGACATGACCGAGATGACTCTCCGGTCAATAACCAACAGCGGGATCTGGATACCCATGTTGGCTCCCACATGTTCCACGATGATCTCATCGGATGAACCACGATGTCAAGGACTTAATCAATCCCGTATACAATTCCCTTTGTCTATCGGTACAATACTTGCCCGAGATTCGATCGTCGGTATCCCGATACCTTGTTCAATCTCGTTACCGGCAAGTCTCTTTACTCGTTCCATAACACATCATCCCGTGATCAACTCCTTGATCACATTGTGCACATTATGATGATGTCCTACCGAGTGGGCCCAGAGATACCTCTCCGTCACACGGAGTGACAAATCCCAGTCTCGATTCGTGCCAACCCAACAGACACTTTCGGAGATACCTGTAGTGTACCTTTATAGCCACCCAGTTACGTTGTGACGTTTGGCACAACCAAAGCACTCCTACGGTATCCGGGAGTTGCACAATCTCATGGTCTAAGGAAATGATACTTGACATTAGAAAAGCTTCAGCATACGAACTACACGATCTTGTGCTAGGCTTAGGATTGGGTCTTGTCCATCACATCATTCTCCTAATGATGTGATCCTGTTATCAACGACATCCAATGCCCATGGTCAGGAAACCATAACCATCTATTGATCAACGAGCTAGTCAACTAGAGGCTTACTAGGGACATGGTGTTGTCTATGTATCCACACATGTATCTGAGTTTCCTATCAATACAATTATAGCATGGATAATAAACGATTATCATGAACAAGGAAATATAATAATAATAACTAATTTATTATTGCCTCTAGGGCATATTTCCAACACATTGGCTCCTTTTGTGCAGTTCAACTAAAATTGAAGTCGGAATAAAACCGAGCTTTAATTTTGATATCACTGTAAGCAACAATAGGTATAAGGGAAACAATTACTGAGAAATAACGGTTGATGACTTGTACTCCCAGAAGAAAAGTATCTACTGATCTACTTTATCTTAATGGGAAACAAAGCAGGAGAATAGCAATTCTCCATCAGTGTGATTCATTCATATTGACTGAGACATTATCTTAACAATGCCTTGTTTCAACATGTATAAAGAACGACAAAGAAGAAAAGTACCATTCCTAAAACAATGCAAGTGATTCATTTTAACAAAGACATTATCTTAACAATACCTTGGTTAAACATGTAGAAAGAAATACAAAGCAGGATAGTACCATTCCTAACAAGTGTTGCAGTTTTGAACTAAGATTCAGTAGTTAATTAAAGAATTTTAATTATCGGAAAGGTGTGAGTTTTGTACCGCCACAACTTTCTGTATCCACGAGATCCCATCTTGGGGCCTGTTTCGGAGCTCCGCCGGAGGGGGCATCGATCACGGAGGGCTACTATATCATCATCCAAGCCCCTCCGATGAAGTGTGAGTAGTTTACTTCAGACCTACGGGTCCATAGTTAGTAGCTAGATGGCTTCTTCTCTCTTTTTGGATCTCAATACAATGTTCTCCCCCTCTCTTGTGGAGATCTATTCGATGTAATCTTCTTTTTGCGGTGTGTTTGTTGAGATCGATGAATTGTGGGTTTATGATCCAGTCTATCTATGAATAATATATGAATCTTCTCTGAATTCTTTTGTGTATGATTGGTTATCTTTGCAAGTCTCTTTGAATTAGTAGTTTGGTTTGGCCTACTAGATTGGTTGTTCTTGCCATGGGAGAAGTGCTTAGCTTTGGGTTCGATCTTGCGGTGTCCTTTCCCAGTGACAGAAGGGGCAGCAAGGCACGTATTGTATTGTTGCCATCGAGGATAACAAGATGGGGTTTTTATCATATTGCATGAAACTATCCCTCTACATCATGTCATCTTGCTTAAGGCGTTACTCTGTTTTTAACTTAATACTCTAGATGCATGCTGGATAGCGGTCGATGAGTGGAGTAATAGTAGTAGATGCAGGCAGGAGTCGGTCTACTTGTCTCGGACGTGATGCCTATGTACATGATCGTACCTAGATATTCTCATAACTATGCTCAATTCTGTCAATTGCTCAACAGTAATTTGTTCACCCACCTAGAATATTTATGCTCTTGAGAGAAGCCACTAGTGAAACCTATGGCTCCCGGGTCTCTTTCTCATCATATCAATCTCCATCACTTTATTATTGATTTGCTTTTACTTTGCCTTTTACTTTTTACTTTGCATCTCTATACCAAAAATACCAAACATATTATTTATCATCTCTATCAGATCTCACTTTCGTAAGTGACCATGAAGGGATTGACAACCCCTAATCGCGTTGGTTGCATTGAGCTATTGTTTTTGTGTAGGTACGAGGGACTCGCGCGTAGCCTCCTACTGGATTGATACCTTGGTTCTCAAAAACTGAGGGAAATACTTACGCTACTTTGCTGCATCATCCTCTCCTCTTCAGGGAAATCCAACGCAGTGCTCAAGAGGTAGCAAGAAGAATTTCTGGCGCCGTTGCCGGGGAGTCTGCGCAAAAGTCAACATACCAAGTACCCATCACAATCCCTATCTCCCGCATTACATTATTTGCCATTTGCCTCTCGTTTTCCTCCCCACTTCACCCTTGCCGTTTTATTCGCCCTCTCTCTCTCTATCCTCCCTCTCTTTCTCTATTTGCCTCTTTTTGCCCGTTTGCTTTTTGTTTGCTCGTGTGTTGGATTGCTTGTTTGTCGCGATGGCTCAAGATAATACCAAATTGTGTGACTTCACCAATACCAACAATAATGATTTCCTTAGCACTCCAATTTCTCCTCTTACCGATTCTTAATCTTGTGGAATTAATGCTGCTTTGCTGAATCTTGTCATGAAAGATCCGTTTTTCGGCCTTCCTAGCGAAGATGCCGCTACCCATCTTAATAGCTTCGTTGATTTGTGTGACATGCAAAAGAAGAAAGATGTCGATAATGATATTGTTAAATTGAAGCTATTTCCTTTTTTGCTTAGAGATCATGCTAAAGCTTGGTTTTCATCTTTGCCTAAAAATAGTATTGATTCATGGAACAAGTGCAAAGATGCTTTTATCTCTAAGTATTTTCCTCCCGCTAAGATCATCTCTCTTAGAAACGATATTATCAATTTTAAGCAACTTGATCATGAACATGTTGCACAAGCTTGGGAGAGAATGAAATTAATGATACGTAATTGCCCTACTCATGGTTTGAATTTGTGGATGATTATACAAAAAATTTATGCTGGATTGAATTTTGCTTCTAGAAATCTTTTAGATTCGGCCGCGGGAGGCACTTTTATGGAAATCACTTTAGGAGATGCTTCTAAACTCCAACATAATATTATGGTTAATTATTATCAATGGCACACTGAAAGATCTACTAATAAAAAAGTGCATGCGATAGAAGAAATTAATGTTTTGAGTGGAAAGATGGATGAACTTATGAAATTATTTGCTACTAAGAGTGTTTCATCTGATCCTAATGATATGACTTTGTCTACTTTGATTGAGAATAATAATGAATCTATGGATGTGAATTTTGTTGGTAGGAATAATTTTGGTAACAACGCGTATAGAGGGAATTTTAATTCTAGGCCTTATCCTAGTAATCCTTCTAATGATTATGGAAATTCCTACAACAACTCTTATGGAAATTTTAATAAGATGCCCTCTGAATTTGAGAGTAGTGTTAAAGAGTTTATGAATTCACAAAAGAATTTTAATACTTTGCTTGAAGAGAAATTGCTTAAAGTTGATGATTTGGCTAGGAACGTTGATAGAATTTCTCTTGAGGTTGATTCTTTAAAGCTTAGATATATTCCTCCTAAGCATGATATCAATGAGTCTCTCAAAGCCATGAGAATTTCCATTGATGAGTGCAAGGAAAGAACCGCTAGGACGCGTGCTATGAAAGATGCCTTTATTAAAGCATGTTCTTCCAATTCCTATGAAAATAAAGATGAAGATCTAAAAGCTATTGATGTCTCCCCTATTAAATCTTTGTTTTCCAATATTAATCTTGATAATGATGGCACTGAATATGATCCACCTTTACCTAGAAGGCGTTCTAAAAATTCGAAGTATTTAGATCTTGATGATGAAATTGATAAAAGTGGGATTAAAAGAAATAAAACCCTAGATGATGCTAAACCCACTATATTGGATTTCAAGGAATTTAATTATGAAAATTTCTCTTTAATTGATTGTATTTCCTTTTTGCAATACGTGCTAAAATCTCCTCATGCTTATAGTCAAAATAAAGCCTTTACCGAACATATCGTTGATGCCTTGATGCAATCTTATGAAGAAAAACTTGAGTTGAAAGTTTCTATCCCTAGAAAACTTTATGATGAGTGGGAACCTACTATTAAAATTAAAATTAAATATTATGAGTTTTATGCTTTGTGTGATTTGGGTGCTAGTGTCTCTACTATTCCCAAAACTTTGTGTCATTTGCTAGATTTCCGTGATTTTGATGATTGCTCTCTAAACTTGCATCTTGAGGATTCCACTATTAAGAAACCTATGGGAAGAATTAATGATGTTCTTATTGTTGCAAATAGGAATTATGTGCCCGTATATTTTATCGTTTTTGATATAGATTGCAATCCTTCTTGCCCTATTATTCTCGGTAGACCTTTCCTTAGAACGGTTGGTGCAATTATTGATATGAAGGAAGGGAATATTAGATTTCAATTTCCATTAAAAAATGGCATGGAACACTTCCATAGAAAGAAAATAAAATTACCATATGAATCTATCATGAGAGCCACTTATGGATTGCCTACCAAAGATGGAAATACCTAGATCTATTCTTGCTTGTTATGCCTAGCTAGGGGCGTTAAACGATAGCGCTTGTTGGGAGGCAACCCAATTTTATTTTTATTCCTTGCTTTTTGCTCCTGTGTAGTAATAAATAAATTATTTAGCCTCTGTTTTGGTTGTGTTTTTTGTGTTTAATTAGTGTTTGTGCCAAGTAGAACCGTTGGGAAGACTTGGGGAAAGTCTTGTTGAACTTGCTGTAAAAAACAGAAACTTTAGCGCTCACGAGAACTGCTGTCATTTTTATTTGGAAAGTGATATTTAGTTAATTCTTTTTTAAGATGATGAATAGATAAATTCCTCACGTCCAGCAACTTATTTTAGAATTTTTGGGGTTCCAGATCTTGCGCTAGCTACAGATTACTAAAGACTGTTCTGTTTTTGATAGATTCTGTTTTTTGTGTGTTGTTTGCTTATTTTGATGAATCTATGGCTAATAAAATAGTTTATAATCCATAGAGAAGTTGGAATACAGTAGGTTTAACACCAATATAAATAAATAATGAGTTCATTATAGTACCTTGAAGTGGTCTTTTGTTTTCTTTCGCTAATGGAGCTCACGAGATTTTCTTCTTTAAGTTTTGCGTTGTGAAGTTTTCAAATTTTGGGTAAAGATTTGATGGATTATGGAACAAGGAGTGGCAAGAGCCTAAGCTTGGGGATGCCCATGGAATCCCCAAGATAATATAAGGACACCTAAAATCCCCAGAAGGCATCCCCTCTTCCGTCTACTTCTATCGGTAACTTTACTTGCAGCTATATTTTTATTCACCACATGATATGTGTTTTGCTTGGAGCGTCTTTTATGATTTGAGTCTTTGCTTGTTAGTCTACCACAATCATCCTTGCTGTAAACACCTTTTGAGAGAGCCATACATGATTTGGAATTTGTTTGAATACTCTATGTGCTTCACTTATATCTTTTGAACTTTATAGTTTTGCTCTAGTGCTTCACTTATATCTTTTAGAGCACGGTGGTGGATTTGTTTTATAGAAACTATTGATCTCTCATGCTTCACTTAGATTATTTTGAGAGTATTAATATCATGGTAATTTTCTTAAAATCCTAATATGCTTGGTATGCAAGATTAATAATAAAACTTTCTTATGAGTGTGTTGAATACTAAGAAAAGTTTGATGCTTGATGATTGTTTTGAGATATGGAGGTAATAATATCAAAGTCGTGCTAGTTGAGTAGTTATGAAATTGAGAAATACTTGTGTTGAGGTTTGCAAGTCCCATAGCATGCACGTATGGTAAACGTTATGCAACAAATTTTAAACATGAGGTGTTATTTGATTGTCCTCCTTATGAGTGGCGGTCGGGGACGAGCGATGGTCTTTTCCTACCAATCTATCCCCCTAGGAGCATGCACGTAGTGACAAGGTTTTTGATTACTTGTAGATTTTTGCAATAAGTATGTGAGTTCTTTATGACTAATGTTGAGTCCATGGATTATACGCACTCTCACCCTTCCATCCTTGCTAGCCTCTTCGGTACCGTGCATTGCCCTTTCTCACATTGAGAGTTGGCGCAAACTTCGCCGGTGCATCCAAACCCCGTGATATGATACGCTCTTTCACACATAAACCTCCTTATATCTTCCTCAAAACAGCCACCATACCTACCTATTATGGCATTTCCATAGCCATTCCGAGATATATTGCCATGCAACTTTCCATCATTCCGTTCATCATGACACATTCATCATTGTCATATTGCTCAGCATGATCATGTAACATAGTATTTGTGGCAAAGCCACCGTTCATAATTCTTTCATACATGTCACTCTTGGTTCATTGCATATCCCGGTACACCACCGGAGGCATTCATATAGAGTCATCTTTGTTCTAGTATCAAGTTGTGATCATTGAGTTGTAAATAAATAGAAGTGTGATGATCATCATTATTAGAGCATTGTCCCAAGTGAGGAATAAAAAAAGAGAAGGCCCAAAAAATGAGAGAAAAAGAGAGAAGGACAATGTTACTATCCTTTTACCACACTTGTGCTTCAAAGTAGCACCATGATCTTCATAGTAGAGAGTCTCTCATGTTATCACTTTCATATACTAGTGGGAATTTTTCATTATAGAACTTGGCTTGTATATTCCAACAATGGGCCTCCTCAAGTGCCCTAGGTCTTCGTGAGCAAGCAAGTTGTATGCACACCCACTAGTTTCTTTTGTTGAGCTTTCATACATTTATAGCTCTAGTGCATCCGTTGCATGGCAATCCCTACTCCTTGCATTAACATCAATCTGTGGGCATCTCCATAGCCCATTGATTAGCCTCGTCGATGTGAGACTTTCTCCTTTTTTGTCTTCTCCACATAACCCCCTCATTATATTCTATTCCACCCATAGTGTTATGTCCATGGCTCGCGCTCATATATTGCGTGAAAGTTTATAGGTTTGAGATTACTAAAGTATGAAACAATTGCTTGGCTTGTCATCGGGGTTGTACATGATGAGAGCATTCTTGTGTGACGAAAATGAAACATGACTAAACTATATGATTTTGTAGGGATGAACTTTCTTTGGCCATGTTATTTTGAGAAGACATAATTGCTTAGTTAGTATGCTTGAAGTATTATCATTTTATGTCAATATGAACTTTTGTCTTGAATCTTTCGGATCTGAATATTCATACCACAATTAAGAAGAAGTACATTAAAATTATGCCAAGTAGCACTCCGCATCAAAAATTCTGTTTTTATCATTTACCTACTCGAGGACGAGCAGGAATTAAGCTTGGGGATGCTTGATACATCTCCAATGTATCTATAATTTTTGATTGCTCCATGCTATATTATCTACTGTTTTGGACATTATTGGGATTTATTATCCACTTATATATTATTTTTGGGACTAACCTATTAACCGGAGGCCCAGCCCAGATTTTTTTGCCTATTTCAGTGTTTCAGAGAAACAGAATATCAAACGGAGTCCAAACGGAATGAAACCTTCGGAAACGTGATTTTCTCATCAGATAAGATCCAGGAGACTTGGACCCTCCGTCAAGAAAGCCACGAGGCGGTCACGAGGGTGGAGGGCGCGCCCCCCTGCCTTGTGGGCCCCTTGAAGCTCCACCGACGTACTCCTTCCTCCTATATATACCTACGTACCCCCAAACGATCGGGGATGGAGCCAAAAACCTAATTCCACCGCCGCAACTTTCTGTATCCACGAGATCCCATCTTGGGGCCTGTTCCGGAGCTCCGCTGAAGGGGGCATCGATCATGGAGGGCTTCTACATCATCATCCAAGCCCCTCCGATGAAGTGTAAGTAGTTTACTTCAGACCTACGGGTCCATAGTTAGTAGCTAGATGGCTTCTTCTCTCTTTTTGGATCTCAATACAATGTTCTCCCCCTCTCTTGTGGAGATCTATTCGATGTAATCTTCTTTTTGCGGTGTGTTTGTTGAGATCGATGAATTGTGGGTTTATGATCCAGTCTATCTATGAATAATATTTGAATCTTCTCTGAATTCTTTTATGTATGATTGGTTATCTTTGCAAGTCTCTTTGAATTATTAGTTTGGTTTGGCCTACTAGATTGGTTGTTCTTGCCATGGGAGAAGTGCTTAGCTTTGGGTTCGATCTTGCGGTGTCCTTTCCCAGTGACAGAAGGGGCAGCAAGGCACGTATTGTATTGTTGCCATCGAGGATAACAAGATGGGGTTTTATCATATTGCATGAAACTATCCCTCTACATCATGTCATCTTGCTTAAGGCGTTACTCTGTTTTTAACTTAATACTCTAGATGCATGCTGGATAGCGGTCGATGAGTGGAGTAAGAGTGGTCTATTTTTGTTGAATCTCGATCATGGTGATACACATATTCATAATATTGATGCCAAAAGATGCAAAGTTGATAATGATAGTGCAACATATTTTTGGCACTTCTCTTTAGGTCTGGTGTAAAGTGCATGAAGAAAGTCCATGCGATGGACTTTTGGAATCACTTGTGTAAGTGCATCTAGTGCCACCCCTAGTTGGTTTTGGAGTATTGACGACAAACCTAGTTGAGGGACTAACGTGTTTGTGAGAATTGCAGGAAAACACAGGTAGAAGTCCCTCATTGATTCGGTTTTATTACCAGAGATGACCCCTAAAAATGTACAAAGACATTGAAGACAATGGTGGTTTATGAATATATTCATATTGAAGACAATGACATGAGAAGACTCCCTATGAAGCTTATGGAACTCGAAGACTTAGATCCTTCGTAGTTTTATTTCATTTATGTTGTGTCATAGGAATCACCGTACTGTTAAGTGGGGTCCAAGAGAACCAGTCAGAATGACTGAAGTGATGCCTAATTCAAATCCTATGTCTTCGAGCGAAGACTTTGAGAGAAAATCTTGTCCAGAGTCAGACAAGTCAGCTTTACTTGTAGCCCAAGTAAAGTTGCCGTGTGAGTTCAAAATTCGACCGTTGGTACACGTGTCAGTTCCTTAGTGACCCAGGGTCATTTCGGACAGATCAGGTCGGGTTGCCAAGTGGCTATAAATAGTCCACCCCCCACAACCATAAATGGCTGGCTGCTCAGATTTCAGTGCACGGCTTTTGTCGTTTGAGAGCAACCCACCTCGAAGCCTTTGAGAGAAAAATTCCTAGTGAGGAGAAAAGCCCTAACCACCCAGAGCCAGAGTAAATTGGGCATCACTTAAGTCTTCGTGTCTGTGTGATTTGAAGACTTATTACACTTGAGGACTGTGCATCCTCCAGACGGTTAGGCATCGCGTTCTGAGCATCCAAGAGAAATTGTGGATTGCCGGTGAACGAAGTCTGTGAAGGTTTGGGAGTCTACCTTAAAGACTTACCAGAGTGATTGGGCGAGGTCTGTGTGACCTTAGCTCAAGGAGAAAACGGTGAGGACTGGGTGTCTTGGACTAAGTGTCCTTGACTGGGTGTCCGGGACTGTGTGTCCTTCGGTTTAAATACCTAGCCGCTCCAACCAGACATACAGTTGTCACAGCAACTGGAACTGGTCCAACAAATCATTGTCTTCGACGTGTCAGTGGTTTCATCTACACTTCCTTTTTACTTACAGTTATTCATTGTGAAGCCATTGCGTGCTTGCTTTATCTTTTGTCTTCACAACATGAATGTATGATCTGTTTGGCTTCATAACTTCTTCCTACCTGATCCTTATTACACTGAAGCTGGTTGTCATTGCGCTTTCACTCTATTGAATACATGACCATGGCTGGCCTAGTGTAATCTAACTTCCGCTGCATAGTAATAGGCATAATCTTCACTGTTTGTCTTCATAACTCTCACGTTTTGAAGACTTTCATAAAAATCGCCTATTCACCCCCCCTCTAGTCGATATAACGCACTTTCAATTGGTATCAGAGCGAGGTGCTCCCTTGTTCTGTGTGATTCGGTTTAACCACCTGGAGTTTTAGCTATGTCGACTACAGGGATAATCAAAGTCTCCGCTGCTTGCCCTGTCTTCGATGGAACTGAATATCCCTACTGGAAGAATAAGATGCGCATGCATCTTGAAGCCATTGACGTCGACCTATGGTATGTCGTCGAAAACGGCGTTCCCAAGGCTGGAGAAGGTGTCACTACTGCTGATGTCAAGAAGTTCATTCAACTGGATTCTACTGCCAAGAATATCATCTGTGGTCATCTGACCAAAGGACAGTATGGCCGTGTGAGTGCCTTGAAGACATCAAAGCTAGTCTGGGACTGGATCTCCAAGGTCAATGAAGGCATCTCAACCCAGAGAGATCAAAGAATCAGTGTTCTTCGCAACCTCTTCAACCGCTTCAAGCGAAATGACAATGAGAATGTCCAGCACACATTTGACCGGCTCCCTGACATCACAAATGAGCTTCAAGCCCTCGGCGCCACTGAGATCACCAAACATGAAATCGTCAAGACGCTGCTGAGATCACTTGATAGTTCGTTTGACATCCTGGCCCTGATGATTCAAGAACGTCCTGATTTCAAGACACTCGATCCGTCTGACATACTTGAGAGGCTCAACACACATGAGTTTCAGCTTTCTGAGAAAAGAGATATCTACGGTCCAAACTATGGGCGAACTCGTGCCTTGAAGGCAAAAGCTGTCTCCTCATCTGAAGAAGAATCTGACTGCAGTTCTGATGATCCTGAAGACATTGGAAGAGAACTTGCAATGCTAGTGAAGAAGTTCCAAAAATTCACTAAGAAGAAAGGCTTCAGGAAATCTTCACAATCAAGCTCAAGGAATGATGAAGCTTCTGCTCATAACTACAAGAAGAAAACATGTCACAAGTGCAAGAAAACTGGACACTTCATCTCTGAGTGTCCACAGTGGGACAATGAGAATAGAAGGAAGAAGAAGAGCAAGGAATATGATTCTGACGACAAGAAGAAGAAGAAATTCTCAAAGTCTTCTTCAAAGTCTTCATCAAAGTCTTCATCACACAAGAAGAGCTCATCTGGCAAGGCACGTGCGTTTGTTGGAAAGGAGATGGATTCAGAGGAGGAGTCCGCATCTGAGGAGGCAGAGGTGGAGTCTGAGGAGGAGTCTGATTCTGGCATTGCGAGTCTGGCTACAGCATACGTCGCCAAGTCCATCTTCAACACTGAAGACAATGACTGCATCACCGACACCGACACAAATAACAAGAGCGACTCCACTCCTACCTACTGCTTCATGGCCCGCGGTGCCAAGGTAAACACACGCACTACTCGCTATGAAACATCCAGTGACGATGACTCTGAATGTGATTCAGAACCTAGCTACAAAACGCTTGCTAAAATTGCAACTGAACAACAGAAAGCTATGGAACATATTCAAAAACTGTTAGACAGAAGCGATGATCTGTTGGGTGCTGAAATGACTCGATCTGAATCCTTAATTGAAGACATAAAAAACCTTAACGTTAAGTATCAGGAACTTGAAGATCGTCATGATACTCTCTCAACAACTCATGAAAAGCTTGCCTATGATTATCTTCAAAGGAAGCAAGAACTTGAGAAATTGAGGGTGGCTCATGAAGACCTTCAAAAGGAAAACGAGTCACTTTGCTCCGAACAGATCAGTCCCGCTCAGGAAGGATTTGAACCACCATGTCTTAAATGCATTGAGCGCGATAATGCTAATTCTGTTGCTGAATGTTCCACTGCTACTGCTGTACGAATATCTTCAAATGTTGATGTGGTAACTAACCCCTCTGCTGAGGATACCACTGCTATTGCTGATGAGAATGCTAGGTTGAAGACATTACTTGAAACAGGGATGTACAAAAGTCTTCAAGGGCATCAGACATTATGTGATGTCCTCAAAAAGCAGATCCTGAATCGTAACCCTAGGAAAGAGGGTGTTGGATTTGTGAGGAAAATCAATGCAGATGGCTCTTACTGGAAACCTGAGCAGTACCCCAAAACTACATGGGTTGCTGCAAAGGAACTTTCAGCAGATCCATCCAATTTATCTGGCTTCACTTGTGGTAACCCTATTATCATTGATGAATCCTTTGATGCAAACTATAAACTGTTTAAGAATCAGAATGGTGAAGTGTTTGCCAGGTACATTGGTACTAACTGCAGGAATGGACCGCCTATGAAAAAGATCTGGGTCCAAAAAGGTGTCTGGAAAATCTTCCTGTGAATGTCTTCATGACACCTCACTTGAAGAAGACAAACCTCAGACCAAAGGCTTCATACGGTCCAAAGGCTTCATATGAACAGAGGACTCACCTGAGTCGCACTAACGCTAATGTTTTGCAGGGAAACCATACTCAGGCATACGAATATGAGAGCGGTTCTTCAACCGTCATGTTCATATGACCAAAAATTATTCTGCTTATTCTTATGAGTATTATTGTCCACCTGCTAGACTGTTTGCTAAGGCCTCAAAGCCAAAATTCTCAGATGCTGCACTTAGACTTATTGCTTCTAAGCCACCCTTGAAGATGTGGGTGGTTAAGAAAGCTTAACTCTCTTTTGCAGGGAAAGGTCTCCAGCAGAAAAACAAAATCTTTTGATGCTATTGCTGGGGACCTTAAAAATCTTGTAGGGAGCAAGATAAAATGCCCAAATGGCATCATTATGTACTTCGTTCCTGAATCGCATGCTACTCTCCCTATTAGTCCTAATCTGGATTTAAGTTTTCATAATCCACTGGTTCGTCAAATGTTTATGCTTCACAATACCCTTCGTGAAGCCTATCCCCCTAACTGCACTGTAGGGTACGACACCAGTGACTTCAAAGTCTTCAGAATGGATTATTGACAGTGGGTGTACAAATCACATGACTGGCAAAAGAAGCCTTCTCATGGACTCAACTTTACGTCCATCCGACAAGAGCCACATTACATTTACTGACACTGGTAAAAGTAAGGTATTGGGTCTAGGTAGAGTTGCAATCTCAAGGGATCAACACATGGATAAAGTCATGCTTGTTGAATCCCTTGGCTTCAACTTAATGTCTGTCTCAATGCTTTGCGATTTGAATATGATTGTAATGTTTGGCAAATATCGATGCTTGGTGCTTATGGAATCTGACAAATCTCTAGTGTTTGAAGGGTATAGGAAAGATGATTTGTACGTGGTAGATTTCTCAGCAGGACCACAACTTGCAGTATGTCTTCTTGCAAAAGCTTCAGAATGCTGGCTTTGGCATCAAAGGCTTGGGCATGCTGGCATGAGGAACCTCTACACCCTTGCAAAGAAGAAGCATGTCATAGGCATCGAAGGCGTCAAGTTCAAGAAAGATCATTTATGCGGTGCCTGTGAAGCAGGGAAGATGACAAGGGCAAAACATCCTTCGAAGACAATCATGACTACTACACAACCCTTCGAACTGCTTCACATGGATCTTTTCGGTCCCACTCACTACTCAACTTTTACTACTTCTGCATGCCTCTATGGCTTCGTAATTGTTGATGATTATTCTAGATATACTTGGGTGCACATAATCCTTTACAAGACTGAAGTGCAGGATGTCTTCAGACGCTTCGCAAATCGAGCTATGAACAATTTTGACGCCACGATAAAGCACATCAGAAGTGACAATGGCACTGAATTCAAGAACACTGGCCTTGATACATATCTGGATACCTTGGGGATCACACATGAATTCTCAGCTCCATACACACCACAGCAGAATGGCGTCATCGAACGCAAGAACAGAACACTCATTGAGATGGCTAGAACAATGCTAGATGAATACAAGACTCCAAGAAAATTCTGGACTGAAGCCATTGATACTGCATGCCATACAATCAATCGTGTTTATCTTCACAAGCTTCTGAACAAGACATCTTATGAACTCCTAACTGGCAAGAAGCCAAATGTCAGTTACTTCAGAGTATTTGGCGCAAAATGCTGGATCAAGGACCCACACCACACCTCAAAGTTTGCACCAAAAGCACATGAAGGCTTCATGCTTGGATATGGAAAGGATTCGCACTCCTACAGAGTCTTCAATCTCTTCCACTACAAAGTGGTTGAAACAGTGGATGTGCGATCTGATGAAACCAATGGATCACAAAGAGAGCAATTGCCAAATGTGCTAGATGAAGCTCCAGCTAATGAATCAATCAAGCTTATGGGAACTGGAGAGATTGTACCTTCTGAAGCTCATCCTAAAGAAGAACTTATCATCTCAGCACCTGATCCACATGAAGACAATGCTCAGCCTGAAGATATACCTTCAAATGACCACATAGATCAGCAAGAGCAAAGTCTTCGCCCCACACACCCTCGTGTTGCAAATGAAGTACAAATTGACAAAATACTTGATAGCATCAATGCACCTGGTCCACTCACTCGTTCAAGGGCAACTCAGCGAACAAACTTCTGTGGGCATTTCGCATTCGTTTCAATATCAGAACCCAAGAAAGTTGAAGAAGCCTTCATGGAACCTGAATGGATTCAAGCTATGCAAGAAGAGCTTCAACAGTTTGAGCTGAATAATGTATGGGAACTGGTTAAGCGTCCTAATCCACGGAAGCACAACATAATAGGAACCAAATGGATATACCGCAACAAGCAAGATGAGCATGGTCAAGTTGTCAGAAACAAAGCTCGTCTCGTTGCTCAAGGATATACTCAAGTGGAGGGCATTGACTTCGATGAAACATTTGCTCCTGTGGCTAGGCTTGAAGCCATACGCATACTGCTGGCCTATGCAAATCATCATAACATACTTCTCTATCAGATGGATGTGAAAAGTGCCTTTCTCAATGGCAAGATTGAAGAAGAAGTGTATGTTGCACAACCACCTGGCTTTGAAAATCCAAAACATCCTGATATGGTATACAAGCTCAACAAGGCACTGTATGGCCTCAAACAAGCCCCTAGGGCCAGGTATGATACACTCAAGTACTTTCTGAAAAGCAAAGGATTCATACCTGGTTCCATGGATCCCACTCTTTTCACGAAGACATATGATGGTGAACTGTTTGTGTGCCAAATATATGTGGATGACATTATCTTCGGCTGCACCAATCAGAAGTATAGTGAAGAGTTTGGATACATGATGCAAGAGCAATATCAGATGTCCATGATGGGGGAGCTGAAGTTCTTCCTCGGTCTTCAAATACGGCAACAACGCAACGGCATCTTCATATCTCAAGAGAAATATCTTAAAGAGTGCCTGAAGAAGTTCGGTATGCAAGACTGCAAAGGCTTCACAACACCAATGCCAGCCAAGCATCATCTGGGTCCCGACGACAATGGTAAAGAGTTCGATCAAAAGGTATACCGCTCCATGATTGGGTCTTTGCTTTATTTATGTGCATCTAGGCCAGATATCATGCTTAGTGTTTGCATGTGTGCTCGATTTCAAGCGACACCAAAGGAGTCGCATCACTTAGCTGTGAAGCGAATTCTTCGATATTTGGCTCACACCCCAACTCTAGGATTATGGTATCCAAAGGGCTCAGAGTTTGATTTGGTTGGATTTTCGGATGCTGATTATGCTGGTGACAAAGTTGATCGCAAGTCTACATCAGGCACATGTCACTTTCTGGGACGATCACTTGTATGTTGGTCTTCAAAGAAGCAGAACTGTGTATCACTCTCCACTGCTGAATCTGAATACATTGCTGCTGGATCTTGCTGTGCTCAGCTTCTATGGATGAAGCAAACACTCAAGGATTATGGCATTCATCTGAAGCAAGTGCCACTTTACTGCGACAACGAAAGCGCCATCAAGATTGCCAACAACCCAGTTCAGCACTCGAAGACAAAGCACATTGAAATTCGTCATCACTTTCTCAGAGATCATGTTGTGAAGGAAGACATTGATATCATACACGTCAACACTGAAGAGCAATTGGCAGATATCTTCACCAAGCCCTTGGATGAGAAGAGATTTTGCAAGTTACGGTGTGAGCTAAATATCTTGGAATCCTCAAATGTCCTGTGATCAGGCACACATCCTAACACTTAAGCATATTGATGACTTAGATGTGCAACACACGAAGTAGCGTATATCTTCAAACAATGAAGACATACATTCTAAGTGTGAATACATTAATGTGGAATTTGACTTCGGAGCGCCACGATAATTGTGCGCCGTGTCTGGGTCTAATACTTCCTATACGGTGGGTAACGCCACCACCAAACGTTCCATTTTGAAGTGTTTCTCTCATGGCGTTACCTCTCAATGTCTTCACATTTGGTTTGGCTTCATTCTCAATATGTCTTCATGATTATCTTCACTGCGTTGATTATATGGATATATATGTACTGATGTTCTGTCCTCTACAGCATTCACTTATAGTTATGTCTTCTTGGTTGAATCTTTTGAACTAAGTGAATGTGATCGGACCCTAACCTCTCTATGCTTTCTATCTCAAACTCTATCTCTCCAAGTCATATGCATTCTGTTGAAACTGTCAAATGTCTTCACTGTGTCCTTGTCAGCTGAAGACATAGTCACAACCATAAAAGTCCGTTTTTAATGCTCATTCCTCCACATAAGATCCGGAGAAGCAGGAACGACCGCCCGACAATTTAGGCGTGCGTGGGACATGGAACAAATCCCAATCTTCCTCTAACTGGCCACGCGTGCCTCAAATGCGAACCGCCAGGGGTACCTGCGTAATAGCGCAGTGCCGCCTCTATCCCTATAAATACACGATTCACTGCGGTCATTATCTCCTTCTTCCACCCTCGCACGAACCCTAGCGCCACCGCTAGCACTCGACGACGCCGGCGACGAAGCGCTTCACTGCCGCAACCTCTCCGACGCCGTTTTCACGCCGACAGCGGACATCGCTCTCTCCGCCGTCGCCGTAGGTGTCTTCCGTCGCCAAGTTAGGGCACGGAGGATCGAACTGCTCGACCTCAACTCTCACTTCGTCTAGCAGTTCCAAGTGTGGTAAATAAAACCTCTTTTTACAGCCTCTTTTGATCCCATAGTTCAGTCACTTTCTGCCATAAGGAGTTTCTCTTCACATCAGTTAGTTATCTCGCTACATCTCATGACATGCCTAGTATATTCACTTGTGCTTCATAAGGTAGTTAGATTCCTCACTTGTACTGATCTATGGGTTCGTACAAATCTGGAACCAACTTCTTATCTATGAGTGAATGTCTTCGCACAATGAGGTCTATGTCTTCTAAACCGATTTATCTTCAAAATCTTCTGAGAATGCATATGACCTCTTCCCCTTCCCTCGCACCTTAATGCTGTCACAGGTACATGTCCGTGGGAGAATCCTTTGGTTCTCATAGTCTGCATTCATTTGCAGAGTACTTGCAGCATCACATCAACTCTCCTGAAGCCAGTTCTTGCAAAAGGAAGCCTTTGAACATCTTGAAGCCTTCCAAGTTATTCATGGCTTCAGAAACAGCAGCAAGGAAGGGAGGCAGACAGCGACGTGGTGAAACGTCCAAAGATCTGCCTGATGAATTGGCAGAGATGTACAAAACTGATCCTGAAGAAAGCTATGGTCAGCGCAAGACACGAATCCAATGGATTCGAAGATATTGGGCAGAGCAATCGTTCCACTACCACTTCGTCACTCAGGAATATGCGGAGAAGTGCGCCATCAAGAGACCGTGGGGAGACGTACTATAAAAAAAACTCGTACCCAGGTCCAGAGTCGAAGCCATTGCTCAAGGCTTCTATCCATGCATGGTGAGAGGACCAGAGCCAGCTGAAGCACATCCGTCATCACTTCTCTGGTGCCGCGATGATAATCTCTTCAAGCGCAACTTTCAGTTTGCACAACAGTCAGCGAAGATAAACAAGAAGAAATTTGGGCTTGACTTCAACCCTGGTCCCTCCTCACCAAGGGCAGATGGCACACGCGACGCCGATCCCAATATCATCGGGCCGTATGCAAATCTTGCAGGCCTCATCACTCGCATCCTAGTCCAAGGGACTGCTGTGAATGACCCTCCAGCAGATACTGAGTCAGATGACGCCCCTGCTGCTCCGAAGCCAAAGCAGAAGAAGCCAAAAGCTCCAAAAGCTTCAAAGCCAGCCGCTTCTCCCAAAATCTCACGAGCGAAGCCATTGGCAACTGCACCTCCTGAAGCCAGTGTGCAGTCTGAAGACATATCACGAGTCTCCAAGCCCCAAGAAGCCAAGAAGCCTCAGCCACACACAGGCAAAGAGCTCACAGCTGCTGCCGTTCTGCGCTGTGAAAACATTGATCTATCAAGCGATGAAGATCTTGGAGATGACGCACTTGAGCAGCTCATCAAGAGCAAGGAGGAGGCTGAAATCTTCAACAATCTGCCTCTGTTTGATGTCGCCGTCATCCACAGCTTCATTGATGAATGGTTTGACACACCAGACATAAGCTTCGATGATCTGCAGCTACCAATAGGCCTCAGCGTTGCCTTTCAAGGTGCAATTGCTTCAGAACTTGCAATAGCCCAGCGAATTGTAGAACTGAAGCAGAAAATTGATTATGAAAAGGCTCAGTTCAAGAAGCACGTGGCCAAGCTCAGCGTGCAAGAAGTGAAAAACTTCAAGATCATGTTGCACGAGCTGAAAGAGAACTTTCTAAAGACGCGTGCTGAAGCTCAAGGCTCGCGAGAGCGCATGAAGACTTTGGCTGATCACTGCGTGCAGGCCTACAATGAGGCAGAGAAGCGCAAGGCACTTGGGCGTCCCGGCATTGACCCAGGATGGCCGCGAAGAAGAAAAAGAAGGCTGCTATGCCTGAACCTTAAGCGCCAAGGTCAGAAACTACTCCGATTGTCTTCCCCGCTGCAACGACTGGCTCGAAGCCAAAGAGTCGATCAACGGCCTCACAGCTCAAGAAGACACGGACTGCAGAGGCTGAAGCTAAGAAGAGAAAACACTCTGAAGCCTCTCCTTCTGAACCCATCATCAAGAAGCGCAAGACCAAGAAATCTCGGGCTGCTCCCACAGAGCCCTTGACAGTTGAACCCCTCTCCGTCCGCTATCCTGACGCAGATCGTCAGTTGACTGTGCATGAACCCAACGCTGAAGACATTCCAGCAGACGAACCCAACGCTGCTGAAGACATTGGTCTCCAAGACAATGTGCAAGGTGATGCAGCCCTTCCTCTGCTTGAGACAAGCGAACTGATCAGTATTGGTCGTCCATTGACGCCAATCACACAAGATGCATCGTGGGCAGATCGCCCACAGGAGGAAGATGTGCCCCAACCCACTACAACTCCACCGGCGCCTACATTCCGTAGGCTTCGCAAAGGGCCAAGGGCTCAGGCTGCTGACGACATTCCGGCTGCATCAGCCGAAGAGCATGCAGAGGTACCACAAGCTCCAACTCCCCCACACCAACAAGAAGCAGTTCTCCAGGAGAACGTGCCTGAGTCTGCAAATGTTGAGGCTGCCACAAACAACGCCGAAGCAAATGTGGAGCCCAACCCAACAATAGCTTCAGAAGACAATGAAGCTACTGCTCCTGAACATTCTGTGCCTGAGTCTGCTGCCGGACCACAATTCAACTATCATATTGCGTATAGACCCCAGGTCCAGAAGCCGATCCCACGACTGCCAAGGTTCCCAGGTCCTGCATCAGCTCCTGGTTCCTTCAACATCAACGGCTTCAGGGCAGATAACACGTTTTTCGACCGCTCCAAGAACCCTTATTCAAGGGAACGGATTGTATCAGATAGGTTCTGGAGCCATCAACAGCGTAGCTATTATTCATGCATCCTATACAACCAAGGCCGCATCTTTCCTCACAAGCGCCTTGAGGTTGAAGCTGTTGCTGGTCTGCCTGGTCTGGAAGAAGCACTGGATTGCTTCAAGCAAGTGGGTTTGCTGCCATTTATCACTGATGAAGAGCACTGGAACGAAGAGCTTCTGCTCCAGTTCTATGCCACTTTGCATATCAAAGGCTATAACAGAGATCCGAAAACATGGATTCTGGAGTGGATGACAGGCAATATCCATCATGAAGCCAATGCTTTCGACCTAATTGAGCTTACCGGCCTTCCCACTCCTGGCGAATTCTTTGAAGAAGGGTGCCAACTCCATGCTGAAGCAATTGAGAGCATATTTCAGCGTCCTGAGCCAGATATGAGTCAGATGCTCTCAATAATGAAGCCACTGCCTCCTAATGCACCCTATCCAACTAGGTTCTTCGTTGAAGACTTAGAGTACCTGCCCAGAACAATATATCACATCATAAGGCGGACTCTATGGCCTGTAAAGGGACACTCTCGATATGCAACAATTGATGGTGAAATGAAGACTCTCATCTTCTGCATTCTTCATGGCAAATGCTTCAATGCACAGGATCTCTTCATCCGTCACTTTGTAGCGTCTGCCTCAGAACTGTTTGGATTAAAGTTCTATGCTCCTTGGGTTATGAGGCTGATCAAGCTTCACTCTGCAATCTCCTATCAACCCTCAGCCCGCAACCATAGGATATTTTTGCCAGATGTGGACACATCTGCTGAAGCAATATATCTAGAGCCTGGCAAGCAACCATTAAGTCTTCAAAATGCAGAACACCAGAGCTTCACTCAAAATATTGAAGGTGTTGAAGCTCTCTCCCGAGTGTATCCAATGGCTGGCACCACACGTGCCCCTGCATCAACTGAAGCCACTGACAGCACAGCTGCCAAGAGACCCAAGAAGCGCGCTCGAGCACTCAATGACCGAGAGCTTCTTCTGGCTCTTCACCAAAAGCAAGATAGGCATCACGACTGGCTCAAACGGCAGATGAGAAGCATCATGCAAGACGTCAATCGCATCAGAAATCTGGCAACCAAGAATGTGTTTGTCACACACGAGACCTGTCGCCACACTTGGAAAGGCCTCACCATGATGAGCAATGAAGCTGAACTGCAAGAGGATGGCTTCAGAGAGAGATTCCAATTTGACTCCACGCCTCCAAGAAGAGCTGTGATGCGAAGCACACCATCACTTGAAGAGTCAGAATTCTCTTCTTCTGCTGCCACCGTGTCTGCCCGGATTATTGAAGAAGACGACGACGCGACATCATCTCCACCTGCTTCAACACACGTCGAATCTGCACTAAGCTCATCTGCACCGCCACCAAACAACTCCACCGATCCTGCTACGCCTGGGAACGCGTAGAAAACTCTATGTCTTCAAACCTTTTTGGTCATCACTGACAAAAGGGGGAGAAGCATGATGTTTATAGTCTTCAAGCGGGTCACTTTGGGCGGGTGCCTTTATATTTTGCTACATTTTGCTTCGTGCTTAAAACTCCCATTTTTGCTACATTTTTGCTTCGTGCTTACAACTCCCGTTTTTGCTACATTTGCTTCTTTGAGTTGTAACACTTAGCCTTGATGGCCGTCTGCTACCTGTTTGTCACTCCGTTATGCGAAGATAAATTCCGCATGTGCGACGATAAATTCTGCACTCATCTCTTACTGCAGACGTCCATTTTCCATTATGCATGTCATTATCTTCATATACTTTCACATGCATAGTGGATTGTCATCATAAGTTGAAGTGGATCTCCACAAGTACAACCTGCCATGTGCATTTGCATTCAAAAGGCAAATTACTTATATGCACATCTTCAGGGGGAGCCCTTGCAACTTATGAAGACAAATTCCTTTACTATTTCACAAATTATGTTCCCTGTTGAAATCTTCAACTAGTTTGTCATCAATCACCAAAAAGGGGGAGATTGTAAGTGCATCTAGTGCTACCCCTAGTTGGTTTTGGAGTATTGACGACAAACCTAGTTGAGGGACTAACGTGTTTGTGAGAATTGCAGGAAAACACAGGTAGAAGTCCCTCATTGATTCGGTTTTATTACCAGAGATGACCCCTAAAAATGTACGAAGACATTGAAGACAATGGTGGTTTATGAAGATATTCATATTGAAGACAATGACATGAGAAGACTCCCTATGAAGCTTATGGAACTCGAAGACTTAGATCCTTCGTAGTTTTATTTCATTTATGTTGTGTCATAGGAATCACCGTACTGTTAAGTGGGGTCCAAGAGAACCAGTCAGAATGACTGAAGTGATGCCTAATTCAAATCCTATGTCTTCGAGCGAAGACTTTGAGAGAAAATCTTGTCCAGAGTCAGACAAGTCAGCTTTACTTGTAGCCCAAGTAAAGTTGCCGTGTGAGTTCAAAATTCGACCGTTGGTACACGTGTCAGTTCCTTAGTGACCCAGGGTCATTTCGGACAGATCAGGTCGGGTTGCCAAGTGGCTATAAATAGTCCACCCCCCACAACCATAAATGGCTGGCTGCTCAGATTTCAGTGCACGGCTTTTGTCGTTTGAGAGCAACCCACCTCGAAGCCTTTGAGAGAAAAATTCCTAGTGAGGAGAAAAGCCCTAACCACCCAGAGCCAGAGTAAATTGGGCATCACTTAAGTCTTCGTGTCTGTGTGATTTGAAGACTTATTACACTTGAGGACTGTGCATCCTCCAGACGGTTAGGCATCGCGTTCTGAGCATCCAAGAGAAATTGTGGATTGCCGGTGAACGAAGTCTGTGAAGGTTTGGGAGTCTACCTTGAAGACTTACCAGAGTGATTGGGCAAGGTCTGTGTGACCTTAGCTCAAGGAGAAAACGGTGAGGACTGGGTGTCTTGGACTAAGTGTCCTTGACTGGGTGTCCGGGACTGTGTGTCCTTCGGTTTAAATACCTAGCCGCTCCAACCAGACGTACAGTTGTCATAGCAACTGGAACTAGTCCAACAAATCATTGTCTTCGACGTGTCACTGGTTTCATCTACACTTCCTTTTTACTTACAGTTATTCATTGTGAAGCCATTGCGTGCTTGCTTTATCTTTTGTCTTCACAACATGAATGTATGATCTGTTTGGCTTCATAACTTCTTCCTACCTGATCCTTATTACACTGAAGCTGGTTGTCATTGCGCTTTCACTCTATTGAATACATGACCATGGCTGGCCTAGTGTAATCTAACTTCCGCTGCATAGTAATAGGCATAATCTTCACTGTTTGTCTTCATAACTCTCACGTTTTGAAGACTTTCATAAGAATCGCCTATTCACCCCCCCTCTAGTCGATATAACGCACTTTCAACTTGATTGTGAATCATTTGATGCTTGCGAACCATGCCTGATGGGCAAGATGACTAAGACGCCATTCTACGGAACAATGGAGCGAGCCACTGACTTATTGGAAATAATACATACCGATGTTTGCGGTTCGATGAGTGTTGAGGCTCACGGCAAGTATCGTTATTTTCTGACCTTCACGGATGAATTGAGCAGATATGGGTATATATACTTAGTGAAACACAAGTCTTTAACATTTGAAAAGTTCAAAGAATTTCAGAGTGAAGTGGAAAATCATTGTAACAAGAAAATAAAGTTTCTACGATCTGATCGCAGATGCGAATATTTGAGTTACGAGTTTGGTCTTCATTTAAAACAATGTGGAATAGTTTTGCAACTCACGCCACCTAGAACACCACATCGTAATGGTGTGTCCAAATGTCGTAACCGTACTTCATTAGATATGGTGCGATCTATGATGTCTCTTACCGATTTACCGCTATCATTTTGGGGTTATGCATTAGAGACAGCTGCATTCACGTTAAATAGGGCGCCATCTAAATACGTTGAGATGACATTGTATGAACTGTGGTTTGGTAAGAAACCTAAGCTGTTGTTTCTTAAAGTTTGGGGTTGCGATGCTTATGTGAAAAAGCTTCAGCCTGATAAGCTCGAACCCAAATCAGAGAAGTGTGTCTTCATAGGATACCCAAAAGAAACTATTGGGTACACCTTCTGTCACAGATCTGAAAGCAAGATCTTTGTTCCTAAGAATGGATCCTTTCTAGAGGAGTTTCTCTCGAAAGAAGTCAGTGGGAGGAAAGTAGAACTTGATGAGGTAACTATACCTCCTCTCGAGTTGGAAAGTAGATCATCACAGAAAAACATTCCCGTGATGCCTACACCAACTGGTGAGGAAGTTAATGATGATGATCATGAAACTTCAGATCAAGTTACTACCAAACCTCGTAGGTCAACCAGAGTACGTTCCGCACTAGAGTGGTATGGTAATCTTGTTCTCGAAGTCATGTTACTAGACCATGACGAACCTACGAACTATGAGGAAGCAATCATGAGCACAGATTCCACGAAATAGCTTGAGGCCATGAAATCTAAGATGGGATCCATGTATGAGAACAAAGTATGGACTTTGGTTGACTTGCCCGATGATCGGCAAGCCATAGAGAATAAATGGATCTTCAAGATGAAGACTGACGCTGGTGGTAATGTTACTCTCTACAAAGCTCGACTTGTTGTGCGAGGTTTTCGACAAGTTCAAGGAGTATACTACGATGATACCTTCTCACCCGTAGCGATGCTTAAGTCTGTCTGAATCATGTTAGCAATTGCCGCATTTTACGATTATGAAATCTGGCAAATGGACGTCAAAACTGCATTCCTTAATGGATTTCTTAAAGAAGAGTTGTATATGATGCAACCAGAAGGTTTTGTCAATCCTAAAGGTGCTAACAAAGTGTGCAAGCTAAAGCGAACCATTAATGGACTGGTGCAAGCATCTCGGAGTTGGAATTTATGCTTTGATAGTGTAATCAAAGCATATGGTTTTATACAGACTTTTGGAGAAGCCCGTATTTACAAGAAAGTGAGTGGGAGCTCTGTAGGATTTCTAATATTATATGTGGATGACATATTGTTGATTGGAAATGATATAGAATTTCTGTAAAGCATAAAAGGATACTTGAATAAGAATTTTTCAATGAAATACCTCGGTGAACCTGCTTATATATTGGGCATCAAGATCTATAGAGATGGATCAAGACGCTTAATTGGACTTTCACAAAGCACATACCTTGATAAAGTTTTGAAGAAGTTCAAAATGGATCAGTCAAAGAAAGGGTTCTTGCATGTGTTACAAGGTGTGAAGTTGAGTCAGACTCAATGTCTGACCACTGCAGAAGATAGAGAGAAAATGAAAGTCATTCCATATGCCTCAGCTATAGGTTCTATCATGTATGCAATGATGTGTACCAGACCTGATGTGTGCCTTGCTATAAGTTTAGTAGGGAGGTACCAAAGTAATCCAAGAGTGGATCACTGGACAGCGGTCAAGAACATCCTGAAATACCTAAAAAGTACTAAGGATATGTTTCTCGTTTATGGAGGTGACAAAGAGCTCGTTGTAAATGGTTACATTGATGCTAGCTTTGACACTGATCCAGATGACTCTAAGTCACAAACCGGATACGTATTTATATTGAATGGTGGAGTTGTTAGTTGGTGCAGTTCCAAGCAAAGCATCATGGCGGGATCTACGTATGAAGCGGAGTACATAGCTGCTTCGGAAGCAGCAAATGAAAGAGTCTGGATGAAGGAGTTCATATCCGATCTAGGTGTAATACCTAGTGCATCGGGTCCAATGAAAATCTTTTGTGACAATACTGGAGCAATTTCCTTAGCAAAGGAATCCAGATTTCACAAGAGAACCAAACACATCAATAGACGCTTTCTTTAACTGATCCATCAAGTCGAGGAGGGAGACATAGAGATTTGCAAAATACATATGGGTCTCAATGTGGTAGACCCATTGACTAAGCCTCTTCCACGAGCAAAACATGATCAGCACCAAGACTCCATGGGTGTTAGAATCATTACAATGTAATCTAGATTATTGACTCTAGTGCAAGTGGGAGACTGAAGGAAATATGCCCTAGAGGCAATAATAAAGTTATTATTTATATTTCAATATATCATGATAAATGTTTATTATTCATGCTAGAATCGTATTAACTGAAAACTTGATACATGTGTGAATACATAGACAAAACAAAGTGTCCCTAGTATGCCTCTACTAGACTAGCTTGTTAATCAAAGATGGTTAAGTTTCCTAACCATAGACATGTGTTGTCATTTAATGAAAGGGATCACATCATTGGGAGAATGATGTGATGGACGAGACCCATCCGTTAGCTTAGCATTATGGTCATTAAATTTCATTGCTATTGATTTTTTTCATGACTTATACATATTCCTTTGACTATGAGATTATGCAACTCCCAAATACCGGAGGAATACCTTGTGTTCTATCAAACGTCACAACGTAACTGGGTGATTATAAAGATGCTCTACAGGTATCTCTGAAGGTGTTTGTTGGGTTGGCATAGATCGAGATTAGGATTTGTCACTCCGAGTATCAGAGAGGTGTCTCTGGGCCCACTCGGTAATGCACATCATGATAAGCCTTGCAAGCAATGTGACTAATAAGTTAGTTACGGGATGATGCATTATGGAACGAGTAAATAGACTTGCCGATAACGAGATTGAACTAGGTACGAAGATACCGACGATCGAATCTCGAGCAAGTAACATACTGATGACAAAGGGAATGACGTATGTTGTCATTACGGTTTAACCAATAAAGATCTTCATAGAATATGTAGGAAAAATATGAGCATCCAGGTTCCGTTATTGGTTATTGACCGGAGAGGTGTCCCGGTCATGTCTACATAATTCTCGAACCCGTAGGGTCCGTGTCGGTGTCAAAACTGGCAGATCTCGGGTAGGGGGTCCCGAACTGTGCATCTAGGCGGATGGTAACAGGAGACAAGGGACACAATGTTTTTACCCAGGTTCGGGCCCTCTCGATGGAGGTAAAACCCTACTCCTGCTTGATTAATATTGATGATATGGGTACTACAAGAGTAGATCTACCACGAGATCAAGGAGGCTAAACCCTAGAAGCTAGCCTATGGTATGATTGTTGTCCGTCCTACGGACTAAAACCCTCCGGTTTATATAGACACCGGAGAGGGCTAGGTTTACACAGAGTCGGTTACAATGGTAGGTGTAGGATCGAAAGTATGTCTAGAGGGGGGGTGATTAGACTACTTGACCAAATAAAAACTTAACCTTTTCCCAATTTTAGTTCTTGGCAGATTTTAGCTATTGTAGGACAAGTCAAGCAATTATCACACAATTCAAGCAAGCATGCAAAGAGTATATTGGCAGCGGAAAGTAAAGCATGCAACTTGCAAGAATGTAAAGGGAAGGGTTTGGAGAATTCAAACGCAATTGGAGACACGGATGTTTTTCCCGTGGTTCGGATAGGTGGTGCTATCCTACATCCACGTCGATGGAGACTTCAACCCATGAAGGGTAACAGTTGCGCGAGTCCACGGAGGGCTCCACCCATGAAGGGTAATGGTTGCGCGAGTCCACGGAGGGCTCCACCCACGAAGGGTCCACGAAGAAGCAACCACCCACGAAGGGTCCACGAAGAAGCAACCTTGTCTATCCCACCATGGCCATCGCCCACGAAGGACTTGCCTCACTAGCGGTAGATCTTCACGAAGTAGGCGATCTCCTTGCCCTTACAAACTCCTTGGTTCAACTCCACAATCTTGTCGGAGGCTCCCAAGTGACACCTAGCCAATCTAGGAGACACCACTCTCCAAGAAGTAACAAATGGTGTGTAGGTAATGAACTCCTTGCTCTTGTGCTTCAAATGATAGTCTCCCCAACACTCAACTCTCTCTCATAGGATTTGGATCTGGTGGAAAGAAGGTTTGAGTGGAAAGCAACTTGGGGAAGGCTAGAGATCAAGATTCATATGGTAGGAATGGAATATCTTGGTCTCAACACATGAGTAGGTGGTTCTCTCTCAGAACATATGAGTTGGAATTGTGTATGTGTTCTGATGGCTCTCTCCACGAATGAAGAGGAGGTGGAGGGGTATATATAGCCTCCACACAAAATCCAACCGTTACACACAGTTTTCCAATCTCGGTGGGACCGAATCAACAAACTCGGTCGGACCGAAAAGGTAAACCTAGTGACCGTTAGAGATTTTCGGTGGGACTGACATGCAACTCGGTAGGACCGATATGGTTAGGGTTTGGGCATAACGTAATCTCGGTGAGACCGATTACACAAACTCGGTGAGACCGATTTTGGTAATTAGCTAACCAGAGAGTTGGTCAGGCAAACTTGGTGGGACCGATTTGCTCTTTCGGTGAGACCGAAAAGTTACAAAAAGGAAACACTGAATTTACATTGCAATCTCGGTGGGACCGATTCGCTCTTTTGGTGAGACCGAAAAGTTACGAAAGGGAAACAGAGAGTTTGCAATCCCATCTCGGTTAGACCGAGATCCCTATCAGTAGAACCGAATTGCTAGGGTTTGGCAGTGGCTTATGACAAGTGAAACTCGGTGGCGCCGGATAGAAAGAATCGGTAGGACCGAGTTTGGCTTAGGGTTTAGGTCATATGTGGATATGGGAAAGTAGTTGAGGGTTTTGGAGCATATCACTAAGCACATGAAGCAAGAGGCTCATTAAGCAACACCTCATCCCTCCTTGATAGTATTGGCTTTTCCTAAAGACTCAATGTGATCTTGGATCACTAAAATATAAAATGAAGAGTCTTGAGCTTTTGAGCTTGAGCCAATCCTTTGTCCTTAGCATTTTGAGGGTTCCACTTTCACATCCATGCCATGCCAATCATTGAGCTTTCCTGAAATAGTCATCTTGGAATAGCATTAGCTCAATGAGCTATATGTTGTTATGAATTACCAAAACCACCTAGGGATAGTTGCACTTTCAATCTCCCCCTTTTTGGTAATTGATGACAACATATAGATCAAAGCTTCGACAAATGATAATAAGCATGAAATATATCGTCGCTTTGAGAAGTATGTGACAAGTAAGAGCTCCCCCTAAATTTGTGCATATTTAAAATTTGCTTTGGACTGCAAATGCACAAAGAGTTAGAGTCATGGGTTACTCTTCCATGTCACATACATCTTGGTGGAGTGCTTAAAATGATAAGAATGAAATACATGCACTCATCACCAAGAATAGTGAATGATCACATAAGATAGATAAGATGATAATATTAAGCAAACATTAAGTGTAGCTTATGATCAAACACATGATCATCAATGTCTCACGAGCAATGACATAGTATCTCACACAAAAGCAAACAAAGTTCGAAAAACCACCAAATAAAACAAGAGAGAATAAAAGCAACACTCTCTCTCGAAGCCTATGATCTATACATTTTCTCCCCCTTTGGCAACAAGTTACCAAAAAGTTCCTAGAAAATGCATAGTGCTAAGTCGACACTTAGGCTTGATCTTCAGGTGGTGGTGGAGTCCGGAGCACTCCAAGGACGAAGCCTTCTGTAGACGTGGTCGGAGTCGAGGCTGAAGTGGACGCTGGAGCTGGTGGAACTGAGGCTGTAGCTGGTGCAGACGTGGTGGCTCTGGGGTCAGCAACTGGCACTGCAGACGACCTCGGACCTCGTGGCACTCTGGCAAAGGCATCAGTTGTAGTCTTGCCTCTCCTCTCCTGCATGTCATCCTGGAGCTGCTCCACTGCAATCTGAATCTCTGTCACTTTGACATCCAAGTCATAGAACTTTTGTTCCATGATCCTCTCTAAGCTTGCCTGGTTCTGAGTTAGGGTGGCTATTCCTTGCTCAATCCGCAGGGTGGATGCAATCAAGTAACCAAGCTGCTCTTGTTTGGTTTTCAGGAAATATTCAGATGCCTCCTCTTAAGTAGGCATCTTGGCAGCTTTCTCCTTCCTCGCCTTCTCCTTCTTGGCTTGTGCTTGGGCAGATGATGGCTCATTCTCAGTCATGACCACTTGATTATCTTCAAAGTCTGGATGGATGGGCAGGTGTTCCTTGTCCAATAAGTATATGCCTGTGCCCATCTTAGAGTTGATGAGCTCCTGAATCTGTGGGGCATATCCACAGCTCCTCTTCTGGTCTGCTGCTATCCTCTTGATTGTTTCAATCATAAGGCTCATGACTTTGAATTTCTGTGGCACGTCAAAGATATGAAGCAAGTTGATCGCGTGGCCCCTGATCATCTTGTGATCTCCAGACTTGGGCAATAGGGTGTGCCTAAGAATCCAGTTGATGGTTGGCAGCCCTGACAGAAGATAGTGTACTGAGCCAAACTTGAACGTATCAAGTGCTTCATTTGGAATCTCCTTGTACATGTTTGACATTGAGTTGTGGTCCATCTTCTTCTTGGCATAAATGTCCAAGTCATCGTCATGCTCTTATGGGGCATTAATCAGCTGAGCCCATTCAGCAACTGTAGACTGGTACCTCGTACCCTCTGTCATCCATACAATCCTGCCATCCGGATAGAAATGGGTTGTGGAGTAGAATTGCATAATGAGTTCCTCGTTCCACTTTATGAGCTTCTGCCCAACAAAGTCTGCTACTCCACAAGCATTGAAGCTGTCATACACTCCAGGGTAGTGTTCTTCATTATCCTTGATGTACTCCCAATCAACCCATCTCATGTCACAAACTATGGGCTTCTTGTCCAACAAAACTGTCTCATAGAAGTCCTATTGTTCCTTAGTGTGAAACCTGTAATCAACAGCAATTCTTCTCCTTGAAGCATACAGATCTGCTTCTCTCCACTTCCTCAGCCCTGAGTCTCTTCTGAGCTTCATGTCCTCAGCCACAGGATGAGCATCATTGTGGTCTGGGATCTTGGGCTTGAGCTTTCTCAGAACATGCTCTTCATCATCTTCTTCAGCAGCTTCAGGCACTAGGGCCTTGTTCTTTTCAGTTGCAGGTATGCTCCTCGTATTTCTCTTTGGAGCTGTCTTGACCTTTGATGCAGCCTTGGGTGCTTCCTTGGGCTTAGATGCAGTAGCCCCTGATTTGATAGCATCACCCATTAGCTTGGGTGCCTTAGGTGCTGGTGCAGCAACCTCTTCTTCTTCCTCTTCTTCCATGATGGAAGCCTTTCCAAGCACTCTGGCTACGGTCTTCTTGACCCTTTCCTTCCTTTTCTTTCCTTCAGCAGCAACTGGCTCTATGGTTGCAGGCTTTTCAGGAACCTGAGTTGAGGCTCTGGCCTTTGGCATAGGCTGCCTACCTGCTGGCCTTTTGATTTTCAATCCTGGCTTTGTGCCTTGAGCTGAGCCATGTTCCTTCTCGAGCACTACTCTCTTTGAAGTTGCTTCCTCTTCTGCCACATAGTCCTCATCCTCTGATTCTGAGGTTCTCTTCTTCCTTTGTCTTGTGGCAGCTTTTGGCAGATTGCTAGGGGTGCTCCTGCTGCCTTCATCTGAAGAACTTGAGGGACTAGTGCCCTCACTCATCTGCACTGGCTGTTCTGACATGTTCTGGCTATCACTTTGGTCTGACATGATGAACAAGCTGACTGCTGACCCTGTGAATAGTTTATAGATGAGGTAGAGTGGATGAGCATCACAAAATGCAGAGATTTTTGCAAAAGAATGATTCAAAATCTTTGTTTTAGTTTCCCACTGAAATCATCTCGGATCTACCGATTTTTAAACTCGGTGATACCGAAGCAGTTTTGGAACCTAAACTAGTGAACTCGGTCAGACCGAGTCACAGTTCGGTGGCACTGAGACTGCTAGGGTTTCACAGAGTTACAAAATCGGTCACACCGATAAGTAATTCTCGGTCAGACCGAGTCTCACTTGTGCAATGGCATAAGCCAAATCGGTGGGACCGAGTTTTTCAACTCGGTGGGTCCAAGATGGTTTCGGCGGAAACCTAACCCTAAAATTTTCGAATTAAACCTAATCTACGAGTTCATTGACTGGATAGAAGTTTAACAAACGTGGCAAGAATCATGATGATCACAATGTGCTAAGAATCGGATTGGGAAATAGCACAAAGATCGAGTCCATACCCTAGTTCGGCGGAGACTCGCTACGGCGGCAACGGCGGGGTTGAATTTTCGTTGACGGCGACGGAGACCAGCGACTGGAGGCGGCTGGCGGCGAGGAGACGATCCAGAGACCAAGTTGGCAGAGCAGGCTATCGCGCGGGCGAAGGGGTTCGGAGAAATTTCCAAATTTTTGCCCGTGACTATATATAGCCCGACCCTGTCGGTGTGACCGAGTGGAACAACTCGGTGGCACCGAGATGCAAAACTGTATACAGTTGTTGCAACTCGGTGTGACCGAATGGTTCAAATCGGTTGCACCGAGATCGAAAACCTAGATCAACTTAATGATCTCGTTAGGACCGAAAGTAGGGTATCGGTCAGACCGAGAATCATAAAGAGGTTCTGGAAGTTTAATTCTATGACGAATCGGGGACTCCGAGCGCTCCTCACACAGAGTGGTTCGAATCTGACTTGATCAAATTTTGTGATGTAGCATGAATAGAGTTTGAGACGAGAAAAGCATAGATAGCTAGAGGAGGTTCTTAGGCATTCTTGTCCATCCAGTTGGCAAAATGAAATAAAACCAAACAATCAAAACAACAAGTGGATGTCCTCGAATGAGTAAAATATGCAACCAGCATGCTCACACAATAAGATGGCAAATGAAATATGTGACAAGGCATGCACAACCAATTCTAGCATCTATCAAGCAATTTGCGATGACAAGGTCATCTATATATGAGTATATTGACTTAGGAGTCAAGTGAGAACACTTGATCATAGGTCATACTCATCGTTTAAGCTCAAGTGGGGTTACCACTTTTACATAAAGCATTGTTGTGTTCACATCTTTAGAGTTGCTTTAGCTCAAGTCTTAGAGTAAAGCTCCCCCTAGATGTGATATCCCCCCTTAGAGGGATGAACTAACCTCGGGTTTTGTCGATGATGACTTCATGTAGATGTTGAAGATGTGGATGCTCAATGTTGATGTAGATCACTTGGAGCTATCCATTTGAGTGAATTGCACTTTCAATACCTACATGGGTTAGTCCCACAAGGAACAAACAAGGATGTCCATAGACATAGAGTGATGCACACACAAGATGATGTCCATGAAAACTCTTTTAGGTTACCTTGTCCCTTGTCTTACCAATAAGAGGGTTTGTGACTCCTTGAACTAGTGCAAGATGTGGAAGTTGATTGCACTTGTTCTTGCCAAAATGATAAGAGTGAAGTATGTTGGCGGAGTCACCCTCAAGAACTCTCTAGTTCTTCTTCTTTTGGATCCACACCATCTTGATGGGAATCCTTGGAGTTGTAGTCGTACTTGATGAAGTGGAACTTGAAGTAGTCTTGGGAATCCACTTGACTAAGGTCTTAGGAGCTTCTTCAAATGCATCAATTTCCTCTTGAAGCTTGTCCTTGCATTTTTGCTTGTAGTCTTGTGGTGGAAGATCATCTTGAGCTTGTGTCCCCTTGAAAGAAGTATCATACTTCTCTTGTTGAGGAACAAACTTTGTCTTGGGGTATTGATCTTCTTCCCACTCAACTCCATTGGCATTGAACTTTCGTTCAAAACCAACACCTTGATTCTTCCGGTGCATTCCTTGCTTGCGCACAATTTCCTCAAATTGCTTACTCCCGGCAAGGCTTTTGTACACTCCTTTCTCTATAATTCCCTTCAATAAGCTATTTTCTGGCTCAAGTGTAACTTGGCTAAGAGAATCATTAGTGGAATCAAGAGAACTACTAGAATCAACAATATTGGATTTAGCATGATCATTGTTACTGCTAGAGGAAGAATCTTTCTTGTTCTTGTTACTAGACTTGACTTGAGGCATGTAAGTGGATAAGAGTAAACGCTTGGCAATGTAAGAAGAACTTTTCTTGCGGAGATCATCATTGATTGCTTTTAAGAACTCATGCTCTTGCTCAAGATTGAGCTTTTCAAAGCGTAATTTCTCATGAGCTCTTAAAAGTTCTCGATGATCTTCGAAGATAGTTTCATGAGCTAACTTAAGAGTGTTTAGTTCTTTAGTTAGAGCCTCAATCTTCTCCTTATCATTGTCATTCGTTTTATCTTGATTAGCATGATTAATTGATGTTCCATCATAGTATTCATCACTAGAGTTGTCAACAAGAAAATCATCACCTAACAAGTCATCTTCATCACTATTGAAATCAACATACTCGGGGTGTGTTACCTTAGGACCTTTGGCCATGAAGCATCTTCCAATTCCTTCATTTGGTGAGTCAAATATGTCGTAGGAGTTGGTTGACACAAGTGCTAGACCGGCAACACCTTCATCTTGAGTATCTTCGGAGTCGGAGTGATAACTTCCCTCGGAGTGGCTGTCGGAGTCAGAGCCGGATGCCCATTCACCAGCATGAGCTTGATGTCTTCGTTTTGTGTAGCTCCTTGATGATTTTTCCTTCCTTTCTGAATCCTTGCTTCTCCATGAGTATCTTCGTTCATAACGATCATCTCTACTCCTTCTCTCTCTTGGTGGTGATTCTTTGCTTCTTCTTTTTGGAGAATCTTCTCTTCTCTTGTAGGGAGCCGTACACTCATTGGAATAGTGTTCGGGTCTTCCACAACTGTAGCAGTTTCGCTCTCGACTAGAAGATCTTTTGTCATTGTAGGACCTTGACTTGAAGCTTCTATCTTTGCTTCTACTCTTGTAGAACTTGTTGAAGTTCTTCACCATTAAGCTCAATTCTTCATTGAAGTTTTGTTTCTCACTTGATGATGTAGGGGCTTCACATGAGGCTTTGTAGGCACCACTTGATTTGTTGTGAAGTTCCTCTTTATCCTTAAGTGACATCTCATGAGCAACAATTCTTCCAATCACCTCCGTTGGCTTGAGATCTTTGTAATTGGGCATCATTTGGATCAATGTGCACACGGTATCATATTTTCCATCCAAGGCTCTTAGAATCTTCTTGATGATGAATCTATCGGTCATCTCTTCACTTCCTAAGCCGGCAATCTCATTTGTGATGAGAGCAAGCCTAGAGTTCATTTCAGCGACACCTTCACCATCCTTCATTTTGAACTTGTCAAGTTGACTTTGAAGCACATCCAACTTGGATTCCTTGACGGAGTCGGTACCTTCGTGCATATCAATCAAAGTGTCCCAAATTTCCTTTGCATTCTCAAGACGGCTGATTTTGTTGAATTCTTCGGGGCACAATCCGTTGAAGAGAATATCACAAGCTTGAGAATTGTATTGCAACATCTTCAACTCATCCGCGGTAGCTTCACGGTTTGGTTCTTTCCCATCAAAGAAGTCACCTTGCAAACCAACACACACAATAGCCCAAACGGCAGGGTTATGTCCAAGAATATGCATTTTCATTTTATGCTTCCAACTAGCAAAATTAGTACCATCAAAGTAAGGAACTCTACGGTGATAATTTCCCTCGCTAAACGCCATACTCTCCTAGGTTGTGAAACCAAGGCTATGACCACCAAAAGCTATGGAGATCAAAGCAAATGGAGACCAAAGCTCTGATACCACTTGTAGGATCGAAAGTATGTCTAGAGGGGGTGATTAGACTACTTGACCAAATAAAAACTTAACCCTTTTCCCAATTTTAGTTCTTGGCAGATTTTAGCTATTGTAGGACAAGTCAAGCAATTATCACACAATTCAAGCAAGCATGCAAAGAGTATATTGGCAGCGGAAAGTAAAGCATGCAACTTGCAAGAATGTAAAGGGAAGGGTTTGGAGAATTCAAACGCAATTAGAGACACGGATTTTTTTTCCCGTGGTTCGGATAGGTGGTGCTATCCTACATCCACGTTGATGGAGACTTCAACCCACGAAGGGTAACGGTTGCGCGAGTCCATGGAAGGCTCCACCCATGAAGGCTAATGGTTGCGCGAGTCCACGGAGGGCTCCACCCACGAAGGGTCCACGAAGAAGCAACCACCCACGAAGGGTCCACGAAGAAGCAACCTTGTCTATCCCACCATGGCCATCGCCCACGAAGGACTTGCCTCACTAGCGGTAGATCTTCACGAAGTAGGCGATCTCCTTGCCCTTACAAACTCCTTGGTTCAACTCCACAATCTTGTCGGAGGCTCCCAAGTGACACCTAGCCAATCTAGGAGACACCACTCTCCAAGAAGTAACAAATGGTGTGTAGGTAATGAACTCCTTGCTCTTGTGCTTCAAATGATAGTCTCCCCAACACTCAACTCTCTCTCATAGGATTTGGATCTGGTGGAAAGAAGGTTTGAGTGGAAAGCAACTTGGGGAAGGCTAGAGATCAAGATTCATATGGTAGGAATGGAATATCTTGGTCTCAACACATGAGTAGGTGGTTCTCTCTCAGAACATATGAGTTGGAATTGTGTATGTGTTCTGATGGCTCTCTCCATGAATGAAGAGGAGGTGGAGGGGTATATATAGCCTCCACACAAAATCCAACCGTTACACACAGTTTTCCAATCTCGGTGGGACCGAATCAACAAACTCGGTTGGACCGAAAAGGTAACCTAGTGACCGTTAGAGATTTTCGGTGGGACTGACATGCAACTCGGTAGGACCGATATGGTTAGGGTTTGGGCATAACGTAATCTCGGTGAGACCGATTACACAAACTCGGTGAGACCGATTTTGGTAATTAGCTAACCAGAGAGTTGGTCAGGCAAACTTGGTGGGACCGATTTGCTCTTTCGGTGAGACCGAAAAGTTACAAAAAGGAAACACTGAATTTACATTGCAATCTCGGTGGGACCGATTCGCTCTTTTGGTGAGACCGAAAAGTTACGAAAGGGAAACAGAGAGTTTGCAATCCCATCTCGGTTAGACCGAGATCCCTATCGGTAGAACCGAATTGCTAGGGTTTGGCAGTGGCTTATGACAAGTGAAACTCGGTGGCGCCGGATAGAAAGAATCGGTAGGACCGAGTTTGGCTTAGGGTTTAGGTCATATGTGGATATGGGAAAGTAGTTGAGGGTTTTGGAGCATATCACTAAGCACATGAAGCAAGAGGCTCATTAAGCAACACCTCATCCCTCCTTGATAGTATTGGCTTTTCCTAAAGACTCAATGTGATCTTGGATCACTAAAATATAAAATGAAGAGTCTTGAGCTTTTGAGCTTGAGCCAATCCTTTGTCCTTAGCATTTTGAGGGTTCCACTTTCACATCCATGCCATGCCAATCATTGAGCTTTCCTGAAATAGTCATCTTGGAATAGCATTAGCTCAATGAGCTATATGTTGTTATGAATTACCAAAACCACCTAGGGATAGTTGCACTTTCAGTAGGAGATCTACATATCCGTATCGCCAAGCTTGCCTTCCACGCCAAGGAAAGTCCCTTCCGGACACGGGACGAAGTCTTCAATCTTGTATCTTCATAGTCCAGGAGTCCGGCCAAAGGTATAGTCCGGCTATCCGGACACCCCCTAATCCAGGACTCCCTCGGTAGCCCCTGAACCAGGCTTCAATGATGAGGAGTCCGGCGCGCATATTATCTTCGGCATTGCAAGGCGGGTTCCTCCTCCAAGTACTTCATAGAATATTTTGAACACATGGATAGTGTCCACATATTTCCATAGAGAGAATAATATTTACACAAATATAATCTGCTGATGTATTCCGTAGCGTGACAGCACACCACGGCCAAGTCTTTATTCGAATCGTTTTACTGTCCCACCTCAGCGTGCTTAGCGAGGCGGTTTCCTTGGCACGTCTTGTCAAAGTAGAGATCATGTCCCCTTATTCCGGGATTCTCATCAATACGGGCGTGGGTAACCCAACCGTACCCGTTGGTATGTTTTCTCGATCAAAGGCGAGTCCCAAATGGTCACGGGGAGGGCCCTTGGTATTCAACCTCTTATAAAGAGACCAAGGCCTTACTCCTTTCTTTCAATCTCAAACGAGTTCGCCCTTTGCCTCGAGTTCCAACACCCAAGGCTCCAGATTTCAGGCGCTTCGGACCTTCAACAATGTCCGGTTCTGACCTTCGAGGCCGATGGATGCCCTCCTCCGTCACGGAGGAGGACGTGCTGAAGTTGAGAGAGGCCAGGTTCTTGACCGGCGAAATCTGGCATAGGCTGCCTGCTCAAGGGCAAGTCAGTCCCACTCCCAAGCCTGGTGAGAGTGTGGTGTTCATGTCTCACTTTCTTTCGGGGCTAGGCTTCCCGACGGATCCCTTCGTGAGGGGGCTCATGTTTTTATTATGGGCTGGAATTTCACGACTTAGCTCCGGAGTCCATCCTCCATATTTCCTCATTCATCGTCGTGTGTGAAGCCTTCCTCCGTATTATTCCTCCGTGGAGATGTACAAATTGTTCTTCGGATCACAAGCAATGTGTCCGGACTTGACCAAGGACGCAGGTCTGAGCTGCAACCGCCCCGATGCTCAAGTAAGTAGCCCTGTGCCCGGACTCGCAATCCGTATATTTACAATAAAATTGCCCTTAAAAGAGATGTCCTTCAAACAGGAGTGGATAGTGAAAGAAAAACTAATCAAGTGTCCAGCCCCCCTCCCCAAGACCACGCCGAGTCCCGTGCTAGTCAGGATGTTGGAGGTTGTGCCTTCGGAGGAAAGCGAGGGAGGGGACAAGGAAGCTACGGCCTCCTCGAAGGAGGCTGTTTGGAAGGGAGGAATCAAAAATTCCTCTCCTCAGGGGAAGAAGAGGACCGCCTCTGAAGACCCGGAGACCATGGCCTTAAAGCGGGGGAAGAAATCTTCGCCAGAGGGTCCTGTGCTGGGGGATACTTCGGCCGAATTATGCCCTCAAGGGGATCAGCCCTCCACCGAGTCGTGAGTAGAGAGGAGTTTTCTTTTTAAGAAATGAGAGAAATCCTTGCTTTATATCTGAGAAAAGTAATCGAAAATTTACCTTGTAGCTCGGACCTTAGCCCTTCTCAGCAGAGCTCATCTTCGGGGGATCTTCTTCTGGAGATGATGGAGAGCGGAACGCCTCCCCTGCCGTACCGCCTTGCGAGGCGGGCGACCCTGAGGTATCGTCACGGAGGGTTTCTCTGAATCTGGCAGGGCCAGAAGGTAGTCATATGGCCCCCCAAAGCCCTCCGCGTCCGGCCTTCGAAAAGGGCCATCAGACGAGTCCGGCACTGTCTGGTGCGCGGTCGGAGGAGCTGAAGGATCTTCTAGGGCAAGCATCTATCTCAGAGGAGCATCGTGCATTGATGGGTACGGCGATTGAGAGGATTTCATCCGCGGAGAGCGGATTGCACGAGGCCGTCAGGAGTGTACTGACAGGTTTTGAGGTACGCGAAATAATGTACCCTTTTTGGACAATTGCGCATAAATAAGATGCGCCCTGTGTAGATAGTAGCCCCTGAGACTCTGTGCGTTGTCAAAAGTGACGGCGCGCAGAGGATCATAATCCCAGGTCTAATATGCCGCCTTCGTACGTAGGTGGCGAAGTGTCCGGTGGCCAGCCGGACTGATGAATTTGCCGAGCTAAATCGGCAACTTGACGTGGTAGATGCTGACATCGCACTTGTCAACAAGCGGCTTGACGAGGCACAAGGTATGTAATTCCTTCGGCGGCACCTGGTAAGAGGAGCTTTACGCCAGTGTCTTACAATGTGTGCGCTTGATGCAGATGGTGCTGCTGCCATGGAGAATCTTCGGGCGGAACTTGCCCGAGCCAAGGAGCAAGCCAGGAAAAGTGACGCGGCTTCCAGAAAGGCAATTGAAGAGCTAAAAGCCAAACAGGCTGCTCACTGCCGAAGCAAGAAGGAAATGGCTGAGATGGCCGTGAAGCTGAAGAACGCTGCTGACCGTTGCAAGCTTCTTGAAAAAGAAGATCGGGCGGAACAGACGGACCTGGAGAAGGCCGTTGCCGATGCCAAGGATGCTCACTCTGCGATGAGAGCTATGAAGGAGGAGCTGCGTCAGGCCGGGGAGATCGCGGCTGGAAAGCCCTTTATGCTGCGGAGGAAGTTGTGTGATCCTAAACAAGCTCCGTTAGACCGCCGCAGATGTGGCCGAACACTTCCGAGATCAAGAAGATCGCGAAGTGGAAAAGCTCTTCTGGTCGCAGTTCCACAGTCTAGAGCGTCCACTGTCATTAGCCGATCGTTTGGCCGAATGGGCCGAGCTAAATAGGTTGTCCGGACTTGCCATGAAGTATGTCATGAGTCATCTGTGGCCAGAGAGGCCAGAGCCGAAAAGTTATTTCAACTTGGTGTAGCAGTTCCTTGGTGCGGCGCCGCATATCAATGCGATGAAGAGGTCAGCGTGCATAGAGGGTGCGCGGATGGCTCTTGCCCATGTCAAGACATACTGGGCGGAAATGGAGGCCACCGCTGTTGCATCCCCAGACTCGGATGGAAGCCGAGTACCTGCCGAGCACTATTTTCAGGAAGTTCTGCAAGGCGCTCATTTAATAGAGACGCAGTGCTCGAAGGATACTATATTCGAATAGCATATATTATTGTAAAACAATATTTTGATAAATTGTAGAAGCTTTTTATACTTGTGCCTACAAGTATTATAATACCTCCTGTGCGGCCGTTTAACATATATGTATATATCATCTGAAAGATGGCAGTCGTCGGCTTCATCCCCCACGCACATAATGCGGGGGTGTTCGCAGAAGGCGCATTTTCACACTTGATCCAACGTCTTGGTCCTACAAAGGAGGTGATAGCACAGCGAACTAGGCAATCAGACTATGATGCTTTATCACTTTCACTTAGCCATAGGAGTTTGACAGTGAGGCTACTTATATAGCCCCTGGTGGCGCCTGCGCTCGCCCGAACTCAGGGCGCGTATGTGCCTGGCCGGGAAACGGCCCTTCGTTAATGCATAGGAATCCTAAAGATTCCGGTAAGTCATCGAGTGGTTGACCAGTCTCATGCTATATCATGACAGTCAGTTTTCGGCTTTCTCTACTGAGGTGCTCTCCTGGCCGAACCGGGGCACAATCGCAGTAGTTCTCCTGGTGCCGCGTTAGCCGATAGAGCGGAACGTAAGGCAGCAAAACACAGGAGCCGGGAAAACCCAACATTTGACCAAAGACATTATTCGGAGCTGATGCATATAAGGCCAAACTCGCGACGCCGAACACTCCCTAAGGTATTCGGTCTTTATGAGGGCGGGCGGGATAACGCCCTTAGTAATAAGCCCCTAGTGTCCAGGTACGTGCAAAAACTCTGACGTGGCCACATGCCAAAATGCCAGCCTCCTCCTTGGTTATAACAAGAAACCAGGGGATGTGTATCAACAAGAGACAGTAAGAAAGGTTTACGCAGGGTCTTAATCTGAAAAGAATCCTTGGAACGGGTCCCTGCTGCACGTCTGCGCTTGTGTCTCCGTTGTGCCGTATCCTGGACGGGCGTAGCACGGTGTTCATCTGTAAAAGAGAGGAACTTAGTTGAAGAAAGATCATGCCAAACATAAGTTATACTAAATAAACAAAGTATAAATCAAAATGGGTAAAATTGAGCTTTATTGTCTCTTGTTTTATATGCGCGGAGCCCCTAGTACAGGGGTATACGGCTATTAAGCCTTTAACAATTGTATGTTTATGCCAGACTCGTCTAGCCGTGTCCGTGGTCTTGACGATCTGTTTAGGTGCTTTGGCTGGTGAAGCCGCTTTATTGTGGGGCTGTTAAGGCAGCCGCACTGTCTTCCATGCGGGAGGAACACTCAATGTTTTCCCTTTAATGAGATGATGCCTCGTGGACCGGGCATCTTAAGCGTAAGAGATGCATAATGCGGTATTGCGTTAAAGCGGGCGAAAGCTTCGCGTCCCAGCAGTGCTTGATAGCTACTTGAGAATGGGGCGATGTGGAAAGTTAGCTGTTCGCGACGGAAGTTATCAGGGGAGCCAAACATAACTTCTAGCTGGAGAGAACCCATTCAAAGGGCATCCGGGCCTGGCGTTACCCCTTGAAAGGAGGTTTTGCTATGGAGAATTTTTGTTGGGTCTATCCCCATGTTGCGGATTGTGTCCTGGTATAACAGGTTTAGACCACTGCCGCCGTCCATCAGGACATTTGTAAAGTGGAGTCCGTCGATTATTGGATCTAATACCAAGGCAGTCCAGCCTGCATTCCGGATACTTCTAGAGTAATCCTGATGGTCGAAGGTGATCGGTTTTAACAACCATTGGCGAGACTCCTTTGGGATAGGCCGTATGGCGCATATCTCTGTTGGCGCCATTCTGTTCGTCATGTGAAGTAAGTTTACTGTTTTGACTTCTTGTGGGAAATCCTTTTGTTTCCTGGTGCTCTGCTTGTGGGGTTCGTTATCGTCCTCACTTGGTGTGTCAAGCCCCTTGTGTTCGGCGTTGAGTTTGCCGGATTGCTTGAAAACCCAATAGTCTCTGTGGGTATGGTTCGCAGGCTTCCTGGGAGTACTGTGTATTTGACATATCTTGTCCAAGATTTTGTTTAAGTTGGATAGCTCGTCCATGTTATCCTTGAGGGGCGGCTTTCTCTGATTCTGCCGTGAGCTTTTGAATCCGGCATTGACCGCCGTGCTCTTTGGGCTGTTTCTCTTATTCCGGCGCTGGTCCTTGTTGCGTCGGGGTTTTCCGTTTCCATCCCTAACTTCGGATGTACTTGGGTCGCTGGTGCTACATCTTGCCAACCAGCTGTCCTCTCCTGCGCAAAAGCGGGTCATGAGGCTTGTTAATGAGGCCATTGTTCTTGGCTTTTCTTGGCCGAGGTGTCTGGCGAGCCATTCGTCTCGAACGTTATGCTTAAAAGCTGCTAGGGCTTCGGCGTCCGGACAGTCGACTATCTGATTCTTTTTAGTAAGAAATCTGTTCCAGAATTTTCGGGCTGACTCTCCGGGCTGTTTAGTTATGTGACTGAGATCGTCTGCATCCGAAGGGCGAACATAGGTCCCTTGAAAATTTGCCCGGAAAGCATCCTCAAGCTCTTCCCAACTTCCAATGGTGTTTTCGGGAAGGCTTTTGAGCCAATGCCGGGCTGGCCCTTTAAGCTTGAGGGGTAAGTATTTTATGGCGTGGAGGACATCTCCTCTGGCCATGTGTATGTGGAGGATATAATCATTGATCCGGACCCCAGGGTTTGTTGTTCCGTCATACGCCTCTATGTTTACGGGCTTGAATCCCGCTGGAAATTCATGGTCCAGCACCTCATCGGTGAAACATAGGGGGTGTGCGGCACCCCTGTATTTGGCTGTGCCGTGATGTTCGGATATTTGTTGTGTTGCATTGCTTACTAGATCTTGCTTTCTTGGCCCGTAGATAGATCTGGCTGGGCCATCTTTTTGATGCGGATCCTTTGGTGGATCGCGTGCCGGCTTGTGTGCGGCGCCGCTTGCCGCTCCATGCTGGCCATGCGGTCGTCTATCCGACCGGGTGGCTTTCCTATTTTTTGACTGCGGGGGCTCTAAGGCCTCCTCGTCAAATTCAGGCAGTAGCTTTCGCTTTGGATAGCTTTTTGTGCGGCGATTGACGCCATATTTGTCTGCGGTGTTGTGTACTTTGCTCCATCTAATTCTGAGTGCATCTTCCGCAGTTTTGAGCTTCCGCTTCTGCTTTTTCAGGCTACGCGCAGTGGCAACGAGCCTTTTGTTGAGGTTCTTCTGCTCCATGAGCCTACCCGGCGTAAGGTCGTCCGAACTGTTGTTTTCGCCGGGGACGGGGTGTTCAGTTTGTTATCCAAGTTGCCCTGTTTGGATGGTTGCTCGAAGGCATGTTCGTCGTCTGCCGGCTCGTCCTGCTCTATGGCTGGGTTTGTATGGCTGATGTCTCTGTCGAGGCGGGGCTTGGAGCGGCGCTTACGTCGCCGCTTTGATTGCTTTTCGAGTGAACGATCCCTCGTTGCATCCCTGTGTTCCTCGTCGTCGCTTCCTTTGGGTGTGTCCACCATGTATACATCATGAGATGAGGTGGATGTCCAGTGCCTTATAGGTGTTGGTTCATGTTCATCTCCTACATCATCGTCCATACCGTCGATGTCTTCGGAGTCGAAGTCGAGCACGTCGCTTAAATTATTGATAGTGGCTACGAAGTGGGTGGTGGGTGGGCATCGAATTTCTTCGTCGTCCACATCCCAATCCTGCCGGTCATAGTCCGGACAGGACTCTCCTGATAAAGAGAGAGACCTGAGTGAATTCAGGATGTCGACGAAGGGCGAGTGCTGAAAGATGTCTGCGGCGGTGAACTCCATGATCGGTGCCCAATCGGATTCGGTTGGTAGGGGGCGCGGAGGGCTCAGAGTCCAGAGAGGAGTCCGGCACCTTGGAGTCACGGGCTTCGCGAAGGACAAGGCTGGTGTTCGGCTTGATCGCCGTAGAGATTGCATCCCCCGAGGCAGTGTCTAACCACCCATCCTCGATTGGTGTGATCGGCTCCGAGCTAGGGGTCGGAGCGGACACAGGTGCGGCCTCCAGGGCACTGTTCGGCGGCAGAGCTAGATCATGCCCATTGTGACAGTGCGGTGCGCTCGGCTGTGGCTCGAATCTGTCGAAGATCAAGTCTCCGCGGATGTCGGCCATGTAGTTCAAACTTCCAAATCTGACCTGATGGCCAGGGGCGTAGCTTTCGATCTGCTCCAGATGACCAAGCGAATTGGCCCGCAGTGCAAAGCCGCCGAATACGAAGATCTGACCGGGGAGAAAAGTCTCACCCTGGATCGCATCGCTGTTGATGATCGGAGAAGCCATCGGGCCTAAAAGTGACGACACAGAGGAACTCTCAAGGAAAGCACCAATGTCGGTGTCAAAACCGGCGGATCTCGGGTAGGGGGTCCCGAACTGTGCGTCTAGGCGGATGGTAACAGGAGACAAGGGACACGATGTTTTTACCCAGGTTCGGGCCCTCTCGATGGAGGTAAAACCCTACTCCTGCTTGATTAATATTGATGATATGGGTAGTACAAGAGTAGATCTACCATGAGATCAAGGAGTCTAAACCCTAGAAACTAGCCTATGGTATGATTGTTGTTCGTCCTACGGACTAAAACCCTTCGGTTTATATAGACACCGGAGAGGGCTAGGGTTACACAGAGTCGGTTACATTGGTAGGAGATCTACATATCCGTATCGCCAAGCTTTCCTTCCACGCCAAGGAAAGTCCCTTCCGGACACGGTACGAAGCCTTCAATCTTGTATCTTCATAGTCTAGGAGTCCGGCCAAAGGTATAGTCCGGCTATCTGGACACCCCCTAATCCAGGACTCCCTTAGTCCGCATGCTTAACGTTCGATGACAATTTGTATTATGAGTTATGTGTTTTGGTGACCGAAGATTGTTCGGAGTCCCGGATGAGATCATGTGCATGACGAGTAGTCTCGATATAGTCGAGAGGTAAAGATTGATATATTGGACGATAGTATTCGGACACCGGAAGTGTTTCGGAAAGTATCGGATACTTATCGGAGTATCGGGGGGTTATCAGAACCCCCGGGGAAGATATGGGCCATATGTGCCATAGGAGGGTGCCAAGGCAGCCCACAAGGGGGTGCCCCCCCCCCATTGTAGGAGATAGGCCCTAGAGGCAATAATAAATGATATTATTTATCTCCAAGTTCATAATTATGTTTATGTTCCATGCTATAACTGCTATGGTTCTCGGGTCTGCAATAACACGAGGCTCGGAGGAAGACTCATATGCACGTGTGGAATAATAAACGGTAAGAAGTATTCTTAGTCTGGCCTCTAAGACTAGCTCAAGTGTTGCATGATGGTTCTGTTTTCCTGATCATGGGCATGTCAATGCCAGCAACCTTGAGGGTAAAATGTTAAGAGAACATTTGTGTTGAATCTACCCGGATTGATGTTATGCTATGAGATTCATTCGTCACAAGTTTATGGTTGATAACACAGAGATGGTTAATGTTTGCATAATTCCTTAGACCATGAGAGTATCGAGTTTCTTCATACTTGCTTCATGAACTTTGGGGTTTGTTAAACGTCATCCATAAATGGGTGGCTATTATGGCGGCTTACGGGTTCATGGAAAAGTGTGTCAAGTAACTTCATAGCTCAAGATTGGGATTTGCTCCTTCGACGATGGAGAGATATTCTTGGGCCCTCTCGGTGTTACGGTATCCATCATCATGTGGCCAGACACAGTGTGATTTGATCATAGGGATGCCGAAACACGAAAACGAGAAAAGAGAACAAAACCGGTAACGAGGTAACTTGCATGGTGGACAAATTGTTCGTCCACGGGGATGCAATAAATCTCACCTCGGGTGTTTGTAACATATCATGAAGCAACAGGAATAGCTCACTGCAACTAGAGGTTCACTTGAATATTCATTCGTGTGGGTATAGGGGTCAATATGGGTGTCCACGGCTCCGATGTTGATCATTGATCGGAAAGTGTTCTGGTCATGTCTATGCTTCACTGAACCTATAGGGTCACACGCTTAAGGGTCATCTATCTGCTGAATACTAGACATGGAGTCTGAGAGAAATTTGCCGAAAAAATTTCGGAGACAATGGAAGAGTTCCGGTGAGAGAATAGCGAAATAGTTTCGTAACATCGAAAAGTTGTTTCGGGATATACCATTAAGTCAAATTGGTTTCGGGACACGCCTGATAATTCTTGGAGGGTGCCAGAATTATTCTGGAAACTTTTGGGAATTTTTGGGGATAAAACCCGAAAATGTTTCGGAGCTGCCGGTACCGCTTTGGTTGTTTTTCGCAGATGAAATTCACTAATTTGAAATTGTTTCAAAATGAATCCAAAATCATTTTAGTGTGTACTGGAATTATTCTAAGACCCATAGAAATATTTTCGGATTTAATGGACTCGAAAAATTGTCTTCATGAATAGTGAAAATGCATTCTTGTTTGCTTTTCGCAGATGAAAATCACTAAACCGGAATTGTTTCGGAACGCGTTGAAAATTATTTTAGTGGGTGCTGGAAATGTTCGAGCCCATGTAAATATTTTTAGTTCGAACCGACGCTGAAAATTGTAGTCATGAATAGTGAAAGTGCTTTTTACTTAGCTTCTTGGAGAAGCCACCTTGAGGGCCTTTTGGTATTATCCCCTTGGCTTCTTGGAGAAGCCACCCTTGGGCTTGGCCTATAAATAGGGGTGGAGGGGGCTGCCTAAAGACACACTCTTGCTCTCATACAAATTACATGCATGATCTGGCTCTCTCTCTCCCTCCTAGTGAAATAGTTTCGTAGAGCCGAAAGGTTGTCTGGGTTCCGGCAGGAACTAGTTCTAGACGGTGAAGCCCTGCCGGATAGATAACACCGTATGTGTGCATCTCTGTAGAGAGATCGTAGTTTCGGTCTTAGTTTGAGAGTGCCTCCCGAAGGGATGTTCGTGTGACCATCCGAGTTTCAAAGGTCCTCCTGAAGGGCTGTCCAAGTGACTGTCCGACTTTCGAAAGTCCTCCCGAAGGGCTGTTCGCAACACCGCCCGGGGGACTATCTGACCACCTCCCGGAGGGCTGTCCGAGGGGCGGATGAGGGTATACATCCTCGCGGTTGGGAGGTTGTAAATCCTAGCTGCGGGGATCTGCACCGCCGATCGTCATCGACTCTACTTCCGGCTACGCTACGAGTCGGTAACGAAAAAGATCAAACCATGTATGCAGTCTCCATAGTGGTCCTGGGCTGGTGCGTAGGTCCGAAAATTTTTGTTTTCTGTTGCGTTACCCTACAGTGGCATCATGAGCCGTGCTATGCGTAGATGCAGGTTCTGATCTAGAATACATAGAGATGTATGGGTGTTGCGGAATATAATTTGTAGTAGATGAGTTCTATTACTGAAAATTATTTGTGCGGGTAGCAGATGAAATCTCTTACCCGATGTTCTTATTGCTTCCCTGGAATTTGCATATTTCTGATCTTGATAACGGTATGGTGGATTTTCAATGTTCTGGCAATCCGCGATCCTGATTGATCAATTAAGTGCTAACAGTTCATTGAAATCCACCATAGTTAGAAAGAAAGATGAAATTTCGCAGACAAAAGGGCAATGCAGATATGATCTGCACGGGGGTCATGCGTATGACGAAGTTTAGTATGGGGTTCGAGATTTTATTATCTCGTGCTTCATACACCACGCAAAGTTAATCTAGCGACTTGAATTATCATACTTGATGATGGACATTGGTAGCTTCGGTTTGTTTTGAAACCTTAGAAGCCACGAAAAACAAGTTTTTGCATGAACCGATTAGAAACGTCTAACTTTGTTTTGCAGGAGGGTTTGCATTTGCATGTGATGTGGTATAGCAGTGCTCATAATAATTTGATTATGTATGAGATGACTATATAATGTAATTAACATGACATGTGTGTCATGATTCGGCATGATGGCTGGAGCCATATGATTGCACTTTAATGACCTGCGTGTCAACCTTAAGGAATGCATTAATTTTATATGCTATGGAGATAGCAATATTATCTGGTGCATCGACAAGGTGGTGGCAATCTTCGCAAAGGTGAACACCGACGCGAATGCCGAAGACGAAGAAATTAAATACTTCTCCGTCAGAAAGGGCTATACCATATCATGCTATTATGACTTGCCTGAGATGTTTATCCCTTATGATGCACCCTTCTTGATTGCACGGTAGTCGCTTTTTATTAGGGTGATGTCTCACTTCAAAATATCAAAGTAGTTAGTGTTCACCCAAGGGTAGCACCTTCTGTAATTCATATCTTTTCGGGGTGCGCCATGTCCACATGGGTACGAACGAATCGAGAGGAATGAGGCGGATGAGGTCAGACCTCGCAGCAAGATCACTTGGTTGTCTTTGACATTCAGGCAGGATCGTCCTGAGCTCAGAACACACCATCGAAAGATGAACAAGAGTCACATGGAGATGTGATCGGCAAGTTTGCCTACCAATTGAAATTCTCGTCATCAGTGATGTCCACATCAATGGCGTTGAATCAAAATGTGGGTCTTGTATCACTCATAATCAATTTTGAGAGATATTGATTTGAGTGGGAGCGCACTGTAGAATTAACTTGTTTAATTCTCAATGTAATTAATTATGAACACTTTCTAAGTGTTACTTGCAAAATAGTTGTAGAATAATGGCTCACGTTTCCACCTTCCCTGTTAAAATAGAATAGCTGTTAAATATCTAGTTAAAACTTTACGATTGGTAACGTAATGTGAGGATTGTCCTCAAAAGTGTCGAGAAGGACTTTGTCCTATCGCATGCTTTCCGTACACTCCCGCTAAATGCAATGGATGATGAGACTCCCGTCCTTCGATCCAAAAGCTAGAATTCCGTTGCGGTCAAGTGCAATATGTTTGCTTCCATGAAACTTGAACTTTGAAAGTTTGGGATATTTATGTGATATTCATGGAACTGAAAATTAATTTTCAGATACAAACAAAGGCTGAAAGATATAAAATATCCAAAGCAATGTTTGTTTGCAAATTATTAGTAAAGTGTTTACTATGCATTAGACTGATAAGAGAGGGATCCAGAAGAACACCTGTCATATGTTGAAAGGTGAATAAAACAACAACTTAAAGAGAAAGGAAGTGTCCAAAGGGTGTTAGTATGACTTACACGCCTAGGAAGTCTGGGGCTAACGCCACTCTTAAGTTGGGTGCTTCTTTTGCGAGTAGGAGAAATACTAAAAGTTAAACTGTTAGAAGTATAAAGGCAGAAAGAAAGATGACTGGAATATCCAGCTCATGTATGAATGGCATACAAGTTTCTGATGTATAGAAGGCTGGTCAAAGATATAGTTCTTGGGAATTATGGTTAAACATGTTAATCACTAATCCTTGGGTATTGTGAGTTAATCAAAAAGATACCCGCTCGATTGCATTCTGTTGCGAATCAATGTAAGAGCTACTATGGCCTAAAAAGACTAGACAGGAATGAGGTTTTAATACGTGCTAGGAACATAGTAAAAGTTACTATGCCTTCCATCGGTGTATTACCTATGTATTTTATTTCATAATTCATTTTAGAGTTTCTCACACTAGCCCTTTGCATAAGGTATCTTGCAAGAAGGTTCTTCATAAGAGAACTTTTTATGTTTAGTATTATGAATAAACATTAAGGGCCATACTTTCATTGAGATGTATGTTATGAATAATGATATTAATATATTACCTTTGTGTTTACTTTCATAATTCATTTTAGAGTTTCTTACACTCTAGCCCATTGCACAATGTTTATTGCAAAAGGGTTGTTCGTAAAAGAACAAATTTCCTCAGTATTATGAATAACATGAAGAGCCATGCGTCCATCCAAGATGGGATGTATGTTACGAATATTGATGGTAAAATGATACATCCATAACAATGACGCTAAATGTCGCAAGACTATGAGAATACCACACATGTGTGGCACTGCATTTGGTCACATTGAAGAAACCCGCATGGAAAAACTCCATTATGATGGATTTTGAAGTCGTTTGATTTTGAATCATCCGACACTTGCAACTTTCCTCCAAAAAGTGAAGTGGCTGAAATACCGTTCACAGGCCATAAGGAACAAGCAACAAACTTATTGGTGATCATACATTTTGATGTGTGTAGTTCAATAAATGTTGTTGCAAGTAGTGGATTTATATATCTTCAGAAATGACTCAAGTAGATATATGGATATTTGCTTGATGAGATGTAAGTCTGGATCTTTTGAAATCATTCGAAAGGTTTTCAAAAATGAAGTAGAAGTTATTGAAACAAGGAAATTATGTTTCTACAATTTGATTGCAGAAAGGAATATCTGAGTTACAAGTTTAGCGAATGTCTGATGAGTTGTGTTTCATAACTTACACCTCCCGAAACACCACTATGGGTGGAATGTCTGTGAAGATGTAATCAAACCATCTATGACATGGTAAGATCAAAGATGACATAAATAAATTTGCAACTATCACTTTTAAAGAGTAATGCTTTAGAGACTGCGGCTTTTACACTGAAAAGAGCTCCATCAGGTCTGTTCAAATGACGGCATGGTATGGTACGCCCAACCATGTTATATCTTTTCTTAACATTTGGAATATGGGGCTTGCGTAAAAGGTTACAAACCTATTCCAAATCACACAAGTGCTGCTTTGTAAGTTATCCCAAGTCATTGGGTATTCCCCCACCACTATATCGAGGCAAAGGATTTTTGCCACAAAACAGTATGATTTTAAAGAGAATAGTTCTTGCAAAAGGGTAAGTGGGAGGACAGTGCAACTCGACGAGATAACAAGTATCTTCGTCATCAGGTCAAAGGAAAGGAACCTTGGAAGTAATTCTAGAGTTTCCTACTACGACTGATACGGAAGCCTCTACATTAGATGTATGGACTTCGTGTCGGTGTACAAAAAGAGGGGTACACTTTTTGTACCACTATAACTGTGCACGGGCAGTCCGAGCCATGGGCACCACCACACCAAGCAGGGCAAGGGAGGTGGGCCAGGGTAAGACCGAAGCTCGAGAGAACTACGATGCCAAGGCCAAGACCACGAAGAGCAAAGGGGACGAAGCGGACTCCCCCGGCAAGATCCTTGCCGGGAGACAGTTCTAGCAGCCCCGGCAAGACCCTTGCCGCGGCGACTCGTCCCGCGCCTACGGAGCGAATCACCCTTGAGTCCACTGCCCCCAAAGGGGCAAGGATTCGGGAGACATCCCCGTGGTAGCATGCAGATCTTCGTGAAGACATTCAAGATCAGATACACAATAAGGAGACGACAACCCTTGGCGGGATCCCAGCCGAGGAAGACCGCAAGGCCCCCAGCAAGCGCCTTGTCGGGGATGACAGCAGGCGCCTCGGCAAGACCCTTGTCGGGGCCCCGTCAAGGCCCTTGCCGAGGACACCCGCAAGGCCACCATCAGGCCCACACCCACTAAACCTCCACCACCGCATGCATGCAGCGGCCGACCCAACCAGCTGGGCAGGCACCTGCGTGGCGGCATGCAGATCTTCGTGAAGACCCACCACTGCGCCACCTCAGCTGCCTACCTACCTACGTAGCATCGCAGGTGTCGCTGGCCAGGGCGCATGTCGACACAAGAAGGAGCGGCGGCGACGGACGAGGGCGATCTCTCCCCCGTCCGCGCTAAAGCAAGGACACCTAAGCAAGACGCATTAAATGCGCCTTGTCATGTAATGCGAGGGATAACCTCGCATCGCTGTTCCCTTTCCACCTCCTGTGTGCCACTGTGGCGACCCCTTTTCCTATAAAAGGAGGCCCGAGGCGACCAGGAGAAGGATTCGGCTTTTTGAAGCTCCTCACGCCCCATAGCTAGCTCAAGAACACAAATATACAATCCACCAAAGCAGGAGTAGGGTTTTACGCATCCTTGCAGCCCAAACCTGGATAAATGAACCGTGTGCTGCCTGCTTGATCCGCTCTTCTCACGACCCTGCGCCCCGCCAACCGTAGTAGGGGTCCTCATGATCCCATAGGTGTCGTTCCGCACCGACATCTCTGGCGCGCCAGGTAGGGGGCGCAGTTGTGAGAATCAGCTCTAGCAGTTAGTTCGGCGCTTCTTCATCATCATGGCGCCCAAGAAGAAGACGACGGTGGCGGTTGGCCAGTCGGAAGCCGGACAGCCCGTCCCGACGCGGGCGAGTAGCGGACCGGTCGCAGAGAGGACCCGGGGCGCTGCTTGCGAACACCAACACCATCCCAGCAGCCGGAGTTTGGGAGGCGGCGATGTTTGTGTGGCTGGTAATGGGCCACACGTCGCCAAATCCAAAGGCGGAGCCAAGTCCTTCGCGGGTGGAGCGGGGCCATCCAAGGTCACTGCCGCCCTGCCCGAAGGCGACGCGAGGGCCTCCAAGACTCCCACGCCGACGTCAACAGTGCGCTCCTCCCAGGCAGCGCGTAACGAACGGCGTGATCACGCCGAAGATCCCGAGCGTCGCCGCGGGAAGAGCCCCGAGCACCACTCCCGGGACGTAGAAGACCTGCCCACTCGCCGAGGCGCCGGTGAAAGCGACATGCGACCGCGGGGTCATGATAGAGCTCCTTCTGACATGGTCCGAAGTCGAAGCGTGTCGCGATCCGTGCAGGTTTCGCTGCCGCCGACACCAGCAGAGGCCCTGGCGCGCGCGCAGTTGCTCCTCGATTTTCCTCCCACTACAGGGAAACTCAACGAATGGAGAGCCACTATCCGAAGCCTTGTTGCGGTGGCAAACAAGGACGAACCAAGTCCGGTGAGGCCCCCGGGTCAACGCTCCGATGGAGTCCCGCGGACCAGTGGCGGAAAAGCCGGTGGCGGTGCGACCACGGTGCATTCACCTCTTCCCCATCCGGTACCGCGGGCGCCGGCTCGTTGCGACGTCGCGGGCGACGCCATCTCTATAGAATCGTCTGACCCGCGGACCCACTATGACCAGTGCCAAGTTCTTCGGGAACGAGCCCATGAAGATGCTCGAACCACTATCGAGCACTGGCGCGGAACACGCCACCAGTCAGACAAGCGAGCAGGGCCTGCTGTGAACCACCCAGCCCCGGAGAGCCCTGGAGGCCTACCTTACGAGATAGGCTGTCCGGCTTTTACCCGTGAGCTGCGGCAGTTCCAGTGGCCCACTCACCGCACCTTCAAACCTGACGTTGGCGAAAACTTCAGCGGCAAGACTCACCCGTCTGAGTTCCTCAGCATCTACACCATCACGATGCAAGCCGCCGGAGCCCGTGATGATAAGGTGCTTGCGAATTACTTTCCATTGGCTCTTAAACTCAACGCCATGTCGTGGTGGATGCACTTTCCGGTAGACTCTATTTCGTCCTGGTCGGATTTGTGCCATGAGTTTGTGGGCGCCTTTACTGGGGGTCACCAAGCCCATGGCCAAGCAAGCGACCTGCATGTCATTCCCCAGAAGGGAGGCAAGAGTCTGCGCAAGTATATATACAGAGGTTCAGCCGGGTACAGTACAATATCCCAGATGTTCACCCTGCCGCCATCATTAGCGCGTTCCATCAGAACGTGCGTAACCGCAAGATGCGCGAAGAACTGGCAATGAACAAGGTGAAAGATGTGGCAGAACTCTATGTTCTTGCTGACAAATGTTCCTGGGCTGAAGAGGGAAGGAAGTACCCCGGCGAAGATGCCGGCGTGGAAAGCGACTCCTCAGATGAGGATACTGCCGCCCCGGCGAAGAAAGGCCGGCGCCGCAACAGGAAGCGGAAAGGTAAAGTTGTGCTTGCCGTCGAGGGATCTAGCGACTCCGGCTCCGCCAAGAAAACCAAGGCAGATGACCCCGGCAAGGAAATTGCTGGATGTGTCGCCTGCCGGGCCTTGGCGGCTGCCGAGAAGCCAGGAAACTCCGACAAGCAATACTGCAAGATCCATCGCACCAAAGGCCATGATCTTCAGAACTGCCGACAGGTTGAGATCCTTGATGAGAAGCAGAGGGCTGAATATGAGAGGCGGGACAAGGAGAAAGGCCAGGACGGTGCTGAGGGGTCCGGCAAGAAGCGTGACGGCCAGGCGGGCCATCGCGGCAAAGATAAACAGCGGGAGAGGCCTGCCCAGGGCCGTGACAAAAAGCCAGAAGACGATGATCACGAAGAGGACGATGAGTCTGGTGACCAAGGATTTCAGAAAGCTATAGAGGCCATGTGCGTCGATGGCGGCGCCTCGCTGCATACCTCTCACCGCCAGCTTAAACAGTGGGCGCGTGAGATTACAGCGGCAGAACCGTCGTTTGATGCCCAAAGGATCATTTTTGACACTGAGGATCACCCTGATCGCACTACTGCGGTCGGGTGCTTGCCATTGTTGGTTTCACCAACAATATGCAACCTCAAGGTGACAAAGATGCTAGTCGATGGCGGGGCCAGTCTGAACTTAATCTCGCCTGCCGCGATCGAGAAATTGCAGATTCCTGATGAAGACCTCGAAGAGACGGGCACGTTTCAGGGGGTCAACCTAGGAAGAGGTCAACCAAAGGGAAAGGTCACGTTGCCCGTGACTTTTGGAAGTGATCTGACTACAGGACAGAAAGGGTTGTGTTCGACGTTGCCAAGATCCCCTTGCCTTACAACGGGATCCTTGGCCGCCCAGCGCTGGCCAAGTTCATGGCGGCGTCACATTACGCCTACAACACCCTGAAGATGCGGGGCCTGTGACGATCATCACCGTCCCATCAGACAAGAAGGATGCGCTAATTTGTGCTGACCAACTCTATCAACAAGCAGTTGCAGCAGCTGCTACTGCTAAGGCACTTGCTCCTGCCGCTGGAGCCCCGGGAAGGCAAAAGAAGAAGACCGGTGAGACCTCAGGCACCCACTCCGGCAAGCGCACCTCTTCGGAGTGTAGCGCTCCCGTCGAGGACGTGCCAGAGAGCTCCGCCGACAGAAACAAGAAGTCCAGGGCCACACCGCCGGGAACCAAGAAGGTTTCTGTCAAGGAGGACGGCACGGGAGGAGCTTTTACCATAAGCTCCACCCTTGGCAACAAATAGGAAGACGCGCTCGTCACCTTCCTGCGGGCGAATGTCGATGTGTTTTCCTGGCAAGCATCCGACATCCCCGGCGTTCCCAGGAAGGTGATTGAGAACCACCTTGTTGTCTGTCCTCATGCGCGACCCGTCAAGCAAAAGGTCAGAAAGCAAGCTTTGGAACGACAAGAGTTCATCACAGGGGAGATCCAGAAACTGGAAGCAGCGGGTTTGGTAAGAGGAGTGCTCCATCCAACGTGGTTGGCCAATCCGGTGGTAGTGCGCAAGGCAAATGGGAAGTGGAGGCTGTGTATTGGTTACACAGATATTAACAAGGCTTGTTCCAAAGACCCCTTCCCGTTGCCACGCATCGACCAGATTGTTGACTCCACAGCTGGGTGTGATCTGTTGTCATTCCTCGATGCCTACTCCGGCTACCACCAGATCTTCATGGCAAGGGAAGATGAAGAGAAAACGGCATTCATCACCCCATGTGGTACGTATTGCTTTATACGGATGCCTTTCGGGTTGAAGAGTGTTGGTTCAACGTTTGCAAGGGCGGTCCAGATTGGTTTTGAACCCCAGCTCCATAGAAATATGGAATCCTATATGGATGATATAGTGGTCAAAACCAAGAACAGGACAACCCTCATATCAGACTTACAAGAAACATTTGCAAACCTACGCAAGATCAATCTCAAGCTGAACCCTGAGAAGTGCGTCTTCGGCGTCCCGTCTAGCAAGCTTCTTGGTTTCTTTGTGTCACAGCGTGGGATAGAGGCCAATCCGGACAAGATCAAAGCTATAGAGCAGATTGAAGCGCCCAAACGAGTCAAGGATGTGCGTTGGCTTGCTGGTTGCGTTGCCGCCATGAGCAGGTTCATTTCCATGTCTGCCGAGCGCGCCCTTGCCTTTTTCAAGATTTTGAAAAAGGCGGGCCCGATGGAGTGGACGCCAGAAGCCGAAGCATCATTGCAAGATTTGAAGAGGTGCCTCTCCTCCGCGCCAATACTAGTTGCGCCTAGGCTACAGGAACCGTTGCTGCTCTACCTGACAGCAACGAACCAGGTGGTCAGCGCCGCACTAGTGGCGCAGAGAGAAATTATCGATGAGGTAATAGCAGCAAAGGAGCCCGATGCCACCGATGCCGAGATGACGCAGCCGGTTGGAGTGCCGCCAAGGAAGAAGATGATGCAGCACCCGGTCTACTTTGTTAGCTCCCTCCTGCAGGGGGCTAGATCATGGTACTCCAGTGTGCAGAAACTGCTCTTCGGCCTTCTTATGGCCTCGAGGAAGTTGTGTCACTACTTCCAGGCGCACGAAATCACTGTCGTCACTCGCCTCCCTCTGCAACGGATATTGCACAATCCATACGCAACGGGAAGGATCGTAGAGTGGGCACTGGAACTGTCCGGCTTTGGCCTCAAGTTTGAGAGTACCTCGACGATTCAAAGCCGAGTCCTGGCGGAGTTCATTGCAGAATGGACCGCGACGCCTGACGAAGAAACTCATGAGACTGCTCTCCCCGGCAAGGAGGCAAGTTGCGACTGGATCATGTACTTTGATGGAGCTTTCTCCTTACAGGGCGCCGGGGCTGGCGTACTGCTTGTCGCGCCCACCGAAGAGCACCTCAAGTACGTGATCCAGATGCACTTCCCCAGGGAGGTGTCAACAAACAATACTGCTGAATACGAGGGGCTGCTTGCTGGTCTTAGGATCGCGGCAGACCTTGGAATCAAGAAACTCATCGTCAGGGGCGACTCGCAACTTGTTGTCAAACAAATCAACAAAGATTACCAGAGCCCGTTGATGAAGGCATACGTCGATGAAGTGAGAAAGCTGGAAGAGCATTTTGATGGTATACAGGCGGAGCACGTTCCCCGAGCGGAGAACGACATCGCCGATTACCTGTCAAAGCGCTCTGCCCTCAAGCTACCTGTGGAACCAGGTACCTTTGTGCTTCAGCTAACTCAACCATCCGTTGATCCATCAACAGAGCAAAACAAGAGAAGGAAATCAGGGCCCAGCAAGTACTTTCCCGCCGAGCTCCCCGGAGCCGCCGGCAAGGATGTTGCCGGAGATACTGAGCCCGCCACGGGACGGCTAGCTCCGGCGGAGCATCAAGCTCTTGCCGTCGATACAGCCGCTCCTGTAGCAGAGGAAATGCCTTCAGTCCTCACCGTAAAGCCCCAGGCTCCAGCGTGGGCACAGCATACCGTCTGATTCCTCCAAACAGGGGGAACTTCCTGAGGAGCAGGAAGAAGCGGAAAAAGTAGCCCGTCGCTCTACTATGTACCAGTTCGTCGATGACGTCCTGTACAGAAAGAGGCCAAACGGCGTGAAATTGAAGTGTACCCCTCGAGAGGAAGGACTGGGGCTGTTGGCGGAGATACATGGAGGAATATGTGGATCCCACATAAGGTCGAGAGCCCTTGCCGGCAAGGCATTTCGGCAAAGCTTCTTCTGGCCCACTGCCCTCCAGGATGCGACGACACTAGTCACCAGGTGTGAAGCGTGTCAGTTCCATTCAAAGAAGCTTCATCAGCCAGCTCAAGCCCTTCAAACCATTCCTCTCTCCTGGCCCTTCTCGGTATGGGGGCTCGACATACTGGGCCCTTTCCCCCGCGCTGTCGGGGGCTTTGAGTACTTGTACGTCGCAATCGACAAGTTCACAAAGTGGCCAGAAGTGGAAGCAGTGAGGAAGGTCACAGCTCAGTCAGCCGTCAAATGCTTCAAGGGACTAGTGTGCCGTTTTGGTGTACCCAATAGGGTCATCACCGACAACGGTACACAGTTCACAAGCCGCACCTTTATGCAATATACCCAAGACCTCGGCAGCAAAGTCTGTTTCGCTTCCGTTGCTCACCCACGAAGCAATGGTCAAGCTGAGAGGGCAAACACTGAAGTACTGCAAGGCTTAAGGACAAAGACCTTTGACAGGCTGCACAAGAGTGGAAGGCGCTAGATTGATGAATTGCCGGCGGTTCTTTGGTCAATCAGAACGACACCAAATCGAGCCACCGGCCAGACACCCTTTGCCCTGGTATACGGGGCAGAAGCAGTTCTCCCCACTAAACTCATATACGGGTCACCTCGAGTACTCGCTTATGATGAGCTTGAGCAAGAGCAACTGCGCCAAGATGACGCAATGCTCCTTGAGGAAGATCGTCTTCGGGTGGCTGTGAGAGCAGCGCGCTACCAGCAAGCCTTGCACCGATACCATAGCCGCAAGGTTCATGCCCGAAGCTTTGAGGAAGGCGACCTTGTTCTTTGGCAAGTTCAATCGGCCAAAAATCCCAACAAGTTGACGCCGAAGTGGGAAGGCCCTTATCGGGTAATACGAGTCACCAGGCCCGGCGCAGTCCGCCTGGAGACCGAAGATGTCGTTTCGGTGAGTAACTCCTGGAACATCGAGCATCTTCGCAAGTTTTACCCGTAAGGCACGGCTTGTCGGGCCCCCCGGCAAGCCACCTTTTGTACGAGCATTGCCGATGACGCATGTAACCCTCTATACAAATCCAGGCGCAGACCCTGAGCATGAGTAAATGAAGCGCTGGCGCCCTGAGTTATAGCATGCATGCTAGGTCGAGTCTCGTCCTTGGTTAGGGTTGATAGTGCTTAGCAGCGACTAACCCCTAGCTTAGAGGTCGAGTGTGTGTCTCCTTGCCTTTCTTTCGTCTTCTTTGGTTCACAGGACACACGGATATCCGTGTCGAACCACTTGGGAGAGGAAAAGAAGATGAACAGACCAGCATCTAGCCCCCGGCAAGCCAGTATTGTCGGGGGCTGCAAGAGCAAAGATTCACCCACGGCGAGCCAGGGTTGCCGGGGGCTGCAGCTTCAGATAAGTTCTTCATCCCTTATCATGCATTCCATTATGGACTGAGGTATGTGAAACCTCGTTTTCTCCTAAGCTACCATGCTCCCATAACTCTAGGCCCTAGGGCTCGTTCCTGGGGCCAAGTTTTGTCGTAGTCGCGGCAGCGAGAGGATGAGACAAGGAGCCTGAACCCGCCTCATCCCTACCTCCGCCAAAGGCTTGAGGAAGGTCGAGCAAAGTGGGGAGACGGCAAGGCCTGTTGCCGGGCAAGGAAATGTTTATCTTGAAGATACCAAGGATTTGCTCCTTGTCGTGCGTTCCACCCGCAAACAAATGACCCGGCAAGCATCCCTTTTTCATTAAAAACATTCCACTCAGGTACAGTCCATAGGGAATGAAAAACATGAATGATGGGATTACAAGTTTTAAATTCAACAAAGGCCCGAAGGCTTACAAACTAAAAAGAGATAAGGTGCCCGTAATCCCTTTCTTGTCCCTCTCCTCAGGAGGCAGGTCAAGGAGGCGAAAAGGACAAAAGGAGTGCCTAGGCGAGCTACGGGTGGCAGAAGACACCAAGAGAACATCTTGGTGGCCGTCCGAAGGCTGGATGGTGATGGCGGCGTCGGAAGCAGAGCTCGAAGACGAGGCGGCAGGACGTCAGCTCGCGTCGAAGGCATCGGTGCCCGTGTACTCCGACTTGACGGCCTTGCCGCCCGCCCTCTTCCTCTTCCGCAGCCTCCCAGCGCTAGCTGCCGAAGGAGACGACCCCGAGAAGTTCAGGGAGCCGGCGACGCGGATGATGGGGTCGCCGGTGCCGCCCAGAGCGGCACCTAACACCTAATCGGACCCGTCATCCTGCCGCCTACTACCCTCGTCGTCGCTACCGCTGTCCTCCTCGTCACTCCCGCCCGATGAGGAGTCTTCACTATCGGAAGAGCTCTCCACGCAGCACCTTGCACGGGTCCCAAAGCACCCGAAGACCTGGACGGAGAGAAGGCCACCCTCCATCAGCTTAAAATGGAGAGTGAGCCCCTCCGTCAAGCGGTGGATATGAGCAAACGTCTTCCATCCCCGACAAAGATACATCACGTGGGGGGCGGGGAAGTCGACGCGGGCCCGCGTGCCACTGATCCCGCAGCCCCTCATGTGCAGCCACAACGATTCCGGCGGATCTAGCTCCATCTCCCGCGCGAATGGAGTCGGGAGACAAAGGCGACGGCGCGGCGGCCGGCGCAGCCTGACGAAGAACTCACAAGGGTCATCCCCAATGTGGCCCTCCATTGGAGGAGGAGCTGCTGGCGGGGGCGAGGCCGGCGCGCCACCCCGTCCTCCTCTTCCCCGAGCGCCCCGGCCTCACCCACGGCCTCGCCCACTCCCCCTTCCCCTCGCGGCTGGCTCTGCCACCGCAGGCGCAGGAGAAGGAGGGACGCGTTGTCGAGCGGAAACCCTCGCCACCACTGTCGAAGGACCGGGATTCCCTCTCTCCATGACGGATGGAAGGGAGGAGCAGAAGCTGAAGCAAGAAGAAGATGAAAGAATGCGGGACGCCATCCCCCCCCCTCCCGCTCTTTATAAAGGATCAGGGTTCGGGCTTGGCCGCCCCGCTTGGCCAATCAAGACACGGGAGGCGCAGGGAGCCAGGGCCGACCCGCTGCCCCAACCAGCGATGGCCCAGTTCCCCGCCTCCACAGTTTGCCACCCCAAGCGCATGGGAGACACGTGGCGAACGTGCAGAACCGAGGGAACGGGTGAGGCGACCTCTCCCCACCCCGTGATCGTGGGGAGTGGACGCCTTGAGGTCCGCGCCTCCACGCCTCCCTCCGTTTATGGGGAAGGCGCGAACCACCCCCTTTACTATGACATGACGCATGCCTGCGGGAACCAACCCCACGCATGCCGCCCACATCACACGCGCCTCCCCATGCCGCACCACGTGCGGGAATCATGGGAAGCACAGCGCGCGAAGAATCTTACCGCGGTAAAAACCGCCTCGCCTGCCCACGCACCGTTTTTGGGCCTAGCCCAAACAACGCGTTGCGCTCATGTGTGGACCAGGCCCGGGGGCACCTGTCGGTGTACAAAAAGAGGGGTACACTTTTTGTACCCCTATAACTGTGCACGGGCAGTCTGAGCCGCCGGCACCACCACACCAAGTAGGGCAAGGGAGGTGAGCCAGGGTAAGACCGAAGCTCGAGAGAACTACGACGCCAAGGCCAAGACCACAAAGAGCAAAGGGGACAAAGCGGACTCCCCCGGCAAGATCCTTGCCGGGAGACAGTTCTAGCAGCCCCGGTAAGACCCTTGCCGCGGCGACTCGTCCCGCGCCTACGGAGCGAATCACCCTTGAGTCCACTGCCCCCAAAGGGGCAAGGATTCGGGAGACATCCCCGTGGCAGCATGCAGATCTTCGTGAAGACATTCAAGATCAGATACGCACTAAGGAGACAACAACCCTTGGCGGGATCCTAGCCGAGGAAGACCACAAGGCCCCCGGCAAGCGCCTTGCTGGGGATGGCAGCAGGCGCCTCGGCAAGACCCTTGCCGGGGCCCGGCAAGGCACTTGCCGAGGACACCCGCAGGGCCACCATCAGGCCCACACCGACTAAACCCCCACCACCGCATGCATGCAGCGGCCGACCCAACTAGCTGGGCAGGCACCTGCGTGGCGGCATGCAGATCTTCATGAAGACCCACCATTGCGCCACCTCAGTTGCCTACCTACCTACGTAGCATCGCAGGCGTCGCTGGCCAGGGCGCGTGTCGACACAAGAAGGAGCGGCGGCGACAGACGAGGCCGATCCCTCCCCTGTCCCCGATAAAGCAAGGACACCTAAGCAAGACACATTAAATGTGCCTTGTCATGTAATGCGAGGGATAACCTCGCATCACGGTTCCCTTTCCACCTCCTGTGTGCCACTATGGCGACCCCTTTTTCCTATAAAAGGAGGCCCGAGGCGACCAGGAGAAGGATTCGGCTTTTTGAAGCTCCTCACGCCCCATAGCTAGCTCAAGAACACAAATATACAATCCACCAAAGCAGGAGTAGGGTTTTACGCATCCTTGCGGCCCGAACCTGGATAAACGAACCGTGTGCTGCCTGCTTGATCCGCTCTTCTCACGACCCCGCGCCCCGCCAACCGTAGTAGGGGTCCTCGTGATCCCATAGGTGTCGTTCCGCACCGACACTTTGGTTGAACTTGTAGCTGAACAACGTTGGCAAAGCTCGTGCAAACCTCTCAGGTGCAAAAACGAGATATTGTTGTTAGACAACAGTATACCTATGATACACAAGGAAGCGTTGATGGGCCCTGACTCCGGAATTGGCTGAATGCCAATATAATCCGAGATAGTTTCCATAAATGATTCAAGATTGAAATCTTGATAAACCCTCCGAAAGACTTGGAGTCTAACGGATTGTAATGGGACTATAAACTGATATGGATAAAAATGTTTTATCCGTTAAGCTCGACTTGTTGCAATAAACAAGTTCAAGGAGTTGACTACAATGAGATTGTCTCACCGTAGCAATGCTTAAAGTTAGTTAGGGTTAAACTACCAATTAATGGATATTTCAAAACATGAGATATGAAACATGGATGACAAAATAATTTCCATGAAATGGAAATACAACCTAGGACTTGTATGTGATACAATCCAAAGTATTTTATTGGTCCAGAGGATGCTAGTAAGTATGCTAGCTTCAGAGTTCCAGCAATGGACAGAAGAGAGCAAAATGGAGTTGGAATCTTCGTTTTTGATGGAATGGTCAAAGGGGTTTGACTTCATCAATGGGTAACGAAGATGCTTGTGGTTTCAAGAAAGTAAGTGGGAGCATAATAATATTTCTAAAAACCTTGTGTGCTTGACACATTGTTAATTGGACATAAATTTCTTGACACAAATTAGGACTTCATTTGAAAATAGTTTTTCAATGAATTGCTTGGGCTAAATAGCCTTGATATTAGGCATAATGATCTATGGAGATAGAGTTACCTAATACAGCTGAGCAAAAATACATATTGACAAGATGCTAAAACCGTTTAGCACTAAGAACGACAAGGAGTGATTCTTGCCGAAGTCACATGGAAAGAGTTTTTGCAACACTCGGTGTCCCAAAACACTAATGAACAAAATACATGATGGAGATTCCACACACTCCTGTGTTTGGATTAATCATGTATTCCATGGTATGTAAAACAACCAGACATGTCCAATACTCCCTGTCGGTGTCAAAACCGGCGGATCTCGGGTAGGGGGTCCCGAACTGTGTTTCTAAGGCGGATGGTAACAGGAGGCAGGGGACACGATGTTTACCCAGGTTCGGGCCCTCTTGATGGAGGTAATACCCTACGTGCTGCTTGATTGTTCTTGATGATATGAGTATTACAAGAATTGATCTACCACGAGATCAGAGAGGCTAAACCCTAGAAGCTAGCCTGTGGTATGATTGTATGTTGTCCTATGGACTAAAATCCTCCGGTTTATATAGACACCGGAGGGGGCTAGGGTTACACAAGGTCGGTTACAAGGGAGGAGATATACATATCCATATTGCCTAGCTTGCCTTCCACGCCAAGTAGAGTCCCATCCGGACACTGGACGAAGTCTTCAATCTTGTATCTTCATAGTCCAACAGTCCGGCCAAAGGATATAGTCCGGCTACCCGGAGACCCCCTAATCCAGGACTCCCTCAGTAGCCCCTGAACCAGGCTTCAATGATGATGAGTCCGGCGCGTAGTATTGTCTTCCGCATTGCAAGGCGGGTTCCTCCTCCGAATACTCCATGGAAGAGTTTGAACACAAGGATAGTGTCCGTCCCTGCAAAACAAGTTCCACATACCACCGTAGAGAGAATAATATTTCCACCAATATAATATGCTGACACGTTTTGACAGCATGACATCACGCCATACCCCGATCATTATTCGAACTGTTTTTCTCAACCAACACCGCACATATCGTGAGGCGGTTTTCTTGACACGTGTTGTCAAATCAGAGATCGTGTTCCCCTTATCACGGGATTCCAATCAATACGGATGTGGGTAACCCAACCGCGCCATCAATTACGGTGCCTGGGGAATAAGCGGTTTTACCAGGCAAGTGGGGAGACACATCGCCTCTTCCGCCCTTATAAAGGGACAAGGATTTACTCTTTTCACCCAGGCCTTCTTCCTCCTTGCTTACCCATTCCCGCACACTCGAGCTCTAGCGCCCAAGCTCGCGTTCTTCTTCTCAAACCACTCCAAGCATGTCCGGAGCAGGAGGCAAGTGGATGGTCTCCTCCGTCATGGAGGAGAACATCAAAAAGTTACGGGAAGCCAAATATCTGGCTGCGGACATCGCGCACCGACTGCCAGATGCAGGGCAGATCATCCCTACACCCGAACCCCATGAGAGGGTAGTTTTTCTTACCCACTTCATCCACGGACTGGGATTTCCTCTCCACCCGTTCATCCGTGGGCTCATGTTCTACTACAGGCTGTGTCGTGGGTTTGTCACGGCAGATGTCCTTGTGAAGGGACTTAGTCGTGGAGCCATCGCTACGGGTTAGCTTAAAGGGGTTAAACTAGACAAGGGGACACGGGGAGTTTTATACTAGTTCGGCCCCTTTGAGGAAGGTAAAAGCCTACGTCTAGTTGTGATTGGTATTGCGAGGGTTTCGAAGGTCAGGGAGCAAATCCGCTTTGTCTGGCTCTCGAGTTGCTGTCTGTCCCTCAACCGCGGCCGGGTCGTCCCTTTATATTCATAGGTTGACGCCCGCCGGGCTACAGAGTCCCGAAGCCGGATCATAAACGTGTCCGGTTCGGTCTCTACTCTTCCTATCTTACAATACAAGTTACATGACTAGGTCGGTTTACACTTACAGGCTGTAACCCGCCTTTGGGCCTTGGGCCTTCCGTAAAGCGCCAACATCCTTGCATCTTCATGGGCTTCTAATCTTCAAAGAGTCAACCCGGCTACATAAGGACGGTTTACTTCCAGTAGTAATATCCCCAACATTAGGCCCCAGATTGGTTTGAACTTGTTCATGTCAATCTTCTACACTTAGAAAAAAATCTTCTCTCATATCTTCACCTTGATCTTGTAAACCGCCGTGATGTAATACTTCCAAATTATGATAAACCGCCCTGACGTCATCCATCCATCGACGTCGGAGATTACCTTCATTTAATGTGTATTCAGTAACCGAGGCGACACCTTTATTAACTTATCCATTTTTTGGGCTCCTCGATTCCCGCACTTGCCATTTTACCGCTTCGCCTTATAAATAGGGGCAGAGGACCCCTTTCTTTTCTTTCCGCTACCCATTCATCTCTTCTTCTTCCTCTCAATGACCCAGCACTCGAGCGCCGCTGTCATCTTCGAACCTCGCCTCTGCTTCGTCGTCGGCCGTTGCATCAACCTGTTCACACCAGAGTTCCACAGCGCCCTTTCGCAGCTTCCGTGGTCGCAGTAAGTCCTTTCCCCCTTCTTTCCTAGATCCATTAGGGTTTCCTTGCTGTTCTTGAGGTTCGTCAGAGCTTATAGCGATGTTCTTCCTTGGCCCGTAGATGAATTCTTCATACTTATCATATCCCTTGCCGTGATGAATCTTTTGTTACCCTCACAAATCCTTATACACAGAAAACTGCTGCAGTCCTTCATAAACTGTTTTGGGTCTTACCCTTTTTAGATCGAAATATTTTGCTTTTCTGTCTTATCTTAGATCCGAAATATTTATACATCTCTGTGAAATCTGTTTCTCCTCACACCATCATACGCGGTTTAACTTTGCATAATCAATTTGTACCATTAGCCCTCTGATAAACCGGAAGAGCCTTTTGTCTCCATAATTATATTCCGGTTTAACAGTGTCTGAGTACCCCTGTCATGGTATTACTTTTATGCATTATTGCATTGATCTCCGGTTTATGCCATGTCCTCTATCAGTATGTCTCTTACTCCATTGTATCATGCATATAATCATGTGTGATTTATAAACCGGCCTTTCATTTTCAGCTTGTTTGTTTCGCAATGGCCAAACAATTCACTGCCTGCAACTGGGCTCATTCCCGGGTTACTGAGACTCAATTGAATGAGATGGTCAGCATCGGCTCCCTACGTAAGAAAACTGAAATCAAATGGCGAGTTCTCGGAACAGAAAATCCTCCGACCCCAAGGCAGGGCGAGGTGGTGGTCTTTGTTGATCACATAGGCCGTGGCTTCAAACCGCCAGGATCAAAATTTTACCGAGATGTGCTTGCCAGCTTCCAACTTCATCCGCAAGATATCGGTCCCAACTCGGTCTCCAATTTATGCAACTTCCAGGTCTTCTGTGAAGTATATTTACAAGAAGAACCAACTGCAGAACTGTTCCGGGATTTCTTCCACTTAAACCGGCGCACAGAGTTTGTAAATGGACCGAACATAGAACTTGGTGGTGTCTCAATTCAAAAGCGGAAAGAAGCTGAATTTCCTCATGCCAAACATCATAGCCACCCAAAGGAATGGAACCAAACTTGGTTTTATTGCAGAGACACTTCGCCTGAAGATGAAAATCCCCTCCTCGGCTTTCATGATCATAGACTATCCAACACTCACCCAATGCCACAACGCCTGAGCTCTTCAGAAAGGGAAAAATACGCTCCTCAACTCGCTAAACTCCGGGCCTTTATGGCGAACGGTTTAACAGGCGTGGACTTTGTGCGCTGTTGGAGATCCTGGAGTATCTTGCCGCTAAGCCGGCATCCTGGTTTAATGTGTGAATATACCGGTGAGGTTGCGACCCTCAACGCCATTGCAACATCCAATTATCTGAGGAAGAAGTCACTGAAGGTGTAAAGAAGATTCTGAATGAATCGGAACTGATCTGTAGTCAAACCGGCCTGAGTCCCTTCTATGCCAAAAACAAACCACCTGCTGTAAGCATTATATTTCCCCCTCATCTCTAATATTTTTAGCTTATGCAACCTGTAATCCTTCTTCCTTGTATATAGGGAGACGACCCCTTCTGGAAACGGAAAATCATAGAGAAAGTGGCAAAGCCGACTGGAGACAAAGCGGTCAAGCCATCCCGCCCAAAGACCAAAGCCGTAAAACGGACGTCAAAACGGAAAACGGCTGACCGGATTAATATGGAGCTTGATGATGATACTGATGATCCAGAAGTTGAGGTAGAAACTTGACTCACTTGGCTCTCTTTTCATGCATCTCATTAACAATGATCTTCCTCAGGAGGACGCAGAAGCTAGTCAAGCTGATGGTGTAGAGGTAATTACCCTTTCCTCCGGTTCAGACCCTATGCCAACACAAAAAACTCGCCAAGCAGTCCGGAAAGTAAGCTTTTCTCATCCTCTTGCTCACTTGGATCCAACATTTATTTTGAAGACTCAGCAACATGAAGCTCGCCGGACAACCCGGCACAGTGGTCAACGGGTCACTTCAGCCGGTTTACCTAATACTCCGGTTCGGAAGCGCCGGTCTGAGGTCTCTCCTACTTCTGACCATTCTTACCCCAAGGCAGGTTATTTCAGACAGCCTCTTAATCCGTCCGATTCAAATTATCAGGTGACACCTACTTCATCTTCTAGTGAATCGACAGAAACTCAACTCCCCCCTTTGAAAACTGTGGCCGGGTGAGTTGTAAAAACCTTTCCTTTCAATGCGTCATAAATCCTTTGAATAGGATGTTAATCCTCTTTTATTCTATTTGTAGGGCCAAAGCCAGACCCAGTAAGAAAGCTCGGACCACCAATCTGTTCGAAGATCCGGTCACCGAAGAAGAACCAAGAGGTGAATCGGAACAAACTCGTGAACCGGAAAGCCCTCATCCTGAAGCTGCTTCTGATAACCCGCCCCTTGAAGGCCAAAATACTAATGAACCAGCAGACGCTGATCCTGCCACGCCTGCTGCTGAACCAGCAGAACCAAACCGGGCTAGTCCGGTGAAAGATGTTGAAATTCCAATATCATCAACCAAAAACCCTGAAGGCCAAGGTGATGACGTTATTATTACTGGAATGGGCCACAGCTCTCCTGGCCATCTTGTCATTTTGGCTCAACACAGTGCCAAAGAAGAGAAAGCTGCCAGGGAGAAAGGTAAATGGAGCAGCGATTTATCCAACTATGCTCATCTTAACGCTGATGAACTCCATTCTAGCTTCTTGAACCGTCTGCACTCAAACCGGGATTATGAAGCCGGTTTGGTGAACTTGATGAAAGTGCGATATGAGGTAAATTACTCTCCCTTTGTTTATTGATTTATAGCTGAAATACTATCCCAAGTAGCCCCCAAGGGCCGTTTTATGATTGTTAATCATAAACCGGGTCTTTGTAACACTTTAAGCATCTCATCATTAATCCTTGCAATGGCAAGTCTCTAACAATAGATAAGACTCATCTTGAAATAATTAGATAACTTTCTGCAGCATAGCCCCCAAAGGCCGGTTTAACTTGGCAAGTTAATCCGGTTTTTAATCCACACATCCGTTTTAGAATAGACGCACATTAGCCCACAAGTGTCAAGGATAATGCTTGCATTGTTCTGGAGACTTGTATAAAGTGTAGTACTTAAGAGCAAATAGGCATTAGCCCCCAAGTATGAAGTGCATAACTTTGTTATACGCTTTGTACTTAGCACATATATATACTGTTTGTTTAACATACCTTCAACGTGGCAGGCTCAACTGAGAAGCAAAGATGCCCGAAATTCTGACTTGCCAGAGAATGTGAAGTCACAACAAGCCGAGGCTGAAAAAACCAAAGAAGAGCTGACCCAGGCCCTGGCCGTGATGGAAAAGTTGAAAGAATCTTTCAACAAAGATCGTGCTAACTGGGAAACCGAGAAATCCGGTTTAACCAAAAGAGCTGTAGACGCTGAGGCAGCCCTGAAGCCAGTGGTAGATGAACTAGCCGGTTTGAAACACCAAATCAATGCTATGACCTCTGCTATCTTTGGTAAGCACCCGCTTTACGTGTGTTGCATAAGTTGATGAACCTTATAACTGACCAAAATGTTGACAAAATCTTTGACAGGTACCCAGATCGCTCATCTTGGCACAGATATGCGGATGAAACTCAAAGCGGCATACACATTGATTGAACAACTGTACTCTGGGTCTCAGCGGGCTATTTGCATGGCAGCTTATGACAAACCGGCTCCCACTTTGATTAAAGAAACTCTTGAGAAGTTGGCCATGTTACCAGCCCGCATCGTCGAGTTGAAGAAAGCAGCTGCCAGAGCCGGAGCTTTAACTGCACTTATTCGAGCAAAAGCCTGGATTCCATTTCTTGAAGCAGAAGACATCATCAAAGGATACCCAGGTGTTAAACAAGATGGTTCCAACTTTGATAATGATGATCTCCGGCGGCTGACCAAACAGATGCGGCCAGCAGCCAGCAAGTTGGCCGATGATATAGATTTGTCCCATTTTCAACCGTTTTCCAATGCGGAGGGGAAGAGGCAGCCGGCCGACATCCATGAAGTTGAAGAACGTGTGCCTCCGATTCGTAAGCACACTTATGCTCCTGATATTAACCCCTCCAATCTTATCCATGAAGAAGCAGTGTTTCAAGCTTTAACTGGAATCGATTGGTCAACGGTTGATTTCCAGCGTCTGGGGAGGGATGAAGAAGTGCCCACACCAACTGACCCTCAACCATCAAACCGTCCAGACGAAGCATCCTAAACCGGTTGCCGGTTTACTGTCCACCGTGTGCCGATCTTGTGAAAAACAATTATGCCATTGGAGCCGTTTTGAAGGCTTCTTGTAATAGGATAGCTAAAAACTCCTTTATTTGCCATGCCATCGAGCATGTTTTGTAATGCCTCATGACAACTTGTGCCACCCTTTGGGATATATTTATGCATAACCCATGATGAATTGTGTTCCTGGGTTTAACAACTTAAAAGTGTCTAGCGGTTTACCGCTAGACTGGTCAATATATCCAGGAAGTGTACAGGACATAGATGAAATAATCAAAGTGTTTGTACAAAAAGCAGTATACATAACATACCTCATTGGTTGACCAACGGTGTATACGGCAAAGGTGTTAATACCTATCTGGAGCGTTGATAACCTCATCTCTATACTGCTGGTAGTGGTGATTTAGTCAAACCAGACCGGGTCAATAAACACCGGTTTATAACCGATCATGTGTCAACAACTTGTAGTTGAGAAGCAAGCCGGGTCAAGGACACCGGTTTAAAAAATACTTATGAATTTCAACAAACAAAACTCAAACAGGAAAATATGCTAGGCTTTTTACGAGCTGCCAGGCTCCAAATCGAGGCTTTTCATGGGCTGCCAGGCCTCTGAGTTAAACCATTTAACAAAGCCTTTTAAGATGGGCCTCCAATTAACCAATCATCGTTTTAACTTTAACAAGTTTAGGGTCTATAAAATATTGACATGTCAAACATTCGATGGGTCATACTAGGATTACCTGGACAGGAGTGGCTTACTTGATGAAGGCAGTTTAAACCGGGTTTTTAGGTGAATACACCAGGCTTCCAAGTCGTGGCTTGATAGCCAATTACGAGGGTCCTTTCAAACTCTTTGTTGCTTGCACAAAGAGCCCCCAAGTAACTTTGTGAGCTGTGCTCCGTGGGTGCCTATGTTTGAGTTTGTGCTTTGTGCAACACTCTCTTTGGCCCCACATAATTTCCTTTCTGGCTAAACGCCTATCAAGAGGTGTAGCTGTGGTGTGATAACAACCAAGCCCCCTAGTGATATCCTTTTGTCATTTCAAACCGATCAAGAGGTGTAGCTATGGTTTAGATATGACCAAGCCCCCTAGTGATATTCTTTATATCCGTGCGGCTGTAGATACCGGTTTAACAAAAACTCCGCTTTGTCAGTAGAAACTCTTGTGAGCACACACATGATGTAAAAAGAACAGAGACCCTGCTTTAATGGAGGCTCCGGTTTATTATATAATATATACATTATCATAAATATGTACATAAGAAGAGCCTGTGGCTCAAGTATAGTAAGGCCGAAGAAGAGCTATGTTCCATGGCCGCTTGGTCTCCTCCTCCGATTGACGTGAGTCTTTATGCTCTCGAACATCAATTAGGTAGTAAGACCCGTTGTGCAGATTTTTGCTGACCACAAAGGGTCCTTCCCAAGGTGGGGATAACTTGTGCATATTAGTCTGATCCTGGATGAGCCGAAGCACCAAATCGCCTTCTTGAAAGGTTCTAGTTTTAACCCGGCGGCTGTGATAACATCGGAGATCTTGTTGATAAATTGCTGATCATGATGCTGCAAGATAACGCTCTTCACCCAACAGGTCCAGAGAATCCTGACGTGCCTTCTCATTATCAGCTTCAACATAAGCTGTCACACGGGGCGAATCGTGACGGATGTCACTAGGAAGAACGGCCTCCGCTCCATAGACCATGAAGAAAGGTGTATAACCCGTAGACCTGTTGGGTGTGGTGTTGATGCTCCATAACACAGAAGGTAGCTCCTCAACCCAACAACCCGGCGTCTGCTTTAAGGGAACCATAAGCCTAGGTTTGATACCCCGTAGAATTTCTTGATTTGCCCTCTCTGCTTGACCATTAGATTGGGGGTGAGCCACCGACGCTAGATCGAGCCGAATGTGCTCACGTTGACAAAATTCTTCCATCTCCCCTTTTGACAAGTTAGTACCATTATCTGTTATAATGCTGTGTGGAAAGCCAAACCGGAATATCACCTTCTTGATGAATTGAACCGCTGTGGATGCATCACACTTGCTAACTGGCTCTGCCTCCACCCATTTAGTGAATTTATCAACTGCTACTAACAGGTGCGTCTTTTTGTCCTTAGAGCGCTTGAAGGGTCCAACCATATCAAGCCCCCAAGTTGCAAACGGCCATGTAATTGGAATCATCCGCAACTCTTGAGCCGGAACATGCGCATGGCGGGCAAATTTTTGACATCCATCACATCTCTTGACTAAATCCTCCGCATCAGCATGCGCCGTCAACCAGTAAAAACCGTGGCGAAAAGCCTTGGCAACCAAAGACTTTGAACCGGCGTGGTGACCGCAATCCCCTTCATGGATTTCTCGCAAAATCTCACAACCTTCTTGAGGAGAAACACAGCGCTGAATTGCTCCTGAAACACTGTAACGATGTAACTCCCCGTTGAGTATGGTCATGGACTTTGAATGCCGGATTATCTGTTGAGCCAATGTTTCATCGTCTGGTAACTCGCCTCGGTTCATGTAAGCCAGATATGGGATCGTCCAATCCGGTATGGCATGCAGAGCTGCCACCAACTGAGCCTCCGGATCAGGAATAGCCAAATCTTCTTCAGTTGGCACCTTGACTGACGGATTATGCAACACATCAAGAAAGACATTAGGCGGGACCGGTTTACGCTGGGAACCAAGACAACTTAAAGCGTCCGCCGCTTCATTCTTCCACCGGTCTATATGGTCCACCTGATAACCCTTAAAATGACCAGCCACTACGTCCACCTCCCGCCGATATGCAGCCATGAGTGGGTCCTTAGAGTCCCAAGTGCCAGACACCTGCTGAGCCACTAGATCTGAATCGCCAAAGCACTTAACCCGGCTCAAATTCATCTCCTTAGCCATCCGAAGACCGTGGAGCAAAGCCTCATATTCAGCTGCATTGTTAGTACAAGGGAACATTAAACGGAGGACATAACAAAACTTGTCACCTCGTGGGGAAGTTAGTATGATTCCAGCCCCCGAGCCCTCCAACTGTCTGGATCCATCAAAATGAATAGTCCAATATGTATTATCTAGTTTCTCTTTAGGTGCCTGTAACTCTGTCCAATCATTGATGAAGTCCACGAGTGCCTGGGATTTGATCGCTGTGCGGGGTATATATTTGAGCCCATGAGGTCCAAGCTCAATAGCCCACTTGGCAATCCGGCCAATTGCTTCTCTGTTTTGAATGATATCGCCTAAAGGAGCTGAGCTAACCACTGTGATGGGATGGCCCTGAAAATAATGTTTAAGCTTCCGGCTTGCCATAAATACTCCATATACCAGCTTTTGCCAATGCGGATACCTCTGCTTTGACTTAATGAGCACCTCGCTGATATAATAAACCGGCTGTTAAACCGGATATTCCTTGCCAAGATCCTTGCGCTCTACTACAATGGCTATGCTAACAGCCCGGGCATTAGCAGCCACATATAATAATAACGGCTCTTTATCGATTGGTGCTGCGAGCACAGGCGGTTCAGCTAGCTGCCTCTTCAGATCCTCAAACGCTTTATCAGCTGCCTCACTCCAGACAAAGTTATCTGTTTTCTTGAGCATCTGATATAAGGGGATGGCCTTCTCTCCAAGGCGACTGATAAAATGGCTCAAGGCTGTAATCCAGCCGGCCAGACGTTGAACATCGTTGATACACGCCGGTTTAGCCAAGGACGTAATTGCTGCAATTTTTTCCGGATTAGCCTCAATGCCTCTGTTTCACACCAGAAAACCTAAGAGCTTGCCTGCTGGGACACCAAAGACACACTTCTCCGGATTGAGCATCATCTTATAAATCCGGAGATTGTCAAAGGTTTCTCTTAAATCATCTATCAATGTCTCCTCCTTTCTGGATTTTACCACAATATCATCCACATATGCATGAACATTGCGCCCAATTTGTTTATGAAGGCAATTCTGAACACATCGCTGGTAAGTTGCCTGGGCACTCTTGAGTCCAAAAGGCATGGAGACATAGCAGAAGGCTCCAAAGGGAGTTATGAAAGCTATTTTCTCCTGGTCCTTAACCGCCATTTTGATCTGATGATAACCAGAGTAAGCATCCAGAAAACACAAACGGTCACAACCTGTTGTAGCATCAATTATCTGATCAATGCGAGGGAGAGCAAAGGGGTCTGCAGGGTAAGCCTTGTTTAAATCTGTGTAATCCACGCACATGCGCCAAGTGACGTTTTTCTTAAGAACCAGCACCGGATTAGCTAATCACTCTGGATGAAAAACCTCGACAATAAACCCTGCAGCCAACAGACGGGCTACCTCTTCACCGATAGCCTTCCATCTCTCTTCATTGAAGCGGCGGAGGAACTGCCGGACCGGTTTAAACTTAGGATCAATATTGAGTATGTGCTCAACGAGTTCCCTCGGTACACCTGGCATGTCAGAAGGTTTCCATGCAAAGATGTCCCGATTCTCACGGATGAACTCGATGAGCGTGCTTTCCTATTTGGGATCCAGGTTAGCGCTGATGCTGAACTGTTTGGATGAATCGCCGGGAACAAAGTCAACCATCTTAGTATCTGTAGCCGATTTGAACTTCAACGCCGGATCATGTTCTGTAGTTGGCTTTTTCAAAGAGGTCATGTCCTCCGGATCAACTTGCTCCTTATAGAATTTCAACTCTGCCGTGGCACAAACCGACTCAGCATAAGCCGCATCACCTTCCTCACACTCCAAAGCAATCTTTCTACTCCCATGTACTGTGATAGTCCCCTTATGACCTGGCATTTTAAGCTATAGATAAACATAACACGGCCTCGCCATGAATTTAGCATAGGCTGGCCGCCCAAACAAGGTGTGGTACGGACTTTTGATCTTTACCACCTCAAATGGCAATGTTTCTGACCTTGAATCATAGTCATCTCCAAAAGCTACCTCCAAAGCTATCTTGCCAACAGGATATGTAGACTTACCAGGCACCACACCATGAAAGACTGGATTCGACGGTTTAAGATTCTTATCTGTCAACCCCATACGGCGGAATGTATCATAATATAAAATGTTGATACTACTTCCCCCATCCATGAGTACTTTGTTAAACTTGTATCCACCAACTTGAGGGGCTACCACTAGGGCCAAGTGACCTGGATTATCAACCCGGGGTGGGTGATCCTCTCTACTCCACAGAACAGGTTGCTCAGACCAGCGTAAATACTGAGGTACTGCCGGTTCAACAGAGTTTACTGCCCTTTTGTGAAGCTTCTGATCTCGTTTACACAAACTAGTAGTGAAGACATGATATTGCCCACTGTTTAGCTGTTTGGGATTGCTCTGATAACCCGACTGCTGCTGCTGCTGATTCCCCTGATGGTTGTAACCTCCCTGGTTGCCTTGGTGCCCTTGATTGAGGTGTCCGGTTTGGTTTCCTTGAAACCCTAAACCGGAACCACCACCTCCGTAGCCCGGCCCATGGAAACCTCCTCCTGAACCGCCGGGCGGGTTGTCATCATACTGGAACATATTGGAATTCTTGAAATCCCGCATGATATAACAGTCCTTCCAAAGATGTGATGCTGGCTTCTCCTTTGATCCATGCTTTGGACAGGGCTGATTTAATAGGCGCTCCAAATTGGGGCCTGAACCTCCGCCCCTCTGGGGCTGCTTTCCCTTACGGCGCTGGCCATTCTCCTGTGCATTGGTGTTAGCAACAAAGTCCAAGATGCTATCGGCCTTGCGCTTACCGCCGTTTCCATGGCCTGCCGGATTATGTTGCTGACCCTTGGAATTGTCGTTCTTCTTACCTTTCCCCGGTTTATCCTCCTCTGAGTCCGGGTCCTTGGTATTATCTGAATCGGCGTATTTAACCAAAGCGGCCATGAGCGTTGACATATCATTGCAGTGACGTTTGAGTCTTCCCAACTTCTGTTTGAGTGGTAAGAAATGGCAATTGCCCTCCAATGTTAACACTGCAGTATCTGCATTGATACGATCTGATGAATGCAAAATCGCTGAGACCCGTTTGACCCAATGGGTCGTGGAATCCCCTTCCTCTTGGACACAAGCGGCCAGATCCATGATTGACATCGGCTGCTTACAAGTATCTTTGAAGTTCTGGATAAACCGGTGCTTTAACTCAGCCCATGATCCGACAGAATTGGTTGGTAAGCTCTTCAACCAAGTGCGAGCTGTTCCTTCCAACATCATAGTGAAATATTTAGCACACACTGCCTCATCCACATCTAACATCTCCATTGCCATCTCATAGCTCTCCACCCACGCCTTTGGTTGCAAATCGGCGGTGTAATTTTACGAGGTCCCTTGAAATCCTTGGGCAGTCTCACATTACGCAAAGAGGGGGTAAGACACGGCACCCCTAAGGAACTGAACACCACACCTGGCTCCACTGAGGCCGTAGGGTGAACCGGAGTATGTTGTCGTGCTCTGTGTCGAGCTGCCAACTCGGCCTCCCGACGTGCGCGGCCATGGTCCACAACATCCTGTGCATTAGCGCCTCCCCCTGCCGGGTTGTTTCCTCGTGGTGAATTTCGGCGACGTGCACTACTGGATACGGCCGGTTCGTCCTCCACGTGTCTGCTATAGCTCCAGCTTGGACGGGGAGTGGAATGAATCCTCTCACGACTGTGTGAATACGTCTGCTGTTGATTTAGTGCTGTTTGAAGGAGATCCCTGGCACGACGTGCTTCCACTGCAACTGGTGACTCGCCGTCGGTTGGGAGGGCCGCTAGGCGTGAAGCGGCGGCCACAATGTTGTCCAACGGGTTGGAATAATTCCTAGGAGGTGTTGGTACATACTGTGGCACAACGTTGCTCTGGCGAGGCGGGTCCATCGTGCGCGGTTGAACCGGCGCCCCTATTCCCGGCGCCTCCGCCCGGTTTAGTATGGGTTGGTTACCAACTCCTACTCCTGGTGTGTTGAAGAGATTCTGTGGCTCATAAACCGACGGGAGACGTGATCGGTACCTTCTTCTCATGACTTCCTCTAAAGCATTCTGATCCAGCCTAATCCGGTAGGCCTGTGCTTCCAATTCAGCCCACTCTGTAGCCATCCTAGCATTCTCTGTCGCCAGGTCTGCTTTAGCCTGGGCTATCTGATCTTTCACTTTTGCAATCTCCGCATTGTGCTGATCCCTGGCTACTGCATCCACCTCTGCGGCCATCAACGTTGCCAAAACGTCGAACAAATCAGACAGGACTTGGGCTGGAGGCGGCGCTGAGCATCCTGCCCCTGCTGGTGTGGCCGTTGTTGAACCGGAGAGCATTGCTGCGGCGGTAGATGAATGAGGCGCTGATTGTGTGCCGTCCATGAAGATGGCGGCCCGGTTTGGCAGATCAGGGGAATCCGGAATACTGTTGCCCTCGGATCCTCCATCAATTCGGCCGTCCTGCAACTGGTAAAGTGATTCGGTCTCTCCAGAAGAATCGTCATCAAAACAGACCACGGTCTCTCCATCAGACACCGGCCCGTCCTCGTACATTGATCCATGGATGACACCCACGAAAACATGCCTTGCCTCAGGCTGAACCGGCAAAGAACTTGCACGCCGAGCCATTTCGATGATGTCGGTGTAGATGTCCGGCTCAGGGGCCAGTTCACCGATCTTGCCGCTGAAGACATGAATCCCACCAAAGGGGACCCGGTACCCGTATTCGATTGAATCGGCCTGGGGACCCCATCCTGCGTTGTCGATGTAGAGCTTGCCGCGACGACTCTTCGTCATCCGGCCCATAGCGTATCCCTTAATTCCATCGAAGCTGCCCTTCAAGAACTCAAAACCATCGTGTGATAGCCCCACGATGGGCGCCAACTGTCGTGGGTTTGTCATGGCAGATGTCCTTGTGAAGGGACTTAGTCGTGGATCCATCGCTACGGGTTAGCTTAAAGGGGTTAAACCGGACAAGGGGACACGGGGAGTTTTATACTAGTTCGGCCCCTTCGAGGAAGGTAAAAGCCTACATCTAGTTGTGATTGGTATTGCTAGGGTTTCGAAGGCCAGGGAGCGAATCCGCTTTGTCTGGCTCTCGAGTTGTTGTCTATCCCTCAACCGCGGTCGGGTCATCCCTTTATATTCATAGGTTGACGCCCGCCGGGCTACAGAGTCCCGAAGACGGATCATAAACGTGTCTGGTTCGGTCTCTACTCTTCCTATCTTACAATACAAGTTACATGACTAGGTCGGTTTACATTTACAGGCTGTAACCCGCCTTTGGGCCTTGGGCCTTCCGTAAAGCGCCATCATCCTTGCATCTTCATGGGCTTCTAATCTTCAAAGAGTCAACCCGGCTACATAAGGCCGGTTTACCTCCAGTAGTAATATCCCCAACAGGCTGGATTTTCACGATATGGCCCCCAATTTCATCCTCAACATCTCGGCGTTTATCGTCGTGTGCGAGGCCTTCCTCCGCATCAAGCCCCATTTCGGCCTGTGGCTGAAGACTTTTAATGTCAAACCAAAGGTGGTGGTCGGCCAACAGGCAGAGTGCAGAGGCGCCATGGTGGGAAAGATGCCTAACGTCACCTGGCTCGAAGGCTCCTATGTGGAGACCATGAAGGGGTGGCAATCGGGGTGGTTCTACATCACCGAGCCGTGCGACTCCAACTGGGTGGCGGCCCCCAAATTTCGATCCAGGGTCCCCACACGGCTCACCTCCTAGAAAGAGAAGGGCATGTCCTGGGGTTCTTCGGTAGAGCTGACCGGACTCCAAACCTGCATCCAGAACATGACGAACAAGAAAATCAAGCTTGTCAACGTGGTGCAGGTTATGCTCTTCCGCCGGATCCTTCCGTGTCAACGACGGGCATTTGATTTGTGGGAGTTCGACTCGGCCAAGCACCAGACGCTGCGAGAGCTCTAGGACACGACGCACAAGGACGTCTGGAGGGTGCTGTTCAAGAGCGCCAAGATTCCTCCCTCCCTCACCGAGGACCGCGGACTCAGCACAAAGCGCCACACCAATCCGGTAGGCTCTTTTCTGAGGGTATCTATTTGCCCCGGTTTAGTTATGTGTAGGATCTAAGCTTCCATGTCATTAACAGGACTGGATAAAGACGGTGGAGCAGCTTGATTGCCCAGCCCCTCTGCCCGAAGATCCTGCAGACGCTCTTCTAACGAAGATGCTGACTCCGGCACCTTACGAGGTGCTGGCAAAGAAGGCCAAGAAGAAGGCCGCGGGGACCCGAAAGGGTCTTCGGCGCAAGGTTGTATCGGACTCATCGTCCGATGACTCCGACGCGCACACCTCCCACAGAAACAAGGAGGAGGAGAAAAGTTCCCCCCCCCCCCCCAGCCGGGGGAGACAAGAAAAGGAAGGCCGACCCATCCGGGGAGGCCGAAGGGTCCGAGAAGGGAAGGACCCTGATACGTCTCCAACGTATCTATAATTTTTGATTGTTCCATGCTATTATATTATCAACTTTGGATGTTTATGGTCTTTATTATGCACTTTTATATTATTTTTGGGACTAACCTATTAACCCAGAGCCCGGTGCCAGTTTCTGTTTTTTCCTTGTTTTAGAATATCGCGGAAAAGGAAAATCAAACGGAGTCCAATTGACCTGAAACTTCACGGAACTTATTTTTGGATCAGAAGAAGCCCAGAAGACTTAGAGTGCATGTCAGGGGATCAACGAGGAAGCCACGAGGCAGGGGGCGCGCCTAACCCCCTGGGCGCGCCCTCCACCCTCGTGGGCCCCTCGTGGCCCCCCTGGCGCACTTCTTCCTCCTATATATCTCCATATACCCTAAAACAATCGGAGAGCACAATAGATCGGGAGTTCCGCCGCCAGAAGCCTCTGTAGCCACTGAAAGCCAATCTAGACCCGTTTCGGCACCCTGCCGGAGGGGGAATCCCTCTCCGGTGGTCATCTTCATCATCCCAGTGCTCTCCATGACGAGAAGGGAGTAGTTCTCCCTCGGGGTTGAGGGTATGTACCAGTAGCTATGTGTTTGATCTCTCTCTCTCTCGTGTTCTTGAGGTGATATGATCTTGATGTATCGCGAGCTTTGCTATTATATTTGGATCCTATGATGTTTCTTCCCCCCTCTACTCTCTTGTAATGGATTGAGTTTCCCCTTTCAAGTTATCTTATCGGATTGAGTCTTTAAAGATTTGAGAACACTTGATGTATGTCTTGCCGTGCGTATCTGTGGTGATAATGGGATATCACGTGATTCACTTGATGTGTGTTTTGGTGATCAACTTGTGGGTTCCGCCCATGAACCTATGCATAGGGGTTGGCACACGTTTTCGTCGTGATTCTCCGGTAGGAACTTTGGGGCACTCTTTGAGGTTCTATGTGTTGGTTGAATAGATGAATCTAAGATTGTGTGATGCATATCGTATAATCATACCAATGGATACTTGAGGTGACATTGGAGTATCTAGGTGACATTAGGGTTTTGGTTGATTTGTGTCTTAAGGTGTTATTCTAGTACGAACTCTAGGGCTGTTTGTGACACTTATAGGAATAGCCCAACGGATTGATTGGAAAGAATAACTTTGAGGTGCTTTCGTACCCTACCATAATCTCTTCGTTTGCTCTCCGCTATTAGTGACTTTGGAGTGACTCTTTGTTGCATGTTGAGGGATAGTTATGTGATCCAATTATGTTATTATTGTTGAGGGAACTTGCACTAGCGAAAGTATGAACCCTAGGCCTTGTTTCAATGCATTGCAAAACTGTTTATGCTCACTTTTATCATTTGCTACCTTGCTGTTTTTATATTTTCAGATTATAAATACTCATATCTATCATCCATATACCACTTGTATCACCATCTCTTCGCTGAACTAGTGCACCTATACAATTTACCATTGTATTGGGTGTGTTGGGGACACAAGAGACTCTTTGTTATTTGGTTGCAGGGTTGCTTGAGAGAGACCATCTTCATCCTACGCCTCCTATGGATTGATAAACCTTAGGTCATCCACTTGAGGGAAATTTGCTACTGTCCTACAAACCTCTGCACTTGGAGGCCCAACAACGTCTACAAGAAGAAGGTTGTGTAGTAGACATCAAGCTCTTTTCTGGCGTCGTTGCCCGGGAGGTTAGCGCTTGAAGGTATATCTTTAGATCTTGCAATCGAGTCTTTTAGTTTCTTGTTTTATCACTAGTTTAGTTTATAAAAGAAAATTACAAAAAATGGAATTAAGGGTACCTCATATGCTTCATCTTTTTAATATTTATCATGAAAATAAGGATTCCGATAATTGTGCTCAAGTGCTAGAGGAAGAATCCATTAGAATGGTTGGCACTAAATCTTTGAATGATGAGCATGATTGTAATGTTATTAGTATGAATTCCTTGAATATCTATGATGCTAATGATATGCAAAGCCACAAGCTTGGGGAAGCTATGTTTGATGAAGATAATATTGTTTGTCCGCCAAGTTTTGATGAGAAAATTTATTATGATGAAAGCATGCCTGCTATTTATGATGATTATATTGATGAAAGTGGATTTGGAGAGGTCATGACTTTATTTTGTGATGAATCCACTATTTCGGAAGAGGTTACAATTGATTATGAGAACAAAGTTGCTATCTATGATGATTATTGTGATCACTTGTATGCTATAAATAATAATGATATCCATGAAACTTGTCATCGTGATTTTAGTTTTCAATTGGATTATGCTTCACATGGTAATTATTTTGTTGAGTTTGCTCCCACTACTATTCATGAGAAGAATTTTGCTTATGTGGAGAGTAATAAAATTTCTATGCTTGTAGATCATGAAAATAATGCTTTAGGTGTTGGTTATATTGTTTAATTCATTCATGATGCTATTTAAAATTATTATGAAGGAGGAATATATGCTTGTAGGAATTTCAATAATATCAAGCTTCCTCTCTATGTGCTTAAAGTTTTGAAGTTATGCTTGTTTTACCTTCCTATGCAAGTTGATTCTTGTTCCCATAAGTTGTTTTCTCACAAAATCCCTATGCATAGGAAGTGGGTTAGACTTAAATGTGCTATTCATATTCTTCATGATGCTCTCTTTATGTTTCAATTCTTATCTTTTATGTGAGCATCGTTGAAATCATCATGCCTAGCTAGGGGCGTTAAACGATAGCGCTTGTTGGGAGGCAACCCAACTTTATTTTTGTTCCTTGCTTTTTGATCCTGTTTAGTAATAAATAATTTATCTAGCCTCTGTTATGATTGAGTTTTTTATATTTTAATTATTGTTTGTGCCAAGTAGAACCGTTGGGAAGACTTGGGGAAAGTCTTTGCGATCATGCTGTAAAAAACAGAAACTTTAGTGCTCACGAGAATTGCTTCCATTTTTTATTGGAGAGTTCTATTTAGTTAATTACTTTTGCAGATGATTAATAGATAAATTAATCAGCTCCAGCAATTTATTTTAGAATTTTTGGTGTTCCAGAAGTATACGTTTGATCCAGATTACTACAGACTGTTCTGTTTTTGACAGATTCTGTTTTCTATATGTTGTTTGCTTATTTTGATGAATCTATGAGTAGTATTGGAGGGTATGAACCATAGATAAGTTGGAATACAGTAGGTTTAACACCAATATAAATTAATAATGAGTTCATTACAGTACCTTGAAGTGGTGATTTATTTTCTTATACTAACAGAGCTCATGAGTTTTCTACTTTAAGTTTTGTGTTGTGAAGTTTTCAAGTTTTGGGTAAAGATTCGATGGACTATGGAATAAGGAGTGGCAAGAGCCTAAGATTGGGGATGCCCAAGGCACCCCAAGGTAATATTCAAGGACGACCAAAAGCCTAAGCTTGGGGATGCCCCGGAAGGCATCCCCTCTTTCGTCTTCGTTCATCGGTAACTTTACTTGGAGCTATATTTTTATTTACCACATGATATGTGTTTTGCATGGAGCGTCAATTTATTTTATTAGAATTTTCTTGCTGTCATTTAGAACAATGTTTGCATCTTTTATTTCAATAAAAGTGGCATTGATAGCCTTTACTATGCCTATTTTACAAGTCCACATGTTGCTGTTTGAAAACAGAAAGTTTACCACTGTTGCAATAATTCCCTAGAAAAGTAAGAATGTGATAAAATGTTGAAACCTTTTTCATATTAAGATCTGATAAATTTACTACAGTGGGAATTTTCTTTCATAATTTTTGGAGCTAGGGAAGTATGGATGTTTCTGCATTCTTTACAAACTGTCCTGTTTAGGCAGATTGCTGTTATGTTTGCATTGTTTGCATATGTTTGCTTCTTTAATGATTCTATTTGAGGATAGTACTATTAAATACGCAGAGGAATTTAGTATGCAATGTTTAATAATAATTTTAGTGATTTGCTACAGTGGAGTATGATAAGGTTTTTGCAATGGTTTATACTAACTTATCTCACGAGTCCTTGTTGAGTTTTGTGTGGATGAAGCTTTTGAGATTTAGGGAGACCTTGATATGAGAGGAATTAAGGAGAGACAAAAGCTCAAGCTTGGGTATGCCCAAGGCATCCGAAGATAATATTTCAAGAAGTCTCAAGCGTCTAAGCTTGGGGATGCCCCGGTTGGCATCCCACCTTTCTTCTTCAACAACTATTGGTTAGTTTCGGTTGATCCTAAGTTTTTGCTTCTTCACATGATGTTTGCCATTCTTAGAATTTCATTTTCTTTTGCTTCGCTTTCTGTTTGAATAAAATACCAAGATCTGAAATTATTAAATGTTAGAGAGTCTTCACATAGCTAAATAATTATTTAACTACTCATTGATCGTCACTTATATCTTTCAGAGTAGTTTGTTGTTGCTCTAGCGCTTCACTTATATCTTTTTACAGCACGGTGGTGGTTTTATTTTGTAGAAATAGATGAACTCCCATGCTTCACTTATATCATTTTGAGAGTCTTTAGAACAGCATGGTAGTTTGCTTTGGTTATGAAACTAGTCCTCATATGATGGGTATCCAAGAGGGATATAATAAAAACTTTCATATAGCGTGCATTGAATACTAAGAGAAGTTTGATACTTGATAATTGTTTTGAGATATGGAGATGGTGATATTAGAGTCATGCTAGTTGAGTAGTTGTGAATTTGAGAAATACTTGTGTTAAAGTTTGTGATTCCCGTAGCATGCACGTATGGTGAACCGTTATGTGATGAAGTCGGAGCATGATTTATTTATTTATTGTCTTCCTTATGAGTGGCGGTCGGGGACGAGCGATGGTCTTTTCCTACCAATCTATCCCCCTAGGAGCATGCGCGTAGTACTTTGTTCGATAACTAATAGATTTTTGCAATAAGTATGTGAGTTCTTTATGACTAATGTTGAGTCCATGGATTATACGCACTCTCACCCTTCCACCATTGCTAGCCTCTCTAGTACCGCGCAACTTTCGCTGGTACCATAAACCCACCATATACCTTCCTCAAAACAGACACCATACCTACCTATTATGGCATTTCCATAGCCATGCCGAGATATATTGCCATGCAACTTTCCACCGTTCTGTTTATTATGACACGCTCCATCATTGTCATATTGCTATGCATGATCATGTAGTTGACATTGTATTTGTGGCAAAGCCATCGTTCATAATTCTTTCATACATGTCACTCGTGAGTCACTGCACATTCCGGTACACCACCGGAGGCATTCATATAGAGTCATATTTTGTTCTAAGAATCGAGTTGTAATTCTTGAGTTGTAAGTAAATAAAAGTGTGATGATCATCATTATTAGAGCATTGTCCCAGTGAGGAAAGGATGATGGAGACTATGATTCCCCCACAAGTCGGGATGAGACTCCGGACGAAAAAAATAAAAAATAAAAAGAGGCCAAAGAAGCCCAAATAAAAAAAGAGAAAAAAAGAGGCCATAAAAAATAGAAAGTTCCAAATAAAAAAAATATAAATGAGAGAAACAGAGAGAAGGGACAATGCTACTATCCTTTTACCACACTTGTGCTTCAAAGTAGCACCATAATATTCATGATAGAGAGTCTCCTATGTTGTCACTTTCATATACTAGTGGGAATCTTTCATTATAGAACTTGGCTTGTGTATTCCAATGATGGGCTTCCTCAAAATGTCCTAGGTCTTCGTGAGCAAGCAAGTTGGATGCACACCCACTTAGTTTATTTTGTTGAGCTTTCATATACTTATAGCTCTAGTGCATCCATTGCATGGAAATCCCTACTCACTCACATTGATATCTATTAATGGGCATCTCCATAGCCCGTTGATACGCCTAGTTGATGTGAGACTATCTTCTCCCTTTTGTCTTCTCCACAACCACCATTCTATTCCACTTATAGTGCTATGTCCATGGCTCACGCTCATATATTGCGTGAAGATTGAAAAGGTTTGAGAACATCAAAAGTATGAAACAATTGCTTGGCTTGTCATCGGGGTTGTGCATGATTTAAATATTTTGTGTGGTGAAGATAGAGCATAGCCAGACTATATGATTTTGTAGGGATAGCTTTCTTTGGCCATGTTATTTTGAGAAGACATGATTGCTTAGTTAGTATGCTTGAAGTATTATTATTTTTATGTCAATATTAAACTTTTGTCTTGAATCTTATGGGTCTGAATATTCTTGCCACAATAAAGAGAATTACTTGGATAAATATGTTAGGTAGCATTCCACATCAAAAAATTTGTGTTTATCATTTACCTACTCGAGGACGAGCAGGAATTAAGCTTGGGGATGCTGATACGTCTCCAACGTATCTATAATTTTTGATTGTTCCATGCTATTATATTATCAACTTTGGGTGTTTATGGGCTTTATTATTCACTTTTATATTATTTTTGGACTAACCTATTAACCCAGAGCCCAGTGTCAGTTTCTGTTTTTTCCTTGTTTTAGAATATCGCAGAAAAGAAAAATCAAACGGAGTCCAATTGACCTGAAACTTCACGGAACTTATTTTTGGATCAGAAGAAGCCCAGAAGACTTGGAGTGCACGTCAGGGGATCAACGAGGAAGCCACGAGGCAGGGGGGCGCGCCTACCCCCCTGGGCGCGCCCTCCACCCTCGTGGGCCCCTCGTGGCCCCCCTGACGCACTTCTTCCTCCTATATATCTCCATATACCCTAAAACGATCGGAGAGCACAATAGATCGGGAGTTCCGCTGCCAGAAGCCTCCGTAGCCACCGAAAGCCAATCTAGACCCGTTCCGGCACCCTGCCGGAGGGGGAATCCCTCTCCGATGGCCATAATCATCCCGGTGCTCTCCTTGACGAGGAGGGAGTAGTTCTCCCTCGGGGTTGAGGGTATGTACCAATAGCTATGTGTTTGATCTCTCTCTCTCTCATGTTCTTGAGGTGATACGATCTTGATGTATCGCGAGCTTTGCTATTATATTTGGATCCTATGATGTTTCTTCCCCCCTCTACTCTCTTGTAATGGATTGAGTTTCCCCTTTGAAGTTATCTTATCGGATTGAGTCTTTAAAGATTTCAGAACACTTAATGTATGTCTTGCCGTGCGTATCTGTGGTGACAATGGGATATCACGTGATTCACTTGATGTATGTTTTGGTGATCAACTTGTGGGTTCCGCCCATGAACCTATGCATAGGGGTTGGCACATGTTTTCGTCATGATTCTCCGGTAGGAACTTTGGGGCACTCTTTGAGGTTCTATGTGTTGGTTGAATAGATGAATCTGAGAGTGTGTGATGCATATCATATAATCATACCCACGGATACTTGAGGTGACATTGGAGTATCTAGGTGACATTAGGGTTTTGGTTGATTTGTGTCTTAAGATGTTATTCTAGTAAAAACTCTAGGGCTGTTTGTGAAACTTATAGGAACAGCCCAACGGATTGATTGGAAAGAATAACTTTGAGGTGGTTTCGTACCCTACCATAATCTATTCGTTTATTCTCCGCTATTAGTGACTTTGGAGTGACTCTTTGTTGCATGTTGAGGGATAGTTATGTGATCCAATTATGTTATTATTGTTGAGGGAACTTGCACTAGCGAAAGTATGAACCATAGGCCTTGTTTCAACGCATTGCAATACTGTTTATGCTCACTTGTATCATTTGCTACCTTGCTGTTTTTATATTTTCAGATTACAAATACTCATATCTATCATCCATATACCACTTGTATCACCATCTCTTCGCCGAACTAGTGCACCTATACAATTTACCATTGTATTGGGTGTGTTGGGGACATAAGAGACTCTTTATTATTTGGTTGCAGGGTTGCTTGAGAGAGACCATCTTCATCCTACGCCTCCTACGAATTGATAAACCTTAGGTCATCCACTTGAGGGAAATTTTCTACTGTCCTAAAAACCTCTGTACTTGGAGGCCCAACAACGTCGACAAGAAGAAGGTTGTGTAGTACACATCAGACCCTTCGTCCGGACTGTGCCACGACGGCTGCCGACGGCGGCGACGAGTGGCTACCGAGGGTCAAGCCCCTGGCGAAGTCGTAAGTGTCTGGACACCATAGTACTTCATGGTATGTTTTATTGTATTGCCTCTCCTCATGCCGAACATGATTATGCAGTCCGTCCCGAGCTCATCTCGACGTATCCTCATCGAGCGGCTCTTTGGACTCGTTGGATATGAATAGTGGTTCTCTCCCGACCGCTTCCACCCCTCGCCCTACGAACAATGCCGAGGTGTTGTCTCAAAAGGTACCAAGCCAAGGGGAGGTGGTCCTGGGGGTGCCTCGAGGCGACTTCCCGGACCCTGGGTACCAAGGGAGCGAGGCTCCTACGGGCTTCGAGTTTGGCCCCCAGCCGAACACTGCACCGGAACCTTCAATGGTTCCGGACTCCGGCTGGCGGTCCCTCGTTAAGGGGGGCCAACCATCCATGCTGGTGTCCTCTGTCCATCCAGAGGCACCGGACAACTTGCTGGAAGTGCTTCGCAGTGCTTCCATCGATGAAGAGCACCGCACTATCATGAGTGCGGTGGTCGAGAAGGTTCAGTCCGCCAAAAACAGGCTGACCGAAGCTTGCACCAGCCTCCTAACAGGCTTTGAGGTAAGTAATCAAAATATACATATATAAGAAAATATCACCGCATAGATAGTAGCCCCTGATGCTCTGTTCGGCGTTCAAGAAGAAAAGTCGAATAGAGGATCAAATGATGACTCAGGAATCTAATCAGAATGTATCTATGTGTATGTGCAGGCTTCACTGCTGGCCGCTGCCGCACGTACTGCGGAGGTCTCTACACTGAAGCAGGACCTGGAGCGGTCCGAGACCGAGCTCGGCCTTACGAAGAGGCAGCTCGAGGAGAACAAAGGTAAGCAATACCTTTGTCTATATATTTAAAAATAAGTTCGGGCGTAAAGTAATAGGATCATCATGGGTTTGCCAGGGGCCACGACCGAAGTGGCGACCGTGAGGAAGGCGTTGTCCGAAGCCGAGGACAAAGCGGCCAAGGAGCGCATTGAATGGGAGAAGCAAGAAGCCTGAGTGGGCGAGGTGCAGCAAGAGCTCGAGGCTCTCGCCAAAAAGCACAAGTCCTTGGAGCTTGACTCTAAGACGCGAGAGTCCGAGCTCGCACAGGCGCAGGCGCTTGAAACCGTCCAGAGCGCCAAGGCCGAAGCCCACAAGGCCCTCCAGGAGATTAACGCGGTGAAGAAGATAGCAGCAGGTAAGGCATTCATTATGCAAAGCAAGCATGTGAAGGAGAATTTCCTTTTTCTTACCCGAGTTCGGAGCTCTCCAGGAGCATTTGCAGATCTTCCCCGCAGTGTACTGGATGCCGTGGAGTTTTACCGAGCTGAGGAGGGGAGCTCGACGGAGAAGTTGTTCTGGTCTCAGTATACTAGGACCAAACGCCCCGTGCCCTTGAGCGACCAGCTGAAGCAGTTGGTTGAGCTTCACAAGGCAGCTGAACAGGCCATGAGGGGCCTTATAGTCCGGATGTGGCCTGTCGAGCCCCTGTCCGGCAGCTACTTTGGTCTGGTGAGGCGGCTTGTGGAAGCCTGCCCACGGCTTGAAGTCATAAAGCGGTCTGTCTGCATCAAGGGTGCACGCAGGGCTTTTGCCTGGGCGAAGGTGCACTGGGCGAAGCTGGAAGCCGTGAAGCTGGTGAAGGAGGGGCCGCCGGAGGGCAAGGAGCATCGCTACCCCGAGAATTATTATGAGAGTGTCCTGAAGGGTTCCCGCCTAGTGGCGGATGAGTGTGCCAAGGATGTAATTTTTGAATGAACATGCTCATGTGATCCTGTAATATGAAACGAGTTCATTTGCGCCATGCGACACTTTCTTAATTTAAAATATTACCTTCTGTGCGGCCGTTTATAAAATGTAAGAGTTGGCCAGTCGTCGGCTTCTGCCCCCATGTAACTAGTACTGGGGTGTTCAGGATAAAACTGAGCACTCTTTACCCCAATTTTGGGTCCTTCAAGGGAGGTGTTCAGCGCAACGAACCAGGCAATCGGACTATAATGCTTTATCACTCTCACTTAGCCATGGAAGTCTATAATTTTAAATTTTGGCGAAGCCCCTGGTATTCGGAGGGCCGAATTTGGGGTGCTATACACGCCTAAGCCGGACAAGGCCGACTCCTCGCCCGAAGCGGAAAAAGTCTTTAAGGACTTGAGACCTCTCGAACAACGACCAGTCTCTCGCCTTATCATGACAGTCAGATTTCGGCTTTCTCTACTGAGGTGCTCGTCTGGAAGAACCGGGACACAATCGCAGTAGTTCTCCCACCGCTACCTTAGCCGATATAGCGGAACGTAAGGTACCAAAGCATGGGAGCCAGGCGAACCCAACATTTGACCAAAGACATGATTCAAAGCTGATGCATATAATGGTATAAGTTTGGGGTGCCGCACTGTCGAAAGTGTTCGGACTTCTTGCGCCGTATTATGGGGTAAACAAGAGCCCCTGGCGAACTGACCGTACCCGAACGTGCGGGTGCAGATGTACATATAAGAGAAAGAGAGAAAAAAACATAAATAATGCAATGATAGATTAATGATATGCATTGCTATTTAAATAATACGTCAAAGCATACTGGTACAAGTAGTGCAATAAGCAGAAAGTAGGACAATTCGAAATGTCCTATCCCAGGGCTAGCTGCGCATAGATAGTAAAAAACGGGTATATCAAGTATTATTAGAGACCACCTGGGGGTTCCCGTGTTCATCTTAGCTTCTTGCCGTCTTGGTTGTTGCTTACGGAATGTGTCCGGCAATCGAACTGCCGGAAAGGGCTTCCAGAGAGTTAGGCCCTGAAAGAGAAAAGGAATGATAAAGGTATATAGCCCCTTGGGTGGTTAAGCCACATTGCGGGGTGTGTCCTGGTCGTGCCCCCGCATATGTCCATGGTATTTTCAGTGCGTAGTTATGTACGCGTGGCACGGATTTCGTCGCTTGACTAGGACTGGGACGGGGGCCGAATTGCTAGGCGTGCTCTAATCATGCCAGGCGATCCTGTTGTAGCTTGTTTCGGACTCGCTTGAAGGTGTCCGGGGGCTGTGATGCCGAATGAGTGGTCTGCCTTAGATGGCTGCTTTGTGCTTCTGTTAGTGTGCTCTTCTGTGCTGAGCGAGCGTTCTGTGTTTCCATTTATTGTTATGACCCCCTGGGTCCTGGCATCTTGAGCCTGAGGTATGCGTAATGCGGCACTGCATTACATTTTGCAAATGATGTCCGTCCGAGTAGTGTGTGATAGCCGCTGTGAAACGGGATGATATCGAAGATTAACTCTTCGCTTCGGAAGTTGTCCGGTGATCCAAAGACCACTTCCAGTGTGATTGAGCCTGTGCAATGGCCCTCTACACCTGGGATGACGCCTTTAAAGGTGGTTTTGCTGGGTTTGATCCTCGAGGGATCGATACCCATTTTTCGCACTGTATCCTGATAGAGCAGGTTCAGGCTGTTGCCGTCGTCCATAAGGACTCGAGTGAGGTGAAATCCATCAATGATGGGGTCTAGGACCAGTGTGGCGGATTTGCCATGACGGATGCTAGTGGGGTGGTCCCTGCGATCGAAGCTGATCGGGCAAGAGGACCATGGGTTGAACTTTGGGGCGACGGGCTCCATCGCATAGACGTCCCTTAGTGCACGCTTTCACTCCCTCTTGGGAGTGTGGGTTGCGTATATCATGTTTACCGTCTTCACTTGTGGGGGAAACCCCTTCTGTCCTCCTGTGTTCGACGGCCGGGGCTCCTCCTCGTCATCGCTATGCAGCCCCTTGTCCTTGTTTTTGGCATTTAACTTGCTGGCCTGCTTGAACACCTAGCATTCTCTGTTGGTGTGATTGGCTGGCTTGTCGGGGGTGCCGTGGATTTGACAGTAGCGATCCAGTATGCGATCCAAACTGGACGGAGCCGGAGTATTTCTTTTAAATGGCTTTTTCCACTGACCGGATCTAGAGCCTCTGAATCTGGCGTTGACTGCCGTATCTTCCGTGTTATTGCCGTTATTGTGGCGCTTTGGTCCGTTACGATGTTGCCTACCATTAACATCTTTGGTATCCGAGGTGTCCGGATTCCTCGATGTGTTGTTGCTGCGAGCCAGCCAGCTATCCTCGCTCGCGCAAAAGCGGGTCATGAGTGTTGTGAGGGCTGCCATAGATTTCGGCTTCTCCTGGCCGAGGTGGCGGGCGAGCCACTCGTAGCGGATGTTATGCTTGAATGCCGCTAGGGCCTCTGCGTCCGGACAGTCTACAATTTGGTTTTTCTTAGTCAGGAACCGTGTCCAGAATTGTCTGGCCAATTCCCCTAGCTGCTGGGTTATGTGGCTCAAGTCATCAGCATCTGGTGGTCGCACATAAGTGCCCTGGAAGTTGTCAAGAAATGCGTCTTCCAGATCCTCCCAGCTGTCAACAGACTCTGCTAGCAAGCTGTTCAGCCAATGCCGAGCTGGCCCTTTGAGTTTTAGTGGGAGGTATTTGATGGCGTGTAGATCATCACCGCGAGCCATGTGGATGTGAAGGAGGAAATCCTCAATCCATACAGCGGGATCTGTTGTGCCATCGTATGATTCGATATTTACGGGTTTGAAACCCTCCGAGAATTCGTGATTCATAACTTCATCAATGAAGCATAGGGGGTGTGCGGCGCCTCTGTGCCGGGCTATATCCCGACGCAGTTCATATGTATCTTGTCTGTTGTATTCGGCCCGGCCGGATTTACTCTTGGTGTATCCGACACGACGATCATCGTCCCGTGTTGGCGCGTGTGTCCGTGACCCGTATATTGACCTTGCGATTTTTTCCTTACTGTCTGATACGTCTCGCAGGTCCCTTGTGTTGTCCCGGGCCTTAGTATTTTTGATTGAGTGGCGGCGGGGTGCAGGCTGAAACGCCTCTCTGGCTCGGCCACGCGGTGGCCGGTCAGCCGCATCATACACTGGTGAATGAGGTTTCAATGCTTCCTCCTCGAGGCGAGGTAGCAATCTGCATTTTGGATAACTCTTGGAGGGGTGCTCGAGTTCATACTCCTCGGCCGCAAGGACTTCGGTCCACCTGTCTGCTAGCAAGTCTTGATCAGCTTGAAGCTGTTGCTGCTTTTTCTTCAGGCTATTTGTCGTGGCCATAAGACGGTGCTTGAAGCGCTCTTGTTCGACGGGGTCCTCAGGCACGATAAACTCTTCGTCGCCGAGGCTCGCCTCATCTTCGGAGAGAGGCATGTAATTGTCCTCCTCCGGTTCTCCATCTGCTGCCCGCTCTGGAGGGCTAGCTTGTTCGTCCTCCGGCTCTACATCATGCTGGAGGGGATTGTTGTTTTCTTCGGCACTATCCGGAGTGTTATTATCTCATGTGCCGGTATCACTATTTTTGTTGTGGCGGGACTTAGAGTGGCGCCGCTGATGTCGGCGCTTGGGTTGCTTCTTGGAGGGGTCATCCTCTGCTGTCTCATCGCCATTGCCTTCTTTGGGGGTGTCCACCATGTATATATCATATGTTGAGGTGGCGGTCCAGTGCCCTGTGGGCGGTGGTTCCTGTTCATCTCCCACATCGTCGTCCATGCCGTCGATGTCTTCGGAGTCAAAGTCGAGCATGTCGGTTAAGTAGTCGACAGTGGCTCCTAAGTGGGTGGTGGGTGGCACTACAAAAAAATACACTTCTGTGATGATACATGTTTGTCACAGTAGGTCGCTTTTTTGTCATGCATGTACATCCATGACAAATTTATGACAGAATCAAGATAGTCATACATGTGCTGTCGTAGAAGTGTTCCATGACATTACCAAAATTATCATCACGGAAGTGTCCACTTCCATGACGATAAATCATGCTTCACAGAAGTGCTTTCGTCAAGGGTGATCGACACGTGGCATCCACCGTAACGGAACGCCGTTAAGCTATCGGGTCGGGTTTTGGATCCGATAACCCGTTAACAACCCCGACCAATGGGGATTTTCCACGTGTAAAATCATCATTGGCTAGAGGAAACACGTGTCAGCTCGTCAGTGGGTCAGATAGGCTCCTATGATATGTCGACACGTGGCACGGCCCAATAGTGGCCCATTTAGCTTACAAAGCTGGCCCGTTTGACTTAGTCAAAAGTTAACGGGCTGGCCCATGAAAAGCCTGTTAACGGTCTCTTCGCAAATAGCCCATTTTATGGCCCGTTAACTCATGGCCCATTAGTCCCTAAAGGAAATCGGCCCAACAACGTCATGTGGGCCATCGAATATAATACCAGCCCATTTCACTTTCGGCCCATGTATGGCCCACGACGTCTTTCGGCCCATATGAGGCCTTCGTATCTTTCGGCCCATTACATGCCCACGGTGACTCTAGCCCATAATGAACAGTAATTTTCTTTATACCCATTAACGGCCCGTGATTTACATGGGCCGTTTCCAGCCCGTGTTAGCTTTCGGCCTATTGACGGCCCATACATTCTTGGGCTCCTTTTCGGCCCTCGATTACTTCCGGCCCGTTACTGGCTTGTTCCCCTAATGGGCCAAATTCGGCCCATGGCAAGAGTTGGCTCGTTACTGGCCTGTTCCACTAATGGGCCGAATTCGGCCCATGGCAAGAGTCGGCCCGTTACTGGCCTGTTACCCTAATGGGCCAAATTCGGCCCATGGCAAGAGTCGGCCCGTTTCTGGCATGTTAACCCGTTGCGCCGTTTCTGGCCCGTCCTATATTCTGGCCCATTAACGACCCGTTATGCCTGTGACAGAATTAAGCCTTTGCTGTCCTACGGCCTGTTAACGGCCTATTACCGTGCTGGGCCGATACCAATTACGCCCGTTTATGGCCCATGTTGACCCATTTATCCGACGGCTCGAGGCCCACCGACTACAGGCCCATTTATCGACGGCACGTAGAAGACCCATGGATACTACAACCCGTATATGGCCCATGGTAGTTGCGGCCACTAGAAAACCAGGGAAAAAGAAGACTAGGAAATAAATAAGGCCGAAACTAACGCTAGGCTATTAAGGCGATTGCACAGATTACATCCACTCGGCATCAAAGATCGCCACCAGTGCAAATATAGGGAACACCCTACACTATACAAAAATGGCTTGCTGTTTTCTTCAGGCGGTGGCTGCACATTAAGAATAAATTTTGTATCGCACCAAAACAAATTAAAACTATATAACAAAAGGAAGGTTGGCATAAAACTTAACAGTCTAGCAGATAAATGCACCACCAGAAGTTCAGAAGCTCAGTTCATTTGACCTGACTGTTACGTTTTCATGTTGTATTGTCCGATGGAGCACCATAACCCTCGCCTTCATTTCCCCTAGGCTCCTGAACAACATAGCAAATGTTTGATAGTATGGTTTCAAAACCATGCATATCTTGACGACATTGAGCAATGTTTCTCCTTGTTTCACAAAGGGTCTCTGTTAGGGAATGGACTTGTGTCTGGAGCGCATATACAACATTGCTTTGAGCTTGCATATCTTGATCATGAGGCAGTTTGGACAATATTGCCTTAACAACCAACCCAGTATTACGCAGGAATGTGCTTTTGGCACTATTAGTGGACAGGTACTGACCCACTGTAGCAAGAGCTGACATTGCGGTTATAGTTGCCTCGCCACCTTCAGAAGGTGGCGGTTCCACCATTTTTTCCATAGCTCGCTAAAAAGTTGAGGTTTTACATTAGTAGTACCAGAATAGAAGATATTAAGGAGGCAGCAAAATCAAACAAAATAGCTTTGGTCTATATACAGAACTTATTCTGGTGAACCCATGTAAAATATTAGTTGTATTTTATTGCAAAGTACATAATAAAACCAGGTTCGAAACATATGACCATGTACCATCACTAATGTATTGTCTATTTCTTCACATTGTATTGAGGGCTAAGGATAAAGAGACGAAGTTCATAATACGATAAGCACAGTATGACGTCATTCATATCACAAAACAACTGAGAACAGACAAACAGGCAATTGTAACGTTGTGTGGGCAAGTCCAGCACGGAACTAGATTACGGGTCAAGATCAAAGGAACATCACTCCTCTCTTTTAAACCTTGTAAGGTGCAATGATACGCTAAGACAATTGTGTATAAAATTGAAAAGAGTAATAGACATTGGCTGCAAACCATGCAGTTCAAGGCACAAGTCAGAGTAAGTAGTAGTTAAAAGGCATGAGGATTAAGGACTTACAACGGCGGCTTTGACTCGTGTAGTCATGCCCTTCTTCTTGCTGGTGTGACAGTCCTTGAAGATTTCCACAGCATTTGGTTCAGGTACTTTTTGGTCCTTCTGGGCTTTCCTCTGCATTTGGAACAAGTCAATATAGATCTGATAATATGGTACAGCGAAAAGAGTGAAACAGCAGCTAATTACAAGAGCCTCGCAGTGTGCAATATAACTACGAAATCCTGTCGTCTGTTGGAATTTCATTTTCGTACGGTTGGCCTTGTTCTTTGAACAGTTCACCTACAAGAAGATAGATTTGTGTGGCACATGCGTAAATAGGACTTCAACATGTGATCTGATGACATATATATAATGTACCTGATACTTCGGATCAGACCAGTGTTTAACGAGGCCTCTCCAGTCTTCATCAGATATATTTTCCACTGGAGATGTTTGGGCAAGTTCACTGTTAGCCTTGCCTTCAAAGTGAGTTTTCCTCAAGTTATACTGATACTGTCGCAGAGCAGACTTGAAAACATGGGTGCAAGCTTGTCTGGTTGCATCATCTTGGCTATCCAACTTGAACCTCATCTGTTGAAAATTATGGGAGTCTCATTATCAGCAACCTAGAAAGTATTGGACAGAGCAAGACGATATTACTAGTTTCCATACATAACCATACTTACAGATAAATGGTCGAGGAAGATGTTGAACTGGGTTTCGTCTTTGTCATTCCTGTACTAAATCCATGTTGGGAGGATACGTACATGACACCTAACAGCAACCGCTGCCTCTGATACTAACTTGGCTGACTCTGTAGCATCACGTGGCCTTTTTAAACCTGCCTCAAAACGGATCTCCATTCTTCCTCCTCTAGATTTAGTTAACCTATCGAGCATTATCCCTAATGTTTGTTTCCTCTTGCGCCTAGGTGCTAGTCCAACAACAAACATAGGAAGTGTTAGCGTACATCAAACTGTGAGACTACATATAAAGAAGCATGCAATTGTAACTTGACTCCAGCAACTACCTTCTTGTTGTTGAAGCTCACAAGGTTCATCTGATATTGCCAACTCGTCTTGTGTCAAGAGTGCTTGGGAAGTAGTGTCAGGTGGCAAGGGAGCTTGGGAACATGCTGCTAGCTCAGTTGACGCACGAGTACGTCGTGCAGCTGGTAGTACTGTGGTAGGTGTTGCAAGAACTAGGGTTGTCTCTGCTTGTTTGGTGGTAGCTATTTGTTTCTATTTGTCTTTTTTTGCATCTTGTGTAGCATGGGATGCGGTGTTTGTAGAATTTTCTGCTGGACTTTGACCTTCTATTGCACCATCAGTACCAGCAGAATCTGCAGGATTCATCCGCTTCTCATTCCCTGCCACTCTGTGTTTCTTCCTCTTTCTCTGTGCCATGTTAAGTCAAGCCGACAAGAAAAACGAGTAACAATTTAGTTCTTCAGAACAAATTGATGCGTGATGCAGACGAACTGAACTTTGATGTTAGACAACCACATGATAGGAGGATGTAATATGTATGAAAAACAGGACGAAAGAGATAACCAGAACTATGATGTGTAAACTAAGAAGAAGACATTTCACCAAATTAGAAGCAATGCAATGGAAGGTAGACACCATATGAAAGATGCTACAAATATCGCTCTGCCAAGTTAACAGTGTCTCGTCATAAATGGCGTTTAAACAAATGTGAAGCAGTACAAGAAATAAATCATATGCAAGATGCAAACAATATAACACTACCATGTTAGAGGTCTCTCGTCATTAGTGCCATTGCATATTCACAGCATTGCATATTCACAGCTTATGATGTGTAAACTAAGGAGAAGGCATTTCAACAAATTAGAAGCAATGAAAGCTAGACACCATATGAAAGATGCAACGAATATCACTCTACCAAGTTAAAACTGTCTCGTCATAAGTGCCATTTCAACAAATTAGTAATACAAGCTAGAAAAGAATGTGAGATGTAACCTATATCACACTCTGAAGTCAAACATGTCTTATGATAAGTGATTGTTGCAGGTTACACAACAGTAGTAATTTGATGTAAGAACATGGTGTGATAGACAGATATTGTATGTTCTAGAAACAGGAACACGTGTCTTATTCAAGTATAATGTGTAAAGTAAGCAGATGGAATTCAACAAAATTAGAAGCAATACAAGCTAGACATCACACATAACATGCAACCACATATAACAGTGCCAAGTTAGAGGGAGCACCGGTGATGCTGCACTAGGGGAGACGTGCTCATCATAAACACAACTTTGTTGAGTGTTTATGCATGTGTTGTCTTGGAAATCATCTTGGGGGTGTGGAGGAGTAGAAACTGTAGAGGCCCTCCGTTCGGAAGGAGAACCTTTATCCGTTGCCTTGCTAACTTCCTTCCGATTTATTGATTTTGAATTGTCAAGTAAAACTGACAATAAAAAGCAATAAAATTCTCTCTTCAGAACTCATTCATGCATGATACTGACAATCACTACTTTGATGTAAGGCAAACACATGATACCAGGATGGAATATGTACGAAAAATAGGACGGCATGGCATGTTCACAACTGTTTTTGTAAACTAAGCAGAAACCATTCCAGCAAATAAGAAGCAATGCAAGCTAGACACCACATGAAAGATGCAACCAATATGACTCTGCCAAGTTAAAAGCGTCCCATCATAAATGGAATCTCAACAAATTAGAAGCAGCACATGCTATAAATCATATGAAAGATGCAACTAATATCACACTGCATATACTAAAGGTGTCTCGTCATGTTGATTGATGCGGGATACAAAAAAATAGTTTTATGTAAGGACATGCTTAATAGACAGATGTACTATGTACTAAATACAGGAAGGCATGTCACATTAACAGGTATAATGTATAAGCTAAGCAGACTAGCACATGCAGTTTAACCAGATTGGAAGAATTACAATCTAGACACCATATGCAACATGCAACCACATATCACGCTGCCAAGTTAGAGCAAGCACCTGCGATGCTAGTGTAGGGGAAATGTTGTAATCAACTACAAAGCTACGTTCACTATCTTCATCTAGCATTTCTGTTTCTTGAGAATCATGTCGGGAGGTTGACGCTGCATTCTTTAAATGAGGAGTAGTCCCCTTGCCTGCCTGCCTCGTCATAAGTGATTGATGAGGGATACACAAGAACATTAGTTTGATGTAAGAACATGGTTAATACACAGATGTACTAGTATGTACCAAAAACAGAAAGGCATGTCATATTCAAAGGTATAATGTGTAAGCTAAGCAGATGCAATTTAACCAAATTGGAAGCAATACAAGCTAGACATCCGGCTGGAGTGGTGAGCATGATCATCTAGGACCTGAGAGCCTGGTGGGAGGCGGGCCGCTTCGCCACCATCGCAGCTTTTTAGTTGGCTTCCAGGTGATGCCTATCTTTGTTGGGCTTGTCACTGGCTCGGCCAGTGCCCTGACTAGCTATTTTTCTTCTGGTGCTCACGGGATAGTGGTTCATGTAAAAAAATATCTTTCCTTATCTTACTGACTTCGGCCTTTCGAATACAAGCTAGACACCATATGGAACATGCAACAACATATGACACCGCGAAGTTAAAGCAAGCACCTGGGATGGTGGTTCATTATGAGCGAGGTCATCAACTCCAGAGCTACGTTCCCCATCTCCATCTGCTGACACTACACCCTTTAAAGCGTTGAAACATGTCTTGCCTAGCCGCACACCAAACTGGAGCGACTTCTCTCTTTTCTTTTTGGCTTCTCTCATGGCAGCAGAGTCTGAAATACCCTTGCATAAAAACACAACACTGAGAATAAGGGTGAAGTGTGTGCAGAACTAGTGCACTGTAAAAGTAGCAGATAGCAGGTGGCTGAAAAATAAATGACAGGAGACATATGATAGCTCTACAACATTGCATGGCAAACAAAATTAGATTCTACTCTGTATGATTTTGTAATATATGAGCACAGGAAATGCAGGTACTCCTCCAGCACACCACCACATGTGGTCATATCTAAGATTACAGTCGACTAAAAATAAATAGGTCGGTCGATTTTTTTAATGAACCGTCCGATCTATAAGTAACGGGCAGATGGCCTTCGTCTACCTCCCGCCAGTCACTGTTGACGATCTTTCTCGAACCGCCAGCGACCACCGGCCCAGACCCCTGCCTCCGCTGCCCTGCCCTCCCATCGACCTCACACCACCGCCATGCTTGGCAGCACCCCCAGGCCATCCCTTTAATCCCGTCCGACCTCCAGATCAGGCGCTAGTAGCTATAGGCCGCACACGCCCCTAAGATAAACACCAAGGCGTTGCTTCCCCGGCGTAATAGGCGTACTAGCGCCTGTTACGCCGGGGAATGCTTCTGTTAATTGGGAATCAAGTGGCCACAAATTGAAATTCAAGGGGGCAACGGACCTCTAGCTAAGGTGAAATGGTATATGAGGAGAAACCTTGTGCATCGCGAGTTACTAGGAACATATAGTATCAAGAAGAAGCGGTCAACTAATGTCTTCTGTGGGATGAATACCGTGCAAGCAGAGACGTAAGATTTGCACGAATAAGGGAAGAGGAGTACATTTTTCGGTTGCCGGTGTGGTCACCTCCACAAGTCACGCCGATTTTCTTCTTTTTACCGGGGAAACCGATGTTCTGGAGGGTGCAGGCTTGGACGAACCCATGGCCAAATTGTTGACTGTGCTGTCGTGGCCGTATGTCGGCGGAGGGGAAGCAGATCCGAGGCGGCGAAGGACGGCGTAGCAGGAACAGCTCCGGTGCGGTGGAGGGTGGCAAAGTTGGAGTGGCAGCGGTGAGGCGCAGGACGGCGTGGTTGAACTGGCTCGGGTACGGACGGCTCGGCCTTGGCTTCAAATACTAGCCGTGGAGGGCGTTGCGGTTGAGGTTGCGATGGACGACGACGTCGGGGTATCGGCTCCGGCGTGATGGAGGAGGGCGGCGGTTGATGGGTGGGATGGGGTGGCGGACGGAGGACGCCGGGGTTTCGCGGCTGGTGGAGAGGTAGTTTTGGCGCCCACGGAGTACGAATGGGGAATCGGATGGGTGGGGGGACCATGTTTCAGTCTAGGACGCGCTTGTTTTTGGCTTTTTGAACAGAAGATGGGACGCGCTTGTTTGAAATTTGGGGAAAGTACAAACTTTGCCCTCCTCTTAAATCTCGGACCTACTGTGGGTCGGGGGTAGGATGGTAATCCTAGGTGTCCCAAATAGTGGGAGGGAGCGATTTCGGCCGCGCGCATGTGTGCTTAGGCGGCCATTGTGTATGAATGTTTTCCGGATGCGGTTGCGTGGCGTCTAGATGAAGCTACAAACCTACCCCGGTTTAGACCTTTGGACGTCGGGCCAGTAGGTTTCACGAGTCGGAGTTATTAGAAAAGTAGTTTCCTTGTACTACCAAACATTGGTCTCACGCGGTTTCGGGCGAGTAGAGGCTCTTTTGGCGCTTCGTTCGAAATTTTGAAACACGAGCATTCACGTTTAGAGTACTCTTGAACTATGAGGATTGACCTAAATATACAATGTTATATTTGACCTTGTATGTTTGAAAACCTCATTAAATTATCCGCTTCTTTTTGAAATTTTGACACTTGAAAATCCTATAACTACGATTATTTTGGAATGGAGGAGCTAAATTTGAATCTATTTTGTACACGACTACATATGCTATTATGTACCAAATCAGAGCAAAGATTGGTGCCCCCATAATTTAGGTATGGTTTACAAATGCCATGATATCAAATTTAAATAATTGAATGGACTTCATGTTGAATTCGATTTTTTGAAACCACCTTAAGTTGAATTCAAATGTATGCTAGTTCATAGGTAGTAGCTATTTATAATGTCCATTGTGTAACTTTCGTATGTATAATGTGCTCTACACACACAACATGAACTATACTCACGTTTATATTCGATTGCTAAAGCGATGCATTGTCTGGAGTTCAAAATACTAACTATGTGGATCAATTGTGTCGAATAATAACATAGACATGCTCAAATTCGATAGAATCTAGATGTCTGATGGATCAATGACCGCTCCTTACGCGAATTGCAAATATCATGATCCCATCCTAATATTTGGATACAATTTATATCTTTAATCAATGTGTAGAGCAGTCTTTTACGTGTAGTTTCACTCTCCATCGGTGGTCTCTCACACATGCTCACACACTCTCTCCCGAGGTGTCTTTCTCGCACACATGCTCTAGATATAACCCTCCCTCCCTCTCGTAACCATTTACAACTGTTTTCACTAACCTTTATCACAAGCACTCTTCCTCTCGCAAACATACACATGCACAATCCTCATCGACCCTTTCTATATACATGGACCTGCCTACGTGTCTCATGTATGCACATTATCTTTACGCCTGTCTCTCACGCATTGTCTCACACCTCTCTTCCTAATCGACGAGTATGATTCTAGCAGAGCATTCTGTAGGATGCCCCTTAAAGTTAGGTTGGATGAATAGTAATATCAGAGATAAAGGGGTTACCTTAGTCCGAGAACCTAGGGTTACAAATCCTAGCCGGCTTTGTCAGTGGACACAGAGTCCTTCACAATTCTGCTATCTTTGTCTTGTACGACTAGTCATCCATGGGTCTTCCTAAATGTGTCACGGGCCGACCAATGTGGCGCAGGACGGAACAGAACGAAGGGCCTCACCTCGACCCACCGGACCTCACGCGGTGACACACCCTCTGCCCCCACGTCTCATTATCTTCTCACACCCACACATACCAACACAAACACCACACACAGAGAAAATTTCTCCTGGTGCCTCTATTCCCTCCCCCGTTGCATATACACACTCAAGGGAATGGAATCTCTTGTCGTGACGTCATATTCGTCTCTCTCTCTAGACCACTCTCATTTCTCGTGCTATCTCTCCCACCCCCCCCCACCCCCCGTGGCCCCTCTATCCATGCCTCTCTCGAATACGTAATACACACACATACCTCTCTAGGCCCCGCCAAATGCATCAACTACACATTCACACATGTTACATCACGTACCCCATTGATCTAAAAATCCCTCTCTTCACGTTTATTTCGCATACAACATTCCTTTTGAATAAAGTGTGGCCAAAAAATTATTTTAGAGTTTCTACATATATACAACATTACAAAGTTATATGGAGGAGTACGAACGCTAATTTGCATTGCATGGTGCCACAATGATATTTATTCCGCACTGTGAATTTGTATATTTTTATACTATATACAAAGTTAGTCATAATAAAGAGAAACGAAGAGCATCTCTCTCTCCATCGCATACCCCCCTATACGCCCCTTTCACGTATGCACACAAAACTATCTCCAGGTCCTCTAAAAGTAAGCCCCCAGAAAATTCACGCATGTTTCATCTTTCTCTCGCGATATATGCAATGACGATCATTGTATTTGAAGCGAAAGCACAGTACGTACATTGGACTTCAGAATCCACTCATTACGGTCACCATTTACGTTTAGTGGTTATTATGCAGTCACGGGCTCACCGTACAACTCTGTATTTGCTCATGACATGACTAGTTGACCAGTTAAACGCTCCATGTGGCACCTCTAGTGTTGCACCACATTATCTCACTACCATCGTGCCCACCTGTCGACTTGTATCTACTCTACATCTACACTCTTATAAAATACATAAAATACACTCTTACATAAAACAGAGTTGGTGATGATGGTGTGCCTGCCATCCTGCAATATAGGCCGTCTGATTTATATCTGGCGGATAGGAAAGAAACTATGGCAATTTTGCAAAAAGGTACCCACACACCTCTCCACATTTGCAAATAAGGCCTTCCCTCTTTCATCCTTTTCTCTCACAAGATAAACAAGTCATACAAATGCATCTTGATGTTACATGCAACGCACGGGCATCTTGCTAGTAAGAATGAAAAAAAACGACAAAAAAATATTTGGACGGTGGTTCGAAGTCATGACTGCGGGCACAACGGACAAGGTGGCCTTGTATTGGTATGCTGAGCCGTCTGTTTTAACACACAGGAGCTGGTGCGGTGATTATACACACAAGCACGCATGCACACGAACTGCATCCACGCAACACTCACACAAACACATGCACCCACGCACGCACGCAACACTCACACGTACACACGCAGCCACGCACGCATGCAACACTCACACGCACGCACACACGCACGCATGCATGCACACACCAGTACACCACACGACCAACACACACTCTCACACTCAATTGCTCAACCTACACGTGCATGTGCACACATCAGGCCCTGACAGACACATACACAACCAGGTGATTCCCGTGCACGGGTTGGAGCCTTATCGCGCCTGTGTAAATTTGTGTTTATCTGACCTTTTGCCTATGCAAACTGACAGATGGGACCCACAACGAACGTGGTCAATTTAAATAGTCAACATGGCGCCACGCAGACTATTTGGCCAGTCAACAGAGTGCAATCCGATGCTGAGCTGTGAGCAAGTGACCGTATAATCACCGCAAAACGTATATAGTGACTGTAATCAGCTTATTCTGAAGTTCGGTGACCGTATTACGCTTTTCTCTCTGTAGGCCCTCCAAAACTACATCTCTACACGTTCTCGCATGTTACATCTAACAACTATGCAATACAGCACTACTACTACACTCTAACACAATAAATCATATGTGTTTTTAGATTTACTAGATATCATATTGTTACTTATAATTATTCAGTTTGCATACATTAAAATTGCCTTTGAAATGTATGGCCAGTATCATCTACCGCGCGGGAAAAATCCCACCCTTTCCTGTTTAATCGGGTTTGTATCGATGGATCGTGCGAAACAGCAAAACTATAGTACTATACAGTACAAGTGACAGTTCACTGGGCCGTCGTGTCGTCTACTCCTCCGTCGTAAGAGTGGAGCGCTCGCTTTCATAAATCTTCTAGTCCCTTTCGCCGACATGTGGGACATCAAGCTACCGGGTCCACGTGCCATACCGGAATACAGTGCACAGCAGCCGGGGTGAAGCACCCCAGTCATGGCGCCGGCGTAGTAATGAGCAATGAGGCGTCAAATCACAAAGCTGCACCTTTCCCGCAGTTAAGTTGGAGGGACGAAGCAAGCACCATTTCACTCGTTGCTGAATCCGCTTCTCCCTCATCTTCTTCAACTTAACCACGTGTTGCTTCTGCCGTTGTTCTGCCTCATGTGGGACGCGGATCGGCTTGGCAAAGCACTGACACGTGGGACCGCATGTTAGCAAACCGCCAGGACAACGTCCTCCGAAAATAAGAAGCCTAATCCTAGACTTACAAAGGGCTACGTAGCTGCTACATATACTTTCCATCTAATCTATATATGCCCCCCTAATTTTCAGGTGGGGTGGGCCTAATCCTCTCCTTTAATCCAATCAAATAGTCCCACATCACATCAGTTCGTAACTTTACGTAAACCATTACGTGGATGTAGCATTGCTCAAATAAGAAACCTCCCTCGCCATCCGCGCGGAAAAATCACCTCCTTTTTACTAATCTCGATTCTATAATTTTTTAGATCAATATAATTGAGATTTGTATAGATAGCACACAGGAGCAAAACCAAGTGGTACGGTTAAGGGCATCCACAATGTGTAGCCAAATGTGAAAATAGCTTTTGGCATCGTGGGAACCATTATGGACGGTGTTGCCAAAGCCAAAAAGATGGAACCGAAGCTCCCTGATTGATTGATTGATTGATTGAAGGAATAGAAAAATGCAACGTCTCTCCTCTTTCTCCCATGCTTGGACGCATGTAGTACAGTATAGAGCACAAGGTCTACTCCCCTGTCCCTTCTATCACAAATCACAAAGCAGTGAGGCATCAAATCACAAAAGCACGGACGAAGCAACCATCATTTCACTCTTCGGTGACTCCGCTTCTCCATCGTCTTCTTCGAGAAGCCATCTCACCGCATTAGTTACTCCTAGTAGTACTAGTAAAGGACTTCCTGGATGCAAATAAGGCGGTTGTCTCGGCTTGCAGGCGGCACTTGCGAACGACTTACCATGGTCTCCCTCAATGGTGTTCTCCGTCGAACGCACTTCGCCAAACCACCAAAAAAAATATCGTCGACGTCACCGCAATGGGGAAGGAAGTCAAATATAGTTACTGCCTCCATTTTTTCTATACACAAGGCCAGTATATCAAAATTACAATTTGCAAAGGGCCACTAACACTAATCGAGGCAAAATTGATGGGGTTAGCAACCAAGGACATTAATATCCCATGCATGCATGCGGAAGTGAGAAGGTTGGTTTGCATGGCGCTGCATTAATCAAGCGATGAGGAGTGAGATGGTTAGCTCTTTGGTCTTTGGAGAAAAAAATATGCATTAATTGACACGTGAAACGAGGATTTGTATCGATTAAATCCCGCGAAGGAAAACCCAGCCTTTCTTTTTTAACACTAGTACTCCTAATACGTACGTACTTATCCTGTTTGGGTCTAGGCCTTGCATTGCCAAACTTCGCCACACATTTTTGACAAGCTTGCCTAAAGTTTTCAAAATGAGAAGGGGGTCCACTTGCGCATGGCTATCGCGATCGCACTGCACCCTCACACAGTCGCTCCTGCACGCCGCGGTCGCACCGCACCCTCACACAGTCGCTCCTGCACGCCGCAAACCCAACCAAGGGAACGCACCCTCACTGACACGTGCTGTCGCATGTGAACACACCAAACTCAGCCATCCTATCGCTGACACATAATTTTCGTTTCATAGAGTATGTTTATCCAACCGCATGTTGGGGAGTATCCGTACGGCCCGTGCGGTGGTCTATTGGGGAAGAAGAAGAGGTGAGGAAGAAGGAAAGAAGGGTTAGGAGACATATGATATTCATCCAACCGCCTGAAATGGTAGATTGACCCAAGTCAGGCGACTTGCATAACAAATATATGTTTTTACACAGCAAAATATCCATAAAAACAACAACATAAAGAAAAACTATCACTGCTCGTGGAAAGAGACGACCTCATCGTCTTTGGCTGCCGGCGCGAACCAGCCGTCGCTGCCGACGTGTGTCTCCGCACCGTGGTTGTCCTCGGCCTCTAGCTACTCGTTCAAGCGGAGCGTGCGGGCGCTCTACACGGATGAGAGCACAGCCCGGTTCAAGTCGAGGACGTCCGGTTTCGCCTGCAGGAGGGCCTCGATGGCAACGGCATCCGCGCGCTCCGCGTCGAGTCAAGCCTCCGCCGCCCGGTTCAAGTCCAGGACGTCCGGTTCCGCCTGCAGGAGGGCGTCGATGAGAGCGGCATCCGCGCGCTCTGCGTCGAGTCGAGCCTCTGCCGCCTGGTTCAAGTCCAGGACATCCGGTTTCGCCTGCATGAGGGCCTCGATGGCAGCGGCATCCGCGCGCTCCGCCTTAAGTTGAGCCTCCGCCGCCCGGTTCACATCCATGACATCCGGTTCTGCCTGCAGGAGACCCTTGATGGCAGCGGCATGCGCGCGCTCCGCGTCGAGTTGAGCCTCTACCTCCTAGTCCTCCTTTAGTATTGCCATGTTGAACCGCTGGTCCGCCTGCACCATGGGGGACTCGAACGCCGGCACGAAGTCGACGTCCATCGTCTCATACCCATCGGGGGCCTTCTACGCCGCGACCTCCTCCATGAACATTGGATCGGCTTCCTCCTCCTCGTAGCTTGGCTCCAGGGAACTCAAGGATTGGCCCGCCGCAAAGCGAGCTTGGGAACGGAGGTCTGTGGCGCCGACCGCCGTTGCGATTTCTGCGCGGCGCTCCGGCGTCAGCATCTTGTAGTAAGTGATCTTGCGGTGCACCATGGCTTTCCGGCAAACTAGGGGACGCTTGATGCGGGCTAGGGGATCGAAAGGTGGGGGAATGGGCTGGAGATTTGGTGTGGTTTTAGGGCAGTGGCTGGCGTAGGCCGAGCAGCGAAGGTTCTGGTGTGAATAGTGGTTCCGGTGACGACCGGCCAATCGGTTTTGACTGTACATCGCTCTTGTCGCGTTCGCGTTGCAGCCCCGGCACGCTGGACCCTCCACGTCGCTCACCGAATGGAACACGCTTCATCTTGCATTTTCGCTCGCTTGTGGGACCGCAGTTGAGAGCAAACCGACGTCCCTCCCCCTCCCCCGCCCGCGTCATTTATTATACCACCACTCCCTCCGTTTTATGCAGAGTAAATAAAAACAGAGGGAGTATACTATGGATGAGGATCCCCTGACGTGGCCGAACCCATTGAGTAACTGACATGAGGGGCCTAGCAAGCATGGGGTCCGCCAGTAAGTGACCGAAAGGGAGGGTAAGGCAGGGATACCTACGTCAGAGGATCCACTTCCACTATACTACTTTGACAAAATGTTACAGTAATAATATATGACATGCAACTTACACAAAGCATACAGGGTCTAATGCGTTTTTCGAGGCTAACTTTGACCAAATGTTAGAGTAATAATATATGCATGCAACTTGCACAAAGCATACGGTCAAATTCGTATGTGAAAGGAGTTTCCAATGATATAATTTTCACATTATACATCTCATGTACTATTAATCTTGTCAATAGTCAAATTGGAAACCATCTCAAGTACAAATCTAGGAGTACATACAAATCTAACAATATTGATTGGGCGTTGTTGAATGTTGATACCTTTTTGATCAAAGTAGATATACTTTGACTACACATAAAACTTATATGTAAACTAGAAAGGATAGGAGGGAGTATATTGTACGTTCAAAAACAAAACGAACATTGAATACCCTATATATATGATTTGCGGATGCTATGATCACCGGTTCAAAATTTTGAATCCGCCTTAGGTATCACGTGCCCCCACTCGTTCCCTCTCGATTTCATCTCGGGGTCCGGAGATCTATTGAAAGAGGACTATGGTGGGTACATGCGAATGATACTCGGCGGAATGTTGAAATGAGGCATGCGGGAGGATGGACTCGACTGGAGGGCGACATGATCGATGGAGAAGAGGGTTGGAGAGGAATGAGAAATAAGCAAACGCCACATGATTATACTTGAACGGCTCAAATAAACAATAAGTTGTCTCTCTTGGCCTACATAGTGAAAGGCCTAATGCGCAACGCGGAGCACTGACGCTCGAATATGGCCGGGAAAACAGGGAAACAGACATGTGGGGCACACCCGTCGGGACGACGTAGCGCAGACTAGTCCAATGGAGGAGCTGGCTCACGACCTCCTCGCCACCGACAACCGTTCATGTGGGTCGTTGGGGCCAACAATGGGGCGCAGCTCCAGCACCGCCTCTGGACACGGCGACCGCGGTGAGTGACACGCTCATATCGTCGCTAGACACGGTCGGTTTCAGTTTGCCGAGGGTGGCGTTAGTGTTGTGGCACGACCAATGGTATGTTTGGTTTGTGCCCAAGGTTGCCCCATGATTTGGCCAACATTGGCAAGAAAAAGGAACTTGAGTTGGCTAGAGTTCATTGGCATGCCAAAGAAATGGCAACCATCCAAACAAAGACCAATCTTTGGGTCATGACCAAAATTTTGGTTGAGGTATTGGTTGCCCATGATTTGCCCGACATTGGCAATAAAAATGAACTAGAGTTGTCTAGAGTTCATTGGCATGCCAAAAAATGGCAACCATACAAACAAAGACCAATCTTTTGGTCATGACCAAAATTTTGGCAAGGTGCACTTTGGCCACAATCCAAACACACCCCAACACCCGGCTCGTTGAGGATGCACGGGGTGCCGCGACGCATCCGCGGAGTGGTGTAGCGCGGCCAACTGCATCCTCTCGACCTGAGACCATGCCGGGTCGTCTTGCTTTTTCAATGACATGCGGGGATCGCATGTGAGCAAAGGGCATCTCCAACGTTGCCACGACCACAGCTGACTACCCTGGCACACCAAAACCCTCGTCCCTCGCGCCATCGCGCGGTGCGTTCACAGCCGGCGCCAGCTGCCCGCATTCATGCCGTCCGTTCGTATGTCGTCATTAAGAGGCTTGGTGCCCGCGGAACCAACTCCGGCAACTTAATGACGCACCCGGACGCTTGGCCTCACCGGAATGCGCTACTTAAAGCGGCAACGCCCAGCTAACCTCCACACCATAGCGCATTGTCCTCCTACCTGGAACCACATCCGCCATGACCGCAAGCGCGAACGCTCTGCGGGAGAGCTTGTCTTCAGGGATGGAGCTCGAGGTCGCCGCCCTCGCTCAAGTCGCCACACAAGCGGTGGCCATGCTGGCGGCCGACGACGGGAGCACCGTCAGCCACGCGTCCTACTTGCCGTCGTCCAACGTCCAGCACCGCCGAGGTCGGGGACTCCTCCGAGGATGGGTAGGGCACGGGAGGCGGCAGGGCATGGTGTGCCAACTGGCCGGTCCGTCTCCCGTGTTCTACTTTTCCTCGCCGGAGACCGCACCTTCACTTCATGGGTCTTGAACCCCGCCCCGTACATGGAGATCACAAATGGAGGACGTCGGTCGCCGCCGTAGAATAGGTTTAGGGTCGGGTTTCTTTTATTTTTTTTGTCCTATAAAAGTTCGAAATGTAATGAAAATCTGCCATGTTTGCATTAATCTCGGCCGGTGTATATGAACTTTCACAATAATATACATATTGTAGGAGTACTAGCAAGATGCCCGTGCATTGCATGGAAGATCAAGATCTTGTGGGAGAAAAGGATGAACAAGGGAAAGCCTTATCTACAAATGTGGAGAGGAGTGCGGGTAAATTGTCATAGTTTCCTTCCTATCCGTTAGATATAGATCAGACGGCCTATATTGCAGGATCAGACACATCTTTCTACATCTACGGGAACCTACGAAAGGGTTAACGTAAATTGCCTCTCTCTCCTCCCCTGATTTTCATGGTGGTGGGCCCCTCCCTCCCCCCAATCTACAATCAACAGCTCACACGTTTCACATTACGTTAATTACGTAACTGGGATTACGTAGGTGTAGCATTACTCGTCCTAAAAAACCCAACTAAGCCAACCTCCCAGCATATCGCGCGGGAAAAGACCCGGCCGCGCCATTTTAGTCGGGATTACTGGATTACTAGTAGTAGTATCGATGGATCGCACGAAGCAACAGATTTTTTTTGAGGGGGCAAAGCACCTAGTTTAAAAGGAAAAAATGTGGTACACTCACAGCACTCCTGTCGCGGTCGCATTGCACCCCACACACGTTCGGTCCTGCACACGGCTCACGCAAACAGAATGCGCTTCGGCTTGCCTCTTCACTGACACGTGGGACTGCACTTGGAGAAACCGACCATGCGCCAAACTCCCCCCGCCCACCGCACGAGAATCCTCCCCCCCCCACACCCAAAAATTCCCCCCAAATCCGATCCAACCGCCCTTCGGCAAACTAGCCAATAATATTCCCCAAACCCCCTCCCCCCTGTCCCCCTCCACTCCATTCGCTCCGCCAAAGCCGCCCTCCCCACTACGCCAATACGTCAGCGCCGCGGTTCGGCGATCCTCTTGCTCCCACAATACGCTCTTGTAGAATGCCGTCCTCTAGCCGCGCCACCACCTCTGTCTACGTTCTTGTGGAGGCGCACGACGGTCAGCACCGCCACCGCTGGCGACGTTCGTGTGGAGATGCACGGCGGTTAGCTTCTCCCATGGTACGCGCATTCTAGACTGAGGCCCCGTTCATGTCGGTGTAGCGCTGAATTTTAGCTGATAGACGCTATTAATCTCACTGTTTACCGAAGTAGTTTACTGTCAATACGCTCTGCTTAAGAAGCTTCCTTGCCCTGTTCTGCACTCAATCTGCTTAGCTGAGATGGCATGCCAAGGCCGATTAGTTGCTAAAATATACTGCCATATATTTATTGTGACGTAGATTGCCATGGTCTAGTAGCCAATCTGTTAGCTGAAATAGCTCTACACCGTTTTATACTCGATCTTTGTTGCTGCGATGGCCTTCGATAGTTCGATGGCTGTGTGCTCGGCCTCATTGACTGCTAAAACATCCTGTCATAATTTGGCACTCAAATCTGTTTGCTGAATTAGCTTTACATATATTTCATTACTTAGATCTGCTCGTCCAAATATCTTGCCATAGCTTTAGACATCGACCTAGGTATTTTTTTCTGGACTTCATAAAAAAGCATATATGTTTTTCCTGTGATATCTAGTAGAAGAACTAATTTGTATGTCTAACAGATGGACAGGACTTGGGTAACTTCTGCTCGAAGATTCTCCGCTGCATATGTCGAGGGGGTTGAAAACTTCATGAACTTTATCAGAGTTGAGTACGGTGGTCCGAAATCAGATGTGCTCTGCCCGTGTAGCAGTTGTATGAATTCAGTTACAAGACCCCAGTCAACTGTGCAAAATCATCTACACTTGTATGGGATGTCGGTCACATATACTAGGTGGGTTCATCATGGTGAAGCTGTGAACGTCAATGTTATTGACTACGTGGAAGCAGCAGATCACCATCCTGATTTGCCTGATGCTCAGGTGGAAGAGGGGGGAGGTGGTGGTGGCGGAGCCAGTGAGTTTGACCAACATTGAAACAATGCTACGAAATGCTCGTGCATTCCGTGAACTTTCACCTGCAGAAGAAAAACGGTGGGCCCGCATGTTGGAACAATGCAACATTGCTGTCACCCCAGGAAATAAGCTGTCTGTATTCTCAGCTATGGTCACCTTTCTTCAGGTGAAGACATGTGAGCAGATGACCAACAAATCATTCGATGCAATGTTGGCTGCTTTCCGCGAATCTTTCCCAGATGCGTCTGAGCTGCCACACACCTACAGTAAAATGAAGAATTTCCTTCGTGCAGTTGGCATTGGATATGATATGATCCATGTTTGTAAGAATAATTGTGTTCTGTTCCGGAAGGATTATGCCAACTTAAGTGAATGCCCGAAATGCAAATCATCAAGATGGAAAGATGGCGATGCTGTGAAGAGGATTCCTCATAATGTTCTGAGACATTTTCCAATTACACCAAGATTGCAGAGGTTGTTTCATGATGCTGAAACAAGAGAGGATGTACTGTGGCATTCTAGGAACCAGGAGTACAGAGATCAGAATGTAATGAGCCATCCATCTCATGGTAGTGAGTGGAAAAGCTTCAATGATAAACACAAAGAGTTTGCAGCTGACCCGAGAAACATTAGACTTGGCTTAGCTTCAGATGGATTTAACCCATTTGGCCACCAGAGCGCCACATATAGCATGTGGCCAGTGCTTGTTATCCCTTACAACATGCCTCCAAATGTCTGCACCAAAGAATCAAACTACATGATGGCCTTGCTCATCCCAGGTCCAAAAAGTCCTGGAAAGGATTTTGATTTGTTCATGGAGCCTCTTGTGGAGGAACTTCAACAGCTATGGAAGGGTGTTCTCACTCGAGACCTATATAGCAGCCCACCAGCTGATTTCTTTCTGCATGCTGTTATAATTTGGTGCATCCATGATTATCCGGCTTTGGGCACTATGTCAGGGCGAACGACACATGGTTACAATGCATGTGTTCGTTTTGACAGGAATCCGCTGTCATACGCAATACTTAGCAAGATCTGTTACATTGGACACTGTCGTTTCCTTGCCAAGGACAAGCCGCATCCTAGAAAATACCAAAGACATGTGTTCAATGCAAAGCATGAAAACCGTGATGCGCCAAAGAGGCTCACCGCCGATGAGTTGCAAGTGGAATTAGAGAAGGTCGGGCATATTACACCAGGAAACCATCCTGGTAATGGTAGCGGGAAAAGGAAGCGTGGCAGGGTAGAAGAGAGATTATTGTTTACCCGCAGGTCCACTTTGTGGGACTTGGAGTATTGGAAATATTTGGATCTGCGGCATAATATTGATGTGCTGCACATCGAGAAAAATATATGTGACAGCATTATCGGCACACTTCTTAATTTTTTTTTGAGAACTAGAGTAGGATCTACTCTACATGAGGTACATATTCAGACACCATCAGTGGTCCGAGTCCTTCCGATACGTTGGCAACGATCTCCTGATCGCCTGCGGTTCTTGTGGCCGCAGCAAGCCCGTGGGCTAGCTCATTACATGATCTTCCCACATGGTTAAAACTGTAGCTCGCAAACACGGATAGAGCTTGTTTAATATCCTTGATCAGAGCGTAGCATTGGGACCGAGGCTGTCCCCGTACTGCTAGTTCTTTTATGATTGCATGGCAGTCCATCTCCAGTATCAGAGTGTTGGAAATATGCCCTAGAGGCAATAATAAATTAGTTATTATTATATTATATTTCATTGTTCATGATAATCGTTTATTATCCATGCTAGAATTGTATTGATAGGAAACTCAGATACATGTGTGGATACATAGACAACACCATGTCCCTAGTAAGCCTCTAGTTGACTAGCTCGTTGATCAATAGATGGTTACGGTTTCCTGACCATGGACATTGGATGTCATTGATAACGGGATCACATCATTAGGAGAATGATGTGATGGACAAGACCCAATCCTAAGCCTAGCACAAAGATCGTGTAGTTCGTATGCTAAAGCTTTTCTAATGTCAAGTATCATTTCCTTAGACCATGAGATTGTGCAACTCCCGGATACCGTAGGAGTGCTTTGGGTGTGCCAAACGTCACAACGTAACTGGGTGGCTATAAAGGTACACTACAGGTATCTCCGAAAGTGTCTGTTGGGTTGGCACGAATTGAGACTGGGATTTGTCACTCCGCGTCGTGTAAACGGAGAGGTATCTCTGGACCCACTCGGTAGGACATCATCATAATGTGCACAATGTGACCAAGGAGTTGATCACGGGATGATGTGTTATGGAACGAGTAAAGAGACTTGCCGGTAACGAGATTGAACAAGGTATCGGGATACCGACGATTGAATCTCGGGCAAGTACAATACCGCTGGACAAAGGGAATTGAATACGGGATTGATTGAATCCTTGACACCATGGTTCATCCGATGAGATCATCGTGGAACATGTGGGAGCCAGCATGGGTATCCAGATCCCGCTGTTGGTTATTGACTGGATAGTTGTCTCGGTCATGTCTGCATGGTTCCTAAACCCGTAGGGTCTGCACACTTAAGGTTCGATGACGCTAGGGTTATAGGGAATAGATATACGTGGTTACCGAATGTTGTTCGGAGTCCTGGATGAGATCCCGGACATCACGAGGAGTTCCGGAATGGTCCGGAGGTAAAGATTTATATACGGGAAGTCATGTTTTGGTCACCGGAAAAGTTTCGGGTGATATCGGTAATGTACCGGGACCACCGGGAGGGTCCCAGGGGTCCACCAGGTGGGGCCACCTGCCCCAGAGGGCTGCGTGGGCCAAGTGTGGGAGGGGACCAGCCCCAGGTGGGCTGGTGCCCCCCCCACCAGGGCCCAAGGCGAAGAGAGAAGAAAAATGGGGAAACCCTAGGCTCAGAATGGCCTAAGGCCCACCCAGTGGTGCGCCCCCCCTCTCTCCCCCCTTGGCCGCCCCCTAGATGAGATCTAGGGCTGGCCGCCACCCCTAGGGGTGGAAACCTAGGTGGGGGCGCAGCCCCTCCCCTCCCCCTATATATACTTGAGGTTTTGGGCTGCCATAGACACGAGAACATCTCCTTCTTGGCGCAGCCCTACCCCTCTCCCTCCTCGTCTCTTGCGGTGCTTGGCGAAGCCCTGCTGGAGTACCACGCTCCTCCACCACCACCACGCCGTCGTGCTGCTGCTGGATGGAGTCTTCCCCAACCTCTCCTTCTCCCCTTGCTGGATCAAGGCGTAGGAGGCGTCACCGGGCTATACGTGTGTTGAACACGGAGGTGCCGTCCGTTCGGCACTAGGATCATCAGTGATTTGGATCACGACGAGTACGACTCCATCAACCCCGTTCACTTGAACGCTTCCGCTTAGCGATCTACAAGGGTATGTAGATGCACTCTCCTTCCCCTTGTTGCTAGATTACTCCATAGATTGATCTTGGTGATGCGTAGAAAATTTTGAATTTCTGCTACGTTCCCCAATAGTGGCATCATGAGCTAGGTCTATGCGTAGTTTCTATGCACGAGTAGAACATAAAGCAGTTGTGGGCGTTGATTTTGTCAATTTACTTGTTGTTACTAGTCTTATCTTGATTCGGCGGCATCGTGGGATGAAGCGGCCCGGACCGACCTTACACGTACTCTTATGTGAGACTGGTTCCACCGACTGACATGCACTAGTTGCATAAGGTGGCTAGCGGGTGTCTGTCTCTCCCACTTTAGTCGGATCGGATTCGATGAAAAGGGTCCTTATGAAGGGTAAATAGAAATTGGCATATCACGTTGTGGTTTTCACGTAGGTAAGAAACGTTCTTGCTAGAAACCTATAGCAGCCACGTAAAAACTTGCAACAACAATTAGAGGACGTCTAACTTGTTTTTGCAACATATGCCTTGTGATGTGATATGGCCAAAAGGATGTGATGAATGATATATGTGATGTATGAGATTGATCATGTTCTTGTAATAGGAATCACAACTTGCATGTCGATGAGTATGACAACCGGCAGGAGCCATAAGAGTTGTCTTTATTTATTTATGACCTGCGTGTCAACATAAACGTCATGTAATTACTTTACTTTATTGCTAAAGCGTTAGCCATAGTAGTAGAAGTAATAGATGACGAGACAACTTCAAGAAGTCACGATGATGGAGATCATGATGATGGAGATCATGGTGTCATGCCGGTGACAACAATGATCATGGAGCCCCGAAGATGGAGATCGAGAGGAGCAAAATGATATTGGCCATATCATGTCACTATTTGATTGCATGTGATGTTTATCATGTTTTACATCTTATTTCCTTAGAACGACGGTAGCTTAAATAAGATGATCCCTCACTAAAATTTCAAGAAAAGTGTTCCCCCTAACTGTGCACCGTTGCGAAGGTTCGTTGTTTCGAAGCACCACGTGATGATCGGGTGTGATAGATTCTAACGTTCGAATACAACGGGTGTAAGCCAGATTTACACAACAAAAACACTTAGGTTGACTTGACGAGCCTAGCATGTACAGACATGGCCTCGGAACACGGAAGACCGAAAGGTCGAGCATGAGTCGTATAGAAGATACGATCAACATGAAGATGTTCACCGATGTTGACTAGTCCGTCTCACGTGATGATCGGACACGGCCTAGTTGACTCGGATCATGTTTCACTTAGATGACTAGAGGGATGTCTATCTGAGTGGGAGTTCATTAAATGAACTCAATTATCATGAACATAGTCTAAATTGTGTTTGCAAATATGTTGTAGATAAATAGCTCACTTTGTAGCTCCCTGTTTCATTATGTTCCTAGAGATAGACCAGGTTGAAAGATATTGTAAGCAATGATGCGGACTAGGTCCGTAGTCCGAGGAGTGTCCTCACTGCTACACAGAAGGCTTACGTCCTTGATGCACCGCTCAATGTGCACACCCCTACAACGTCGTCTGTGGATGTTGTGAACACCTGACAGACACATCCTGATGACTACTTGATAGTTTACTGCACCATACTTTACGGCTTAGAATCGGGATTCCAATGACGTTTTGAACGCCATAGAACATATGAGATGTTCCAAGAGCTGAAATTGGGATTTCAGGCTCATGCCCGTGTTGAGAGGTGTGAGACCTCTGACAAGTTCTTTTGCCAACAAGATGGAGGAGAATAGCTCAGCTAGTGAGCATGTGCTCAGAATGTCTGGGTGCTACAATCACTTAAATCAAGTGGGAGTTAAACTTCCAGATAAGATAGTGATTGATAGGGTTCTCTAGCCACTATCACTAAGCTACTAGATCTTCATGATGAACTATGACATGCAAGTGATGGAGTTGATCCCGGAGCTATTCGCGGTGCTTAAGACCGCAAAAGGTAGAAATCAAAGAAGGAGCATCAAGTGTTGATGGTTTAACAATACCACTGGTTTCAAGAAGGGCAAGGGCTAGAAGGGAAACTTCATGGATGGCAAACCAGTTGCCGCTCCAGTGAAGGAACCCAAGGTTGAACCCAAACCCGAGACTAAGTGCTTCTATTGTAAGGGGAACGGTCACTAGTAGCGGAATTACCCCAAATGCATGGTAGATAAGAAGGCTAGCAACTTCAACAAAGTTTATACATGTTATTAATGTGTACCTCGCTAGTACTCCTGGTAGCACCTGGGTATTGGGTACTGGTTCAGTTGCTATTACTGGTGACTTGAAGCAAAAGCTACGGACTAAATGGAGACTGGCTAAGGGCGAGGTGACGATGTGTGTTGGAAGTGTTTCCAAAATTGATGAGATCACCATCGCATGCTCCATCTGCCTTCGGGATTAGTATTGAACCTAGATAAATGTTATCAGGTGTCTACGTTGAGCATGAATATGATTAGAACATGTTCATTGCAATACGGTCATTCATTTAAGTTAGAGAATAATGGTTATTCTGTTTACATGAATGATACCTTTCATGGTCATGCACCCTATGTGAATGGTTCATTGAATCTCGGTCGTGGTGATACACATGTTCACGCCAAAAGATGTAGAGTTAATAATGATAGTACCACTTTCTTGTGGCACTGCCGCTTAGGTCATATTGTATAAGATGCATGAAGAAACTCCATGTCGATGGATGTTTGGAGTCACTTGATTTTGAATCGCTTGACACATGCGAGCCGTGCCTCATGGGCAGGATGACTAAGACCCCGTTTTCAGGTACAATGAAACGGGCAAGTGACTTGTTGGAAATCATACATGCTGATGTGTGTGATCCAATGAGGATTGAAGCGTGCGGTGGATATCGCTATTTTCTCATCTTCACTGATGATTTGAGTAGATATAGGTATATTTACTTAATGAAGCACAAGTCTGAAACATTTGAAAAGTTCAAGTGATTTCAGAGTGAAGTTAAGAATCATCATAACAATAAGATCATGTTCCTACGATCTGATCAAAAGGGGATTTTCTAAGTTATGAGTTTGGCAAATCACTTAAGACATTGTGGAATTGTTTCACAGTTGAAGCCACCTGGAACACCGCAGTTGTAATGGTGTGTCCGGAAGTCGTAATCGAACCCTATGAGATATGGTGCGATCTATGATGTCTCTTACCAATCTACCGTTTTCATTTTGAGGTTATGCATTAGAGACAGCTGCATTCACTTTAGATAGGACACCATCTAAGTCCGTTGAGACGGCGTCGTATGAACATTGGTTTGGCAAGAAACCAAAGTTGTCGTTTCTTAATGTTTGGGGCTGCGATGCTTAAGGCTTCAGCCGGAGAAGCTCGAACCCAAACTGGACAAACACATCTTCATAGGATACCCAAAGGTGACAGTTGGGTATACCTTCTATCTCAGATCCGAGGGCAAATTGTTTGTCGCTAAGAACGGGTCCTTTCTCGAGAAGGAGTTTCTCTCGAAAGAATTGAGTGGGAGGAAGATAGAACTTGATGAGGTTGTCAAACCTTTACTTCAACCAGAGAGTGATGCAACACAGAAAGATGTTTTTGTGGCGCCTACGTCTGTTGAATAGGAGGTTAATGATAGTGATCATGAAGCTTCGGATCAAGTTGCTATCGAACCTCGTAGGTCGACAAGGATATGTACTACTCCTAAGTGGTGCGGTAATCATGTCTTAGATATCATGTTGTTAGACAACAATGAACCTACGATCTATGGAGAAGCGATGGTGGGCCCGTATTCTGACAAATGGTTAGAAGCCATGAAATCCGAAATAGGATCCATATATCAAAACAAAGTATGGACTTTGGTGGACTTGCCCGATGATCGGCAAGCCATTGAGATAAATGGATCTTTAAGAAGAAGACGGACGTGGGCGGTAATGTTACCGTCTATGAAGCTCGACTTGTGAGAAAGAGTCTTTTCACAAGTTCAAGGAGTTGACTACGATGAGAATTTCTCACCCGTAGCGATGCTTAAGTCCGTCGGAATCATGTTAGCATAGCTGTATTTTTCAATTATGAAATCTTACAGATGGATGTCAAAACAAGTTTTCTTACCAGTTTTCGTAAGAAAAGTTGTATGTGATACAATAAAAGGTTTTGTCGATCCTAAGGATGCTAAAAGGTATGCTGGCTCCAGCAATCCTTCTATGGACTAGAGCAAGCATCTCGGAATCGGAATATATGCTTTGATGGAGTGATCAAAGCTTTTAGGTTTATACAATGTTTGTTAGAAACTTGTATCTGTAAGAAAGTGAGTGGGAGCACTACAACATTTCTGATAAATATATGTGGATGACATATTGTTGATCCGAAATAATGTAGAATTTCTGGAAAGCATAAACGGTTGTTTGAAGAGTGATTTTCAAAGGAAGACCTGGATAAAGCTGCTTACATATTGGGCATCAAGATCTATAGAGATAGATCAAGACGCCTGATGATACTTTCAAAGAACGCACACCTTGACATGTTTTTGAAGGAGTTCAAAATAGATCAGTCAAAGAAGGGGTTCTTACCTGAGTTGTAAGGTGTGAAGTTGAGTAAGACTCGAATATTGACCACGGCAGAAGAAAGAGAAAGGGCGAAGGTTGTCCCCTATGCTTTTGTCATAGGCTCTATACGGTATGCCATGCTGAGTACCGCACCTGATGTGTGCCTTGCCACAAGTCTGGCAAGAGGGTACAAAGGTGATCTAGGAGTAGATCACCAGATAGCGGTCAAAATTATCCTTAGAGGAATAAGGAAATGTTTCTCGGTTATGGAGGTGATAAAGAGTTCGACATAAAGAGTTACGTTGATGCAAGCTTGACACCTATCCGGATAGCTCTGAGTAGAGATACCGGATACGTATAATGGAGCAACAATTTGGAATAGCTCCAAGTGGAACATGGTAGCAGCATCTACGATATGACATAAAGTTTTGCGAAATACATAGGGATCTGAATATGGCAAGACCCGTTGACTACAACCTCTCTCACAAGCATAACATGATCAAACCCAGAACTCTTTGAGTGTTTATCACATAGTGATGTGAACTAGATCATTGAGTCTAGTAGACTCTTGGATGTTGGTCTCCTGGCGATGTGACCTGTGAGTGTTAATCACATGGCGATGTGAACTAGATTATTGACTCTAGTGCAAGTGGGAGACTGTTGGAAATATGCCCTAGAGGCAATAATAAATTAGTTATTATTATATTATATTTCATTGTTCATGATAATCGTTTATTATCCATGCTAGAATTGTATTGATAGGAAACTCAGATACATGTGTGGATACATAGACAACACCATGTCCCTAGTAAGCCTCTAGTTGACTAGCTCGTTGATCAATAGATGGTTACGGTTTCCTGACCATGGACATTGGATGTCATTGATAACGGGATCACATCATTAGGAGAATGATGTGATGGACAAGACCCAATCCTAAGCCTAGCACAAAGATCGTGTAGTTCGTATGCTAAAGCTTTTCTAATGTCAAGTATCATTTCCTTAGACCATGAGATTGTGCAACTCCCGGATACCGTAGGAGTGCTTTGGGTGTGCCAAACGTCACAACATAACTGGGTGGCTATAAAGGTACACTATAGGTATCTCCGAAAGTGTCTGTTGGGTTGGCACAAATCGAGACTGGGATTTGTCACTCCGTGTAAACGGAGAGGTATCTCTGGGCCCACTCGGTAGGACATCATCATAATGTGCACAATGTGACCAAGGAGTTGATCACGGGATGATGTGTTACGAAACGAGTAAAGAGACTTGCCGGTAACGAGATTGAACAAGGTATCGGGATACCGACGATCGAATCTCGGGCAAGTACAATACCGCTGGACAAAGGGAATTGAATACGGGATTGATTGAATCCTTGACATCGTGGTTCATCCGATGAGATCATCGTGGAACATGTGGGAGCCAGCATGGGTATCCATATCCCGCTATTGGTTATTGACTGGATAGTTGTCTCGGTCATGTCTGCATGGTTCCCGAACCCGTAGGGTCTGCACACTTAAGGTTCGATGACGCTAGGGTTATAGGGAATAGATATACGTGGTTACCGAATGTTGTTCGGAGTCCTGGATGAGATCCCGGACATCACGAGGAGTTCCGGAATGGTCCGGAGGTAAAGATTTATATATGGGAAGTCCTGTTTTGGTCACCGGAAAAGTTTCGGGTGCTATCGGTAACATACCGGGACCACCGGGAGGGTCTCGGGGGTCCACCAGGTGGGGCCACCTGCCCCAGAGGGCTGCGTGGGCCAAGTGTGGGAGGGGACCAGCCCCAGGTGGGCTGGTGCGCCCCCCCACCAGGGCCCAAGGCGAAGAGAGAAGAAAAAAGGGGAAACCCTAGGCTCAGATGGGCCTAAGGCCCACCTAGTGGTGCGCCCCCCCCTCTCTTCCCCCTTGGCCGCCCCCTAGATGGGATCTAGGGCTGGCCGCCACCCCTAGGGGTGGAAACCTAGGTGGGGGCGCAGCCCCTCCCCTCCCCCTATATATACTTGAGGTTTTGGGCTGCCATGGACACAAGAACATCTCCTTCTTGGCGCAGCCCTACCCCTCTCCCTCCTCGTCTCTTGCGGTGCTTGCCGAAGCCCTGCTGGAGTACCACGCTCCTCCACCACCACCACGCCGTCGTGCTGCTGCTGGATGGAGTCTTCCCCAACCTCTCCTTCTTCCCTTGCTGGATCAAGGCGTAGGAGACGTCACCGGGCTGTACGTGTGTTGAACATGGAGGTGCCGTCCGTTCGGCACTAGGATCATCGGTGATTTGGATCACGACGAGTACGACTCCATCAACCCCGTTCACTTGAACGCTTCCGCTTAGCGATCTACAAGGGTATGTAGATGCACTCTCCTTCCCCTCGTTGCTAGATTACTCCATAGATTGATCTTGGTGATGCGTAGAAAATTTTGAATTTCTGCTACGTTCCCCAACACAGAGGGCCTCTGTAATACTTTGCTAGAGTAAGCAGCCCGGTAAGCGTAGCTTTTTCTTCGGCCTCCTCGACGCATCGGCTAGCTGACAGGCTTCTGCAGAGTGAGACAACCACATGGCCTTTGTTGTCCCTGGTGACTGCTCCAGCAGCGGATTCGCCTGAATCGGCTTGGAAAGCTACGTCGGTATTCAGCTTAACCGTGCCTTGTACCGGTCCCGTCCACTGCATGCTTTGTCCCCGTATGCAGCATGTATTATCCGCCTCTCCAATCCTGGGCACATTATCAGCCATTGCCGCTGTAACTAATTCCTCGGCGTATTTCTTTAGGAATTGTACAGAGCCCAAGATAGATTATTTGCCGTTGTGTCGTAATATGTCATCTCTCAGGTGCTAGCACCTCCACAATAGGAGTAAGATTTTTGACCGCATTTCCTCAGGTTCTCTGTCTAGCAGGACCTACAGCCAGTCAGTCCCTGTATTTCTGAAAGATTTCTCTGATGGTAGTGTCCACTCCTTCCTCATGGCCTCTCAGAGGGCCCTACTCTTTGAGCATGTGATCACTACATGATATTCATCCTCCGCCACGTTGCCACAGATATTACACGTTGAGTCCACCTCGAGCGTCCTCTTGAATTTATTACTTTTTGTGGCAGGGTATTTGTGGCTACTCTCCACCCAAAAATTCTGACCTTCTCAGGCACCTTGGCTTTCCAAATAAGATCCCAAATACTCCGGTCACCCACATCCCTAGTCGAGCTTGAAGGGTTTGAGTTTTTGTTTTGGGATAAGGTTGCTGCCAATTTGTACGCACTTCTGACTGAAAACACTCCATTCTTTTCACCATGCCAAGCTATGCAATCTCTTGTGTCCGTCCTTGGGATGGGTATCTTGCATATTTCTTCAGCATCAAACTGGTGGAATATTTGTCGAATCAAATTTACATTCCATTCCTTCCCATCCTCTTCCATGAGTTGGTTCACCCATCGGAGCCGAGACCTTCTAATAAACGCTGCAGTCATAAGGCCTTCTTTTCGAGGAATCCATTGATCTCGTTGAATCTGAATATTTTTCCCATCGCCCACTCGCCAGATTAAACCCTTCTTCAGCAGTTCTAGGCCAAATTCAATTGCCTTCCAAACCGGGGAGGTGTCCGAGGCAAAGACGGTGTCTAGAAGGTCACCATTCGGGTAGTACTTTGATTTTAGGACTCCCACGCATAAACTATCTGGGAATTGGATTAGACTCCAAGCTTGTTTAGCAAGGAGTGCTTGGTTGAACAGATGCATGTCTCTGAAGCCTATACCACCAGCCCGTTTAGGTTTAATCATGTGCTCCCAAGCCATCCAATGTACCCTTCTATGGCCTTCTTCGTCCCCCCACCAGAAGTCCCTAATCATTCTTTCATATTTCTCACAGAATCCTTTCGAGAGCTTGAACACGCTCATTGTAAAGGTTGGGAGGGCTTGGACAACTGATTTGACGTGGACTTCCTTAGCTGCATACGACATGAACCTCTCAGACCAGTCGTTGCATCATTTCCCGAATCTATCCATGATGGGTTGGAAGTGTTCCTTCTTCATTCTCCCTTCCGGCGTGGGCAGTCCCAAGTACTTGCTCTCAAAGACCTCCGACTGCACCCCAAGAACTGTCTTGATTCCGTCTCTTGTTTCGGTCGGACATAGTTCGCTAAAAAGGATCGAGCACTTGTTTGCACTTAGCAGTTGTCCCGTGCACTTCTGGAAGGTGTCCAGAACCTTCTTGATCGCCTTGGCCTGCTCTACGGATGCCTTGAAAAATAACAAGCTGTCATCGGCAAAGAGAAGATTAGAGATTCCAGGGCTGTTGCGAGCAATCTTGATAGGATTCACCCTTCCGGCCGCGATCTCCCGATTTATAAGATTTACCAGACCTTCCGCCACAAACAAAAATAGGTAGGGGCTAAGAGGGTCCCCTTGCCGCAGACCTCTAGACGGGCAGAAAGGTTCCAGAAGCTCACCATTACATCTTACTGAGTATCTCACTGATCGGACACACTGCATCACCCAGTTTGTCCATTTGCTGCAAAAACCACTCGTCCGTAGTACATTTCCAAGAAGCCCCAGTCCACCCTATCATAGGCTTTGGCCAGATCCAACTTGTACGCACAATATGTATCACGCGTATTTTGCTATGCTGGATTTTATGGAAGCACTCAAAGGCAATGATCGCGTTGTCCGTAATCAATCTGCCTGGGATGAAAGCGCTCTGGGTTTCTGAGATGATTTCATCCAGGATAGGACGTAGTCGGTTCACCAGGCACTTCGACACCACTTTGTAAATGACATTGCATAGACTGATGGATCGGTAATCTTTCAGGGACTGAGGGTCCTTTCCTTTTGGGATAAGCACGATAACAGTGTCATTTGTGCCCTTAGGGAGTACCCCATGTTCAAAGAAGTCTATTACCGCCTTGGTCACATCATCCCTAAGGACAGCCCAATTCCTTTGGTAAAAACGTGCTGGAAATCCATCCGGGACGGGTGCCTTTAGCGGACCAATTTGAAACAAAGCATCACTGATTTCTAATGCAGAGAAAGGATTGGTCAGCATATCATTCATTTCTTGTGTTACTTTCACATCAAATAACTCCATTATTTCATGTGGCGTGACCCCATCCTCCTTCTCATACAGCTCTTTGAAGAAAGAATTTGTCATCTCTTCCAAGCATGATTTGTCCTCTATCCAAACCCCACTAGAATCTTTCAGCTTTATTATATTATTCTTTTTCTTCCTCCATGTTGCTTTTCTCTGGAACCATTTGGAGTTTCTATCTCCTTCTCTAATAAAGGTCACTCTTGATCTTTGCCTCCACATTAGTTCCTCCCGTAGGAGGAGTTCATCCAAGTCCTTTGATAGCTTTTTTACCTCACGCTGTTGTTCATGGGAATATGGAAGGTTCCACAAGATGCTCAAACGTTTTCTAATTTCTGTAGTTTGTTTCAAAACCAACCCGAAGTCCTTCTGCGCCCAGTCCCGCAAATCTCTTTGCATCGTAGAAAGCTTCTCTCCAACTTGTCGCGGATTTCTAGCTTGGCCTCCCTTCTTCCATGAATTCTCTATTGCCGGCTGTAACGTGTTCACCCTTTCCCACATTTGTTCGTATCTGAAAATCTTAGGTCCATTCTCTCTTTTTGGTCTCCATTCCTGCCTCTTACCAAGGCGCAACAGGATGGGCAGATGGTCAGAATGCGATGAGCATATGTGTTCCACCGTGGCGTTCCTGAAGTGGTCAGACCAGTCCGGGGAGGCGATCGCTCTGTCCAGTCTAGCTCTGACATTCTTCCTACCCTCTTGTTTGTTGTTATATGTCCACACTGGTCCTTTGAAGCCCAGGTCAAACAAGTTACAGTTAGCAAGAACCGTGCAAAAATTCTCCATATTCTTCTCCGATCTATTTGAAGCAGAGAAGTGTTCCGACTGCCACATGGTTTCGTTGAAGTCACCAATCATGAGCCACGGCATGTTCGCTGAATCCTTTATTCTCCGCAGCAAGGACCACATGTGATGGCGCTCATGAGCTTTCGGCTCCCCATAAACAAAGGTGGCCCTCCATTGGCAGCCAAGAGGGTTTAACTGGATCAAAACATCGATGTATCTCGCTCCCACAGCAATCTTTTTTATTTCGATACTCTCATCATAAAAGAGGGCAATGCCGGCACCTTTTCCGATGCCGGGTTGCGCGATACAATGCCGGAGGCCCAGCCTCCACTTGAGATTTTTGACGTACTGATTATTTTGCCGAGTCTCGGAAAGGAAGACGATCTTGGGCTTGTAGGTGTGCACAAGGCACATGAGTTCCTGAACTGTGCGAGGTTGCCCGAGTCCTCGACAGTTCCAACTTAGCAGTGTCATGGCTCCTGGCGGGCGCCTTCCTCGGCGTCCGCCAGTTGACCGGTAGCCCCTATGCCGGTTGCTTCTTCACCGCCGCCTGCTCCTCCTACTGCACTTTCTTCCTCAGATCCTGCACCTTTGATCTTCTTCTTCTGATCACTGTTTGCCCCATCCTTGTTCTTACCATTTTCTGCCTTCTCTTCCCTCTCACGGTCGCCCCTCTTGCCCAGTACTGATGCTGATTTTTCAGGAGACTTGACATGCTTCTTTGCCCCCTTCTTTTTCTCAGGGAACACCGGGCCATCCGAGGTGAGGCTCGGTCCAGTCAGTGCAGCATTCTGCATGGCGTTCCCCCCTGACTTTGCTGCCACCAAGTTCAGAGTGGGGGCTACAGCCGCGCCATCGATCGACTGATACCCCGGTTCAAAACCCGGCGGGTACAGTGGGTCCTCAACATGTGTGTCCTTTACTATCTGCACCTGCTCTATTGGCTTCATGCTAAGTGGTGGCGTCTGAATTGTAGCATCTGCCCTGTTCTGCTATAAATCCTTCGGAGGGCTCGGGTCCAGCTTGGCATGTATCCCGGTCCCCTCTCCATTCCTAGTAATGAGAATAGCAGTAGGAGCCACCGAGGACACCTGCGTATTAGTGCAGGACCCGCCATCCGAGACCCGTAGTTTGCTCACTGCAGCAATAGCCGCCTGCACCATTGGGTTTGCCAGGATCTCGTTAGGGACTCTCTCGTACTCCGACTTGATGGGGCTGCCTCTGTCTCGAGCCACCTCCTTCCCGAAACTGAGAAGACGACGAGCACTACTAGCCACCGGGGCAACATATCCCCCTCTACTATTGCTTTTCTTATACGGGGAGGCACGCATTGTTGCGGTGTACCTCATCTCTTCGAGGTCCACCGGCAACTTACAATCGCGTTGTCCATGCCCGAGAAAACCGCAAAAACACGGCGCTCTCTCATAATTCAACTCTAGGAAAAACAACTCATTATTTGCCCTATCATGAGAAGTAAGCTTATCTCTGAGAGGTTCATCTACATCATGTTCCACACGAACCCGAATGAAATCACCCCAGACCTTACCACAATTGTCTGTGTCAACCTCCAGAACCTTGCCGAGCTTTGCACCCAGCTTCCATGCCACCCCCTCATCCAACATGATCGGGGGGACATCGTGGATGCGGACCCATATTGGCATATAGGCCACCTCCACATCGCCCGGGGGATGGCCGCCATCCACCGCAACCATCAGGAAAGCATCACCATTGTAGGTCCATGGACCATTGTCGAGGATGAAGCACACTTCTTAATATTGAAGGCAAGATGAAAGATACCTTCAAATCTAGGATTGATTTGACACACCTGGGTATCAGAAAGGATTTGCAGGTGCAAGATGAAGGTAAACCACGGGATATGGCACCAGCTGTGTACGTCTTGGACAAGGTAAAAAGAAAAGAATTCTGCGAGGTCCTGTCACGTGTGAGATTCCCACATGGATTTGCTTCCAACCCTGAAAGGAGAGTCAGTGCAGATGGAAACAAGGTACAAGGGTTGAAAACTCATGACTGCCACGTCCTACTTCAAAGGGTTTTACCTGTTATCCTTAGAGGACTGGGCCGTCCTAACTTATACAGAGCAGTTGCAAAGTTGGGACAATTCTTCAGGGAACTCTACAGTAGGAATATCAGGATAGATGCTTTGGAGCGTCTTAGAGACAAGATACCAACTATCCTATGCGACCTTGAGAAGATATATCCTCCAGCCTTCTTTGATGTGATGGTGCATTTGGCTGTTCATCTACCTGATGAGGCACTACTTAGAGGTCCAGTACAGTATGGCTGGATGTACCCTATTGAAAGGCGGCTAGGCACTTTCAAGGGCTATGTTAGGAACAGAGCTAGACCCGAGGGTTCCATTGCAGAGGCCTACATTGCTACAGAAGCGTTGACATTCTGCTCAAAATACATTGAAACAGCTGATCAGCTTAGCAAAGAGGTGGGTGAAGACAATTCCGGGCTCAATGTTTTTGATTATTCTGTTCGAGTTACAGGGAAGAGTCGACAAGAGGACAAACCTAAAGATTTGGACAAAATGGTTTGGTATGTGTTGAATAACTGTCCTGAGATACTACCTTATATCAAGTAAGTGCAGTACTGCAGCTTATACATCGTAATCTACTAAACTTGCAGCACATTCTTATATATTTAGATGTTTGACGCGATCACTATGTTGTGCAGCATCTACAAAGAGGAGTTACTGCCGCAAAATCCAAGAAATATTGACAAACTGGTTATGGCGGAATTTGCGAAATGGTTCAAGAACCATGTAAGCTTTTGAAGTGCATTGTTAGTTTTTTAATATATTGAGTACATAAGATGATCAGCTTGTCTATTTTCTAACCATATGTTAAGAAGATGCGGGAGGATGGGCAGGCAGTTGATGATGCCCTTTACTCACTAGCAATGGGTCCTGATACTCGGGTAAGACATTATGAATCTTGCGTTGTTGGAGATGTGCGCTACAACACCCTTGCACGAGACGAAGGCAGGAAGACACAAAACAGTGCCATCATGAGCACGGATACATATGACAAAGAGACAAGTGAAATGTATGCTAACATAACAGACATTATTCAGTTGCAGTATATCTCCAGTTTCGAGGATCATCGGTGTGTGGTTCTGTTGTGCTGTCGTTGGTATAACCTGTTTTCCAGGATCGCAAAACCCAGAGCTGATGATTATTTCAAATCCATCAATGTCAAGGCGGCATACCAGACCAATGAGCCTTTTATTTTGGCAAATCAAGCAACACAGATATTTTTCTTGGAAGACACATTTGCACGTAGCGATGACTGGAGAGTATTGCAAAGGTTTGAGCAGAGGAATTCGTTTAATGAAGTTGCACAACAAGACGATGCTTACACTGCTCCTGATGTACAAGATAACACAGATGTTCCTAATATCTTTGAGAACCATCACATCAATGACGCCGACGAAAAGATTGCATGTCGTGATGTGGACATACAAGAGTTGATCAAGAAGAAGCCAATGTTCGAGGACGTTGAGGACAAAGAAGAAGATGACACCGTGGGTAATTACGATTCAGACTGATACACATGGCGAAGATGTTGACGCTGCTACTGTGGATGATGATTACATTGCTTTTGTCGTATTTGCCTGTCAGAAGACGTTTTTTTATCTACTATGTGAAATTGTGTTTGCTATGACAACTGAAACCTGATGAACATGTTGTTTAGTATTTTGTTGTGAGAACATCACTTGTTATGTATGCTGATTTGTGTTTGGTGATTGTATGACAACTAAAACATGATGACATTGTTGTTTAGTTGTACTCATATTTGGCTGTGAAACTTGAATTTGATGACATAGTTTGATGTTGGACTGCAATTTGCTCGACGTCTTCGAATGAGAACAAAACTGACCCGACAGGGCCTCTGCTATTTATTTATTTATATGAGCAAAAGGGGATACCCCCTGATATCCGTTAATAGAAATCATCATCCACAGTAGCAGCAGAACTATTAAAAAAATCAGCAACTAAAAGCAGCAGAACAACACTTAAACATATTATTACCCCATGATTCGGGCATTTGTAGAAGACTCGGCCAGGGTTACGGATTGTGGTTGAGACGCGACGGATGACTCTGCGTGATTTGCAACAGTGGCACCACACCAACGGCAGCGGGTTGCGATGAGCAATCGGCTGCGGTGCGCGTGCCGGCGAGGGTGTGATGAGACCCACAGGCGATGGTACGGGTTGCGACTTGGCGCATATCTGGTTGTTGCCTGCTGAAGAGCAGGTGGATGAGCAGCCAGCGGACATGGTTGCTGCGGCCAGAGCTTCTGATGCTAGGCAGAGTAAGTAGAGAAGAGGAGAAGCGAATGTTGGATATGTCAGTTTCATTACTTGCAGAGTAGCATAGCACCATATATAGTCATAGTCTAGGTTTGGATTCGAACCAGCTACAGGAGCACGTCTTTCTTTTTTCTAAAACTCGGCAACGTCTCATTACTGGTACACTAGCTTGTTTTGTAAGCCTTCCCAAGTCTTTGATTTTCTTTCCCTTTTTTGCAAGGAAGGAAGGAGGACAAAATTGAGAGTTCCTGGGACTCGAACCCAAGACCTCTCGGTTGAAAACCAAGGGTGCTAGTCACTTATGTGGCGAACGTTCCCTGTGAGGAGGACGGCAGACGAACGCATTTTCCTCGCAGTTTACTTCCTATATATAAAAAGTATGCTACTTGGTGTCCGCTTAGTCAACAAACGATTGTGCCAACCTTGACCGTTGGATTGACATTCAACGTCTGTCGCGTTTCTTCAGTCTCTTCTTCCTCGAGCCGCCAAAGCCAAACCAGCGCCGGCGGGACCGCCTGCTCCCGCCTCCCACGGCTGGCTGTGATCTGCCCCGGCTCCTGTTCGTTCCCGTCCGAGGCCTCACCATCGTCGTCCGCCTTGGTTCGCTCGCCGCGGCGCCGCCCTCCAGTGTTGTAAACATGGTCAACAATCGAGAGGAATAAGGAGATGACTGTACATGGTGAGGATGACAGTAGGGACCCAGCAGCGCGCGCAGTAATTTTGTTTTTTCGGGACGGAGAAGGGTATCAACTGGGTTGTGCGGGACCCGTGGCCCGTCTAGCCCAGGCTTTTATTTCATATGTTTAGCACATGACCAGCCCAGTTTGTTTTTTTCCTTTCTGAAAATTGCTAGCCAACTATTTTGTTTTTTGCAGAATAACCAACGTAGGCCTACTTGCTTTTCTACGCCCTCCTGGGCCGGAAATCTTTCAAGACGAGGAGGGATGCATTTTGCCCAGAAAATGGGCTATAAGTAATAAGAAATGGGCTATAAGTAATAATAAATGGGCTGTAAAATGAAAAAATACAGCAAATAGATAATTAGTTCCAAAATATTGTTTTCTTTCGGATTTTGATATTTTAAATTTCATTGTTTCTGTGCGGGTAAAATTTCATTGAATTTAAATTAAGGTATATTTAGATTTAAAATTAATTTGAATCTGGCTAGAAATTTTGGGTTGTATGTTGTTTGGGACATATTTGGAGGCTGACTTGTGGGTCTACTAGGTTGACATGTACTTTGGTTTTCTCAACTTAGTCCACAAACGATTCTAGCGGCAGTGACCGTTGGATGTTAATCCAACGGCCGTGTTGCTTCTTCAATATCCGATCTTCTTGCTCCAGCCGCCCAAACCAGCTCCGGTGGGACTGCCTGCTCCCGCCTCCCGTGGCCGGTTGTGCTGCCGCACAGGCCGCACCGCCCCACCCTACTTCATTGTTGGCCAGGCCATTCCTCTACTCACCCATACCTCCTGTTATTTTCCGGCGACGGCAGCCGGACCAGTAAACCCTCGTACTCCCCATCGCGTGGGCAACCATTGCCGAGTCTTCCCCCGCTCCGTGTCGTTCCCTTCCTAGGCCTCGCCGTCGTCCACCGCCATGCTGCTCTCGGCGCGGCCTGGTCAACTTGGTGAACGAACGACATCCATCGGTCGTGGACTGTACGCGCAAAATAATGATTCCTCCACCTGACAGCTGGGACCCACCGGAAGGGCCTCTGTATTTCGCGAAAAAAATGTTCCCCCCGCTGACATGTCGGACCCACCAGCTATATCTTCGCACGCAAGGAAGTGCCTCCTTATTACGCACAAAAAATGAATACCCCCCTGCTAGCTGGGACCCGCCATAGTGGGAGGATGACTTGTGGGCCAACAAAGTTGACGGGGACGGAGGGCTTTGTCAACTTAGTCAATATGAACGATTCTAGCTCCAGTGACCGTACAATGTCCATCCAACGGCCGTAGTGCTTCTTCAACCACTGGTCTTCTTGCTCCAGCCGCCCAAAGCAGCGCCGGTCGTGCCGCATGCTCCTGCCTCCCATGGTCGGCTGTGCTGCCGTGGAGGCCTCACCGCCCCTACTATTCCCACCGCTGGCCAGGCCCTGCGGCGACGGCAGCCTCACACCGCAGCCGAACCAGTGAACCCTCGTACTCCTCTCCACGCGGGCTTCCACTGCCACGTCTTCCCCGGCTCTGCATCGTCCCCTTCCTAGGCCTCGCCGTCGTCCACCGCCGTGGTGCTCTCCGTGCGGCGTGGTCAACGTGGTCAAGGAACGACTTCCATCGGAAGAGTACTGTACGTGGAGAGGCTGACAGCTGGGTCCATGGCCACAGCCCAGTTTTTTGTGATTTGCCAAGTAAGTCACTTTGTCAGGCCTGTTGGGCTGCAAATCTTTCAAGACGAGGAGAGCTTTCATTCGGCTGGCCGAGAAAATGGCCCATCAGTAATGAGAAATGGGCTGTACATTTTTAAAACACATCAAACCGGCAATTAGTTTCAAATATCTTTTTTTTTCATTTCAAGATTTTAAATTACATTAATTTTTGTGCGTGGAGAATTTGTTGGATTTTATATTGATATACATTTATTTTTAAAATCAGTTTGAATGTGAGTCGAAATTTCAGGATTAAAAACAGTTCGGACCGCACCGAAATATGCAAAATTTCGTATAATTTTTTAACCATGGCCACAATTTGGGTTGTAATGCTAACAAAAAGAATATGGGCTCCAAAAAAACCTTAAGAATTAGCAAATGGGCTGAAAATTATTAGAAATAATGGCAGATGGGTTGTATGATGTTTTCCACAGATTTGAGGCTTTCCTAAAAAAAGGTTGACGCACAAGCAGTGACTGTTGGATGTCCATCCAACGGCCGCCGTGCTTCTTCAATCTCTGCTCTTCCTGCTCCAGCCGCTCAAACAAGCGCCGGCGGGACTGCCTGCTCCCTCCTCCCCGCGGCCGGCTGTGCTGCCACGCAGGCCTCACCGCCCCACCGTACTCTCATCGCTAGCCTAGCCATCCCTCTACTCACCCACACCTGCTATTATTCTCCGGCGACGGCAGACGAACCAGTAAACCCTCGTACAGTCGTACTCCCCTCCGCGTGGGAAACAACTGCCGAGTCTTCCCTGCCTCCGTGTCGTTCCCTTCCTAGGCCTCGCCGTTGTCCACCGCCCTGGTGCTCTCGGTGCGGCCTGGTCAACGTGGTCAACGACCGACATGCATCTGAAGTGGACTGTACGTGGAGAGGCCGACAGCTGGGTCCACGGCCGCACGCAAGGAAATGCCTCCTTATTACGCACAAAATAATGATTCCTCCACCTGACATCAGGGGCCCACCGAAAGGGCCTCTGTATTTCACAAAAAAAATGTTACCGCCGCTGACAGCTCGGACCCACCAACTATATCTTCGCACGCAAGGAAGTGCCTCCTTATTACGCACAAAAAAATGAATACCCCTCCTATTAGCTGGGACCCAGTATAGTGGCAGGCTGACTTGTGGGCCTACTAAGTTGACGGGGACGGAGGGATTTGTCAACTTGGTCAATATGCACGATTCTAGCTCCAGTGACCGTACGATGTCCATCCAACGGCCGTAGTGCTTCTTCAACCTCTGGTCTTCTTGCTCCAGCCGCCCAAACCAGCGCCGGTCATGCCTCGTGCTCCTGCCTCCCGTGGTCGGCTGCGATGCGGTGGAGGCCTCACCGCCCCCTACTACTCCCACTGCTGGCCAGGCCATCCCTCTACTCACCCACACCCCCTGTTACTCTGCGGCGACGGCAGCCTCACACCGCAGAGAACCAGTGCCCTCGTACTCCTCTAAGCGTGGGCATCCACTGCCGCGTCTTCCCCGGCTCTGCATCGTCCCCTTCCTAGGCCTCGCCGTCGTCCACCGTCCTGGTGCTCTCGGCACGGTGTGGTCAACGTGGTCAAGGAACGGCTTCCATCGGACGTGGACTGTACGTGGAGAGGCTGACAGCTGGGTCCATGACCGCGGCAAGGAAGTGCCTCCTTATTACGTGCAAAATAATTATTCCTCCACCTGACAGCGGGGACCCACCGGACGGGCCATCGTATTTCGCCCCCCTGACTGCTGGGACCCAGCAGCTACATCTTCGCACGAAGGAAGTGCCTGACAGTCGGGACCCACCTGGTCGAAGCGTACGTAGCGTTGTCATTCTGGTCGTGAACGTGTACGTACATATATACTGGTGGATGTAGAGGCGCGCACGTGTCATAGTAGAGGCGGCCAGGGTGCAAGAAAGAAAATACGGCCATGTATGTGTACATACGGGCGGGGTCTCGAACGCCTACTCGCACATACGTATGGCGAGGGCTCGTTGACATGGCTGGGTCAGAACGGAGAAATAGCGTCGTCGTCGTGTTCATGGGGAGGCAACGGAATGCGTCGTGTTCGTGGGGAGGCAACGGAATGCTCGTGTTCATGGGGAGGCAACGAAATGCGTCGTGTTCATCGGGAGGCAACGGAACGCGTGGGAGCCAACCGGCTGGGTCGGAACGGAATGCGTGGTCGTTTTCATCGGGAGGGCTTGGACGGAACAGGCGATGGAAACGAGGCCTGGCGTACCGCAAAACGGAGGAAACGGCCTTGTGTTCGACCGGCCACGTTCGAAACGGGATCCTGTTCATCGGGAGGGGTCTGGCGTACCGCAAAACGGAGGAAACGGACCTCCTACGGTCGAAACGGGGGTCCTGTTGATCGGGAGGGGTGTGGTATACCGCAAAACGGGCGAAACGGACTTGTGTTGGAGCGCTACGGTCGAAACGGGGGTCCTGTTCATCGGGAGGGGTGTGGCGTACCGCAAAACGGGACTCCACGGGATACTGTTCATCTCCACCGTCGACCCCCTCCAGCCTCCACGAGCTACTGTTCATCCACCGTCGACCTCCTCCAGCCTCCACCTGCGACTGTTCATCCACGGGCTCCTGTTCATCCAGCCTCCACCGCACTCTACTCCACCGGCTACTGTTCAACCAGCCCTCTCCACGGGCTACTGTTCAACCACCCCTCCACCGTCTACTATTCATCCTGCCCTCCACGGGGTGGTCCGTTCATCCAGCCCTCCACGGGGTCCTGTTCATCCAGCCCCAACCGGCTCGATCGATCGGGGTCCTGTTCATCCAGAGGCAACACCACGGGGTCCTGTTCATCCACCCCCACCGGGAACTGTTCATCCAACCCCCCTCCCACTCGCAACGCTCATTGTTCATCCAGAGGCAGCATCGATCGGCTTCAGTTAGCAGCAGTAGCGAAGGATCGCTCGATCGGGTTCAGTTAACAGCCATCGATCGATCGCTCGGGTTCAGTAACACGTAGCCTGCAGTGCAATCGCTCGGGTTCAGTTAGAGCCCAACGCCTCGCTCGGGTTCAGTTAGAGCCAACGCCTCGCTCGGGTTCAGTTAGAGCCAACGCCTCGCACACACGCGCGTACATGTACGAGAGAAACGCGCATCGCTCGGCCCCCGACCTCCCACCGTAACCGGGAACTCCCCCAAATTTTCCTCCCCCTCACTTCTACCACGGTTTTTCCGTCATGGACGGCCCAAAGAATGTCATGCAGCTGTGTCTCCGGCCCGCCCAGGACGAAAAGCCCATTTTTTGTCATGATTTTTTGTCATAGAAGTAGGAGCCCACCACATCTATGATGATACCGAGTTTTGTCACAATTATCGTCATAGAAGTGTCATATGTATGACAGAAAAAAAATTGTTCGGCCCAAAATGTCACGGATGTGTCTTTTTTTTGTAGTGTGGGCAGCGAATTTTTTCGTTGTCCGCATCCTATTCTAGCTGGACATAGTTCGGCCAAGGTTCTCCTGACAGCGAGAGAGACCTTAATGAATTTAGCACATCGCCGAAAGGTGAGTGCCGAAAGATATCCGTGGAGGTGAACTCCATGATCGGCGCCCAATCGGATTCGATGGGTGCGGATGCAGGCGGCTCGGAACCCGTGGCCGGAGAAGAATCCAGTGGTTCGGCGATGCGGCTCTCGTAAGGGGTGAAGTCAGTATCTGGCTCTATCGCCACTGAAAGTGCGGCCTCCATGGCGGGGTCTATCCCTCCGCTCTCGGATGGTGCGACTTGCTCCAGACTGATGGCCGGAGTAGTTGCAGATGTGATCTCCCGAACGTTGTCCGACGGCAGAGTTACGTCATGCTCGTCGTGACTGTGCGGCGCGTCTGACATGAGCTCGAATCCATCGAATATCAAGTCTCCGCGGATGTCGGCAGTGTATTCAAGTTTCCAAATCTGACCTGATGGCCAGGGGCGTAGCTCTCGATCTGCTCCAGATGGCCAAGCGAATTGGCCCGCAATGTGAAGCCGCCTAATACGAAGATCTGTCCGGGGAGGAAAACCTCACCCTGGACCACATCGTTACCGATGATCGAAGGGGCCATCGAGCCTTACGGTGACGGCACAGCGGAACTCTCAATGAAAGCACCAATGTCGGTGTCAAAACCGGCGGATCTCGGGTAGGGGGTCCCGAACTGTGCGTCTAAGGTGGATGGTAACAGGAGGCAGGGGACACGATGTTTACCCAGGTTCGGGCCCTCTTGATGGAGGTAATACCCTACGTCCTGCTTGATTGTTCTTGATGATATGAGTATTACAAGAGTTGATCTACCACGAGATCAGAGAGGCTAAACCCTAGAAGCTAGCCTATGGTATGATTGTATGTCGTCCTACAGACTAAAACCCTCCGGTTTATATAGACATCGGAGGGGGCTAGGGTTACACAAGGTCGGTTACAAGGGAGGAGATATACATATCCGTATTGCCTAGCTTGCCTTCCACGCCAAGTAGAGTCCCATCCGGACACGGGACGAAGTCTTCAATCTTATATCTTTATAGTCGAACAGTCCGGCCAAAGGATATAGTCCGGCTGTCCGGAGACCCCCTAATCCAGGACTCCCTCACTCCCAAACTGTTGTGAGCATAGATACCAAAGTGATCAAAAGTATTGATCATGGGACAACAGTGAAAAAAGGATCATTGAGTACTAAAGTAGCACTAATGACATGTTTTCTCACAAGTGCAGATCATGAAGAGTTCGTTGTAAAAGGTTACATTGATACAATATTCATCATTTCTCCATGCGATTTTCGATTTAAATTGAGGGTATTATGTAACACACAATATGGTGGTGCAGTTAGTTGGAAATTATTCCAAACAGGTTACTATGGCGAATTCTAAAACAGAGGCGAAGTATGTTGCCGCTTTAGAAGCGACAAAGACAAAGATGTTGAATCATATAGTTCATTCATGAACTTAGTATGGTTCCAATAAGGCTTTGGTCAATGGGACACTATTGCAGATAGTTGCTCCATAACTCAGTCTGAGGAATCAGGTTTCGACCAATGATTCACATATATACAAACCCAAGTCCACACAAAATATGAATTTTGTGAAAGCGTGAAAACGCAAGGATATGCAGAGATACACATGGAGCTGAAGTTGTCAGATCCGATGGACATCGGGCTATACCACATGTGAAGCATTTTTTACACCAGTATGCCATAGGTGTAAAGTGCATTAGCATTAACTAGATTATTGACTCTAGTGCAAGTGGGAGTTTGTAGGAGATATGCCCTAGAGGCAATAATAAATGATATTATTTATCTCCAAGTTTATAATTATGTTTATGTTCCATGCTATAACTGCTATGGTTCTCGAGTCTGCAATAACACGAGGCTCGGAGGAAGAATCATATGCACGTGTGGAATAATAAACGGTAAGAAGCATTCTTAGTCTGGCCTCTAAGACTAGCTCAAGTGTTGCATGATGGTTCTGTTTTCCTGATCATGGGCATGTCAATGCCAGCAACTTTGAGGGCACAATGTTAAGAGAACATTTGTGTTGAATCTACCCGGATTGATGTTATGCTATGAGATTCATTCGTCACAAGTTTATGGTTGATAACACAGAGATGGTTAATGTTTGCATAATTCCTTAGACCATGAGAGTATCAAGTTTCTTCATACTTGCTTCATGAACTTTGGGGTTTGTTAAACGTCGTCCGTAAATGGGTGGCTATTACGGCGGCTTACGGGTTCATGGAAAAGTGTGTCAAGTAACTTGATAGCTCAAGATTGGGATTTGCTCCTCCGACGATGGAGAGATATTCTCCGGCCCTCTCGGTGTTACGGTATCCATCATCGTCTGGCCAGACACAGTATGATTTGATCACAGGGATGCCGGAACACGGAAAAGAGAAAAGAGAACAAAACCGATAACGAGGTAACTTGCATGGTGGACAAATTGTTCATCCACGGGGATGCAATAAATCTCACCTCGGGTGTTTGTGACATATCGGGAAGCAACAGGAATAGCTCACTGCAATTGGAGGTTCACTCGAATATTCATTTGTGTGGGTATAGGGGTCAATATGGGTGTCCACGGCTCCGATGTTGATCATTGATCGGATAGTGTTCCGGTCATGTCTATGCTTCACCGATCCTATAGGGTCACACGCTTAAGGGTCATCTATCTGCTGAATACTAGGCAGGGAGTCTGAGAGAAATTTGCCGAAAAAGTTTCAGAGACAATGGAAGAGTTCCGGAGAGAGAATAGAGAAATAGTTTCGTAACACTGAAAAGTTGTTTCGGGATATACCATTAAGTCAAATTGGTTTCGGGACACGCCTGATAATTCTTGGAGGGTGCCAGAATTATTCTGGAAACTTCTGGGAATTTTTGGGGATAAAAACCGAAAATGTTTCGGAGCTGCCGGTACCGCTTTGGTTGTTTTTCGCAGATGAAATTCACTAATCTGAAATTGTTTCAGAATGAATCCAAAATCATTTTAGTGGGTACTGGAATTATTCTAAGACCCACAGAAATATTTTCGGATTTAATGGACGCGAAAAATTGTCTTCATGAATAGTGAAACGCATTCTTGTTTGCTTTTCCCAGATGAAAATCACTAAACCAGAATTGTTTTGGAACGCTTTGAAAATTATTTTAGTGGGTACTGGAACTGTTCTGAGCCCACATAAATATTTTCAGTTCGAACCGATGCTGAAAAATGTTGTCATGAATAGTGAAAGTGCTTTTTACTTGGCTTCTTGGAGAAGCCACCTTGAGGGCCTTTTGGTATTATTCCCTTGGCTTCTTGGAGAAGCCACCCTTGGGCTTGGCCTATAAATAGGGGTGGAGGGGGCTGCCTAAAGACACACTCTTGCTCTCATACAAATGTCATGCATGATCTGGCTCTCTCTCTCCCTCCCAGCAAAATAGTTTCGTAGAGCCGAAAGGCTGTCTGGATTCCGGCAGGAACTAGTTCTGGACGGGGAAGCCCTGCCGGATAGATGGCACCGTATGTGTGCAACTCTGTAGAGAGATCGTAGTTTCGGTCTTAGTTCGAGAGTGCCTCCCGAAGGGTTATCCGTGTGACCGTCCGAGTTTCAAAGGTCCTTCCGAAGGGCTGTCTGACTTTCGAAGGTCCTCCCAAAGGGCTGTTCGCGACACCGTCTGGGGGACTGTCCGACCACCTCCCGGAGGGCTGTCCGAGGGGCAGATGAGGGTATACATCCTCGCGGTTGGGAGGTTGTAAATCCTAGTTGCGGGGATCTACACAGTCGATCGTCATCGACTCTACTTCCCGCTGCGCTACGAGTCGGTAATGAAAAAGATCAAACCATGTATGCAGTCTCCATAGTGGTCCTGGGCTGGTGCGTAGGTCCGAAATTTTTTGTTTCCTGTTGCGTTACCCTACCCCATGGGGAGTCTGAATTGGACTAGGGAAGGGGCGCGGCCCCCCTTTCCTTCTCCCTCTCCCTCGCCTTCCCCTTTCCCCTCCGATAGAAGGAAGGGGGTGAATAGGACTAGGAGTTCAAGTGGGATTCCCCCCCCCCACTTGGCGCGCCCTAGGTCGGCCTCCTCCCCTCTTCCTCCTTTATATACGGGGGCGGGGGGACCTCTAAGGCACATTAATTGTTCTTAGCCGTGTGTGGTGCCCCCCTCCACCGTTTACTTCTCCAGTCATATTATCGTAGTGCTTAGGCGAAGCCCTGTGCGGATTACTTCACCATCACCGTCACCATGCCGTCGTGCTAACGAAACTCTCCCTCGACACTTTGCTGGATCAAGAGTTCGAGGGATGTCATCGAGCTGAACGTGTGCAGAACTCGGAGGTGGCGTACGTTCGGTACTTGATTGGTTGAATCGAGAAGACGTTCGACTACAACAACCGCATTAAACTAACGCTTCCGTTTTCGGTCTACGAGGGTACGTGGACACACTCTCCCCCTCTCGTTACTATGCATCTCCTAGATAGATCGTGCGTGATCGTAGGAATTTTTTTGAAATTACATGCTACGTTGCCCAACAACCACGGCCCTCGAAGATGACGTTCTGCACGAACGAGGCGTAGTAAGGGTCGTCAACCATCGCCGTCTGCATCGGAGGTGGCATTTCGACGAACAGCTTGCGGGCAACAGCCATGTGAGCCGATGCGAACGATCGGGGTTGCTTCCTTTGCGTGTCATCTTGAGGTCGATGTCCGGGGACGTAGAGAATCACGTCTGCCCATGGCTGTGTGGCGGCGAAGCACGAACATCCGGCGTCTCGTGTGTGACGGGCGAGCTAGGGAAACGTTGCTGCGGCGTACGATGGGCCGAGGAGCCTGTGCTCGCCGCGGCCATGGCAGTGGCTGAGAGATTAGCCGGCGTGGGGTGGCCTGTACCCAACATGAGGAGGGCATGCGCCTTGGAGACGATGGTCTCCTTGTCGTCGAGGTCGGCCTGGTGCCGCAACGCACGCCGCAGGGCACACTCAGCACCGTACTCGGCGGCGGCCTTCTTCTCCGCTGGGACAGTTCGTCGGTTCCTCCTCTTGGCCGATTCGGCGTCGAGCTTGGCGGCCTCCGCCGACGTAAGCTCCAACCGAAGCTTCTTCACATGCTTCTTTTTCTTCGCCACGGGACGGGCGGTCGGTGGTGGGTCGCCAGGATTCGCCTCGTCGACCATGGTGGACGGAGGGAGGGGAAGGCCGGGGCTCGGGAGAGTGAAGGGCGAGGCAAGCGTTTTGGAGGAAAGGGAGGGAAAGTGGCCGCCTGTGCCACCGATGGGCGAGCCGGGGGAGGACAAGGGCACGTGACCCGCTCGTCCGCGCGTTGTCCGTTCGGCCGCAAACTCGGCTCAAACTTGGGCGAGAAATGGGTCAAAAGCAGACAAAAAACGAACGACGGTCCGTTTGGGGCCACGCGTTGGAGGGCCTCCTTTGTTCGTTTTCCCCAAACGGACGCGGGTGGACCATTTGGGGTCGTGCGTTGCAGTCGGCCTTACACCAAATGCATCTTACATTTGTGGAATTTTAGTAAAAAAGAAAAAGGGAAAGGAATGGAGGGAGTATTATATCAGATCGCACGGGTAGCCCCCCTGCCAGGCTAGCACTGCCCCGTGTGTCCGCCCGTCCTCCGCCGCACCCATGGCGCTGCGGCGCCTCGCCCGCCGCCTCGCGCCCGTTCCGTTCCCGCCGCGGCTCCTCCCACTCCCCGCCCCCGGCCACCTCCGCCTCTTCTCCACCGGGGAAAAGGAGCCGCCTCACTTCATGGCCGAGTACCTCGTCTCCACCTGCGGCCTCTCGCCGGCGGCGGCCGCCAAGGCCGCCCCGCGGTTCGCGCACCTGGGCTCCGCGGAGAGGCCCGACGCCGTTCTCGCCTTCCTCCACTCTCAGGGCCTGGGCAAGGCGCAGGTGCGCGCGATCGTGGCCCGGAAGCCGGCGCTGCTCCTCAGCGACGTCGACGCCACGCTCTCCCCCAAGTTCACCGCCGTGCGCGCGCTCGGCCTGCGCCGCGCCGACGCCGCGCGGCTCTTCGCGCTCTTCCCGGCGGCGCTCACCTACGGCGTCCGCTCCAACCTGCTCCCGCGGGTCCTCTTCTGGCTCGACCTCCTCGGGTCCACCACCTTGCTGATGAAATGGCTGGCCAAGACGTGGCTGCTCAAGTACTCCGTCGACCTGCTCCTGCGGAACCTCGCCACGCTCCGCCGCCTCGGCATCCCAGACGGCCGCCTCACGGCCGCCGTCCGGCTGCGGCCGACGCTCATCATGCAGTCGCCGGACAAGCTCCGGGCGCTGGTCGGCCGCGTGGAGGAGGCGTGCGGCGGGGTGCCACCCAGCCCCGGGATGTACACGTGGTGCCTCTTCGCGCTGCACAACGTCGGCGACCGAGCCTTCCGGGCCAAGAAGGCGGCCGTGACGCGCGCCCTCGGGTGCACGGGCGAGGAGTTCGCCGGCATGTTCCGGCGCGCGCCGTGCTTCGTGTTCGCCCCCGAGACGCTGCTGCGGCGCAAGGTGGAGTTCCTGCGGGACACCGTCGGGTGCAGCGCCGGGGGCATCGTCAGGAACCCCCTGCTGCTGACGCTGAGCCTCGACGAGCGGATGGCGCCGCGGTGCCGCGCCGTCGAGGCCCTGCGGTCCAAGGGCGTGGACATCGGGAAGACGAACATGGTGACCGTAGTGAGACTGCCGGAGGCCATTTTTGTGGAGAGGTACATTCTCAAATACAAGGGAGATGTGCCTGAACTCCTCGAGCTGTATCCTCAAGCTCGAGTGAAAGGCACAACATAAAACAGGGGTGTCTGTTATCACCATTTCGTTCTGCCCCCATGTTTAGGGCAGAACTTGTGCCCAGCCATTTCATTAACATCAACGTTTCACTCTGATATACTCCCTCCGTCCCATAATATAAGAGTGTTTTTTACCCTAGTGTCTGATCCATCGTTCTGCATTTTGTGCGGAGTTTGAACATAGACCGATTTACAATTATGCAACTATTAACTGGCATTCACCTGAATTTTCAAATTCCATCGTCTGTATCTACCATCCCAACACCGGTCAAGTTTAAGAAAGAACTGAATGTGACATAACACATATCTACCATCCCGACACCGGTCAAGTTTAAGAAAGAACTGAAGAGGGAGAGTTACCATGTTCAAACATGATTCACTTGCTGCACAGCTAGTTGGATCTGGCAATTGCCATGAAAAAATATGAAATCCTAGAGGGAAAGCTCATCATGAACAGCGTTTCTTGATTGATCAGAACAAAGTCATATCGCCATGATCGTGTCCACATCACCAGAATATGTCATCTAACCTAATAATACATTAGCACACTGAAGGAATCTTATACACAAAATGCATGCCAATCTTAACTACAATCCCTCTAGCTCGATTCAGAGTTCCTACTAGAAAGGGTGTGGGAATCCAGCTATCCAGCCTAAGTGGTAGTTACAATGCCTTCGCTGCTAATCTCACTTTTCTGCTGCCATGGCAGGATGAGCCTTATGCATGCCCTGCTCGTAGGCAGCAGTTGACGCCAGCTCAAGGACCAAAATTGGCTGGAGTATGTGCGCATCTGGGGCGCAACTACACCATGTTGGGGAGTCGACGGAGGGGGTAACGACGCTGGGAGTCTACTTGGCCGCATACCAGTTCTGTGCACATTTTGCATCAACAGCGAGGTCAACCGACAGGATGTTGGTGCCGTAGAAGGGCTTAGACATGCACTCAACCACTATTGCCTTGGCCACGTCAGCCGACTCCGAAGGTCCTTCCAGTATCACCTCATCGTGCACCTGAAAGATGTATCTGTCAATTCTAGATGTTGCATTTGAGAAGAAGAAAAAAACAGCTGCCAGATAAGAGGCAAGAACTGGAAGTAGGTGCGGCATGTTCTCGCAGTCAACCAATCTTGAGAACAGACACCTATTTTGAGATCATCAAATGCATCCCGGTTTGAGTAGACGAAATGCCAACAGTGAAGTGGCATAGGCATAACATATACCATACATATTATTATGTTTAGTATCAAAGGAAAACAAAACTGATGAAAACCCTCCAGTACTATGAAAGTTCATGCATTATTATATATACCTGCAACAGGAGGGTCCAACCGAGCTCCTTAAGACGGGTATTCCTTTCTATCTCAATCATTGCACACATCGCAACATCTGCTGCACTGCCCTGTGATGTTAAATAAAATACAATTTCAGTTAATTCAAGCTTGAATTTTTTTTTTAATTTGCAATCTAGACAGTACTTACCTGTACAGGAGCATTGATGGCAGCACGCTCAATGTGCTTCCATTGTTTAGAGGATACAGAAGCAATGTTGGGGAAACGGCGCGATCGCCCAAGCAAAGTATAAACTTCAGACTTCTCATATGCTAAATCTTTCTGTTCCCTTTGCCATGACTTAACTTCTTTTCTGTCGCTGTACCAGAGATCCAGTGTATCCTCTGCTTCCCTTTTTGATACCTGCAAAGGCAGTGACAGATAAAAACTTGCACAATACCCTTAGGAAAGCTACAAGGAAAAGACCACGGTTCTGTTCCATTAATGAGAGATAATTTATAGCTGCATTATGTTAATGAGATAACTATTAAAGTCGTTGAAAATGTGAGGAGTTTCAACAGTGAATCTACTGAACATGACTAGTCACTATTTAAGGTCTCTGGTTTGGTCAGTATGAAATATGAACCCAGTAGCCTAAGGATCTAACAAGCTGGTGCATGAACTGAAGTTTAATTTCTTGCTATTAACTGAGAGGTATGTTTGTCAAATATGTACCTTCCAATCCCGAGCAAGCCCAGCAGCTGTTTTTCCGTATGCAATGGAGAAATTGAGCATCTTAGCTTTCCTCCTCTCAGCACCAAATGCATCCTAAATCACAAGACATCAAACTCTGTTCAAATCCAGACAAGTAGTCCAAGCCTTACACTTTCTGTATCCAGAATTCCAGATCCATAGAAATGACACAACATTAAATAGAGCATCGTGTGAACTGAAACAGATTCAAGTTAACACAGTTTGAGGTATTCAATTTAAGATACAATGCAAAAAGAAGAAAAGGAGGTGCAAAACAGATGCTACATAAAACACCATCTATTTGTAACAAAAACTAAAGCTGAATTCGGGCTCCAAACAGATGTCACACTTGTACAGCCCCCAAAAAGGGAAAGTGAAAAAAGCATCGAACAATGAGTGTAAGACAGAGACATGACATCTAAAAACAAAGCAATCATTAAGAGTGTTCACATAGATGTACATCAACTTAATATTAATAGGAATTGAGCAATCACAAAATATAAATCCTAAAGGTGATGCTAATTATAGTAAAATCCAACGGAAATGAGTTATGGATTCTGATTCTCCATTGGAGGAGGGTAATCAGACTGCTACTGAATGATGGGAAAGTGAAAGAGGGAAGGAAAACAAATAAAAATATAGATGCCTGATAATAATTAATCTTAAGATAAGAGAACAGTCCGCTTTTCAATCGTGAATTCTAGCAAAAGTTTACTTTCCAGACTTGAAAACATTTCTAGACAGTTTTGAAGTTAGCGTTGAAAAGTGAACTTTTTTTTAATGCTAGCACTGTAACTTCTAGAAATATTATTGAAACTGGAGTACCTTCAACAATGGCACGGGGGGTTTCTCTTGACCAGGTTGAGGATCCCACTCAAGAAGTACTCTCTTTTCTTCAACAGCCTCACGAATATGCTGGTACATATTCATAGCTGTCCTGGAATGGAAGTCACCGCCAGCTTTGAAGGCATCTAACATACTTCTACAATTAGCAAGATGTGCCAGGATCCTGAGCTCCAGCTACAGGGAACAGAAGTATGTCTTTTTAACTGGATCAGTTTAAAAACGTTTGGTAATCTTTTTTGAGTGATCCTAGCATACCTGACCATAATCAGCAACAATAAGAGAGTTCCCCGGAGCTGCAACAAAAGCTTGGCGGATTTTGTACCGATCCTTTTCAAGTGCAGGTTGATTCTGACGTGAAGGAATTATCAAGAGTTCAGTAAGTTATTTGGTTGATCTATTGTAAATAGTACCAACATCTACAATAGCTGCCCCAGCATTTACAGCATCTAAAACCATCTCTTAGATATGGCTCAAATGATGCAACATGATCAGCTTACACGTGCTTACTTTTGATACAGCTCAGTTAATTAATAAAAAGGGCCGAATGACCACATAGCTAGCTTGATTGGGTAGTTCTATTTAGCAAGTCATAGTTACTTCAGGGGTGCCTGAATGGACGCGCTAATCATCATGAAAAAAATTCTCTAAACAATTGTAGCAGGTGTAAACTTCAAATATGTGCATGGTCATCCATCTGCATATCAGACCTCGGTAGTTACCAACATCACAACTTTGCTAACCTTGCAGTGCTCGTTCAATAGCGCCCATTGGAGTATCAGAAACTGACACAATTTGAACTACACAGCCATACATGAACTATAACTATCACATATTGAGGCCCTATTGTAAATATGCAGATAGACTGTAAATATTCAGACTAAGTCTTGACCTCGAGAATGACATTATATAACACAGCCACACAGGCATGCAAAAACTCCCCTGGCGAAAATGCAAAAGACAGTAACCTGTAAATTTGGCGCCCTCGCTGACAAACGTCCAGTTTCGGTGTTGATATTTAAGGAACAGTGGATCCTCCCCTCCTTGCAGGATATACGATTTCCCTGTGCGAACAAGATATTTATCATTAACAACCAGACAGACAAGATGACAGTAGCCACTAGAACGAAACTGGCACATATTGTCACTGAAGAGGGACAACTACAGCAATCCACATTACGATAAGTGGAGCCACCTCACCTGTAAGGGAAGAATGAAGTTTGATATCAAGGAATCAATAGAGCAGATCTCGCAGAGAGCTGCAATGGCATAACATGCTTCCTTTCCTTCCTTTCCACCTCCAAATGCTTTGTATGCGGTGCCATACGAGGTAGAGTCTTCTACGTCATCCACAGAAATTTCTGAATCACTGACATATTCATCATCCTCTGCATCCTCCGTTGTGTAAAGATCAGTTTTCAGTTTCCCAGCCAAACTTCTCAAAGCATCCCCACTGACTGAAGGCCAGCCGCTTGCAGTGAATACCTCAGGTTTTAGACCTTCCACAATACTGCAAATTTCAATTGTGCGATACTTTGGAGCCTTCTTGCCCTCTGTGACTGTGTTGACATCATTTGGGACTTTCAAAGCCCTACTCTTTGGCAAAAATTCACCAGGGTTGCGTCTGCAGAATGATTTAGTAAGAACAAGGGTTGCATGCAAAAAAAAAAGTCTAGTGGCCCATACCTAATCGGAGTTCAAACACATGTGAGATGATAAACATGTCTACATGAATAAATTGACTAAATAATGGGTCAGTGCCTACTTTAACTACGTCCTGACAAAGATCCTTATGTCAGATATTTGCAGAGAATCATGGCATTATTACACATCAAAAACAAATATATCAACAAAGAGACGAGAACAGGGTAATGGTTGTACCTATTTTCTATGCCACCAAAGAAGAGTTGGCGAATCTGGGTATCACTATTAACATTCATGTACTTTGCATCAGGGCAATATTTAGATGCCCATTTCTGAAATTTATCTGCAGCTACTTTTCGCTGTGCAACAGCAACTTTTTCAATCTCTGACAGGTAAGCACGGTCAACAAGCATTCCAGCTGTTTCCATTTTTACAAGAATAGCGCCAAAAGGACGCCAGTACTCCTCATAGAAATCATACAATGAACCTCTGGGGCAACCATCAAAAGTCCAGTGCTTCTTTTCAAGCTTACTTTTCAAGCTTTCATAAAGCCTCAAGGTACTCATTGAATCTAAAGAAGAATAGCTGATCCACAGCTCTCTATCCTCTCTTTGCAAAACCTCAACGGACTCTATGGTAGTAATTTTTCCTTCGGAGCCATCTTTTTTAATCTTTTTCCTGCCAAAGATGGTTTTCATTGATCTCTTTCCAATCTTTTGTAGTTCCTTTGGGACCACACCCATGACTCTGCTATCATTTGTGAGTCCTTCGAGTGAATATCCTCCATCAAGTCTTCTCGAAGAGTCCCAAAGCCGTGCGAGATGCATTGTATCGGCATGAAATCCAGCAACTTTGATTCCATAGTTCTCAATTACGTGTTTATCGAAACTATAGTTGTGCCATACCTAGATGAGGAAAACGAGATGTTTGCTTCAGAAAACTCAAGAAGAAGCTAAAAATGTAGATGTGCAATCACATAAGTTCATAGAAGTAGTAAGGTTAGCTACAAACAATAAAAGAAAGTAACATCAGTCTAGAGTGAGGCAGCACATTTAATATTCAACAAAATGATCTGTGCATTTAGCTTAAACAGCTGATCGTGAGGCAATCACACATTTCCACAACTAGTTCTGTAATTGCCAACTTGCGATAATAATCTTCTTATTTTCTCCATTTGTAAAGCATTAGGCGTATAAAAGGAGAGCAAACAAGCCCAAATGCATCTCCTTGCACCAGAAAAAAAAAGCAAGCAAGAAAGATGCACCTTCCGTATCGCTGAATCTTCAAAAAAGGGAACAAACTCCATGAGGACATCCCTTTCGCCATCCAGTACATCCACCCAAATGCATGTTTTACCATTTCCAAAATCAGCTTCAGCATCAGAGCTGGCAGAATAGATGCTAAAGCATGTAACATCTCCATGGCCAACTGGTGTCTCTTGTTTAACATCAATATTTGACACCTGCATAGCATTGTGCTCTCATGAATTATGATGCTAGCTAGAAACCAGGATGCGTCAAAATGCAAGAACTTTTAATATAGCTCAGTTTCTTGTACTATTGTATATCATTGAATCAAGGAGACCAGGGACCGACTAATGCCGTTTATGATTAATGAGGACACCTATGACTTTTGCCCTTTGTTTGGCGTGGATAGTGAGAACTAAGAAGTAGCATAACTGCATCTGAAATATCTGGTGTGGGGTGTGGAATCATATGCAGAACCATGACACCACATAGTAAAGGGATGCAGTTTCAGGTAAAACTAGTATCTAGTGTCCAGTTGAAAATGTTAATATTAGGCAACAAGTAATTACAGATAAACGTGAACATAACCAATGTAGTCACGAGTGGTTTTTGTGCTTTACCTCTGTGTCACATGCATGAATAAAGCTCTTGTACTTTGTGGTAAGTAGCTGAACAACACTCCTAGCTGATTCGACAGTGTCGACCACAAGAACTTTGTCGTAGATGGTAGCAAGAGCCTTCCGTGCCTCTTTAGCCTCCTCGGACAAGGGGGCTTTAGCTGGAGGAGGCTGTAACGCTGTCTTGGCTATGCATTCATGCTCAGCTTCATTATAGCCATCTATAGCCAAGTCATTAAACTGAGGGCTCTTCTTGACTTTACGAATCTTAGGGCTCTTTTTGACTTTACCAGTATTTAGCAGAGAATCATCAATCTCGGAGCCATTAGGCCAATGCATCTCCACCTCAGAGTCACTTGGCCTGTTTGGCAGTTTGATGTCACCATTAACCACAGTTTTGGCTGTGCATTCAAGCTCAACTTCATCATAACCATCGGCCTTGCCATCAAACTGCAGGCCCTTTTTGACTTGATGAATATTTGGCAGAGAAGCATCAATTTTGGAACCATTAGGCCATTGGATTTCCACTTCGGAGCCACTAGACCTGTTTAGCGGTTTGATGTCATAATTAACAGCACTGGTCAGTGCTGACACGTCACCTGCAGTGGGACTCGTCACATGATGCTTTGCCAGTTCCATATTGGCGTGCCTATTTGCAAGAGAATTAGGAGCCATTCTTTCTCTTACACTGTACAATGAAGACTGATTGGAGGTCTTGCAATCTTCCAAGGGATCATGATGAAGATTTCCTGACCGCAGAGCGTAACCATTATAAACATTGTTCATGACAGCATTGGTGGTTTTGATAGAACATATCCTCTTGCTCTCCTCTTTCCATTCTTGCGCACTGCTTTGCACGTTGAAGTTGAGATATACTCCAGGCCTGAAGGCGCTATTGTCATTTATTCCAAGGCCAGAACTGTGAGAGTATCCCTGCCTGCCAGTCATAATCATTTCTGAAGTTAGGGACAGAACACCAAGGCAATGCATGAAACTTAATAGTTCAAATGTCAGTCCCAAAGGAGAAGATCCAACAGTTCAAATAGCTCAAACGTCACCCCAGGGGCGACAGATGCAATGTAATAGTTCGGTTAAAACCTATACAGACTACAAAAACTATGTACAGCAAGGAGTACCAAATGCTAGCTCACTGTTCTCCTCTGGGTTGAATGTCAGCCCAGAGGGAAAGATGCAACAGCTCAAATAGCTCAAACGTCACCCCAGGGGGGACAGATGCAATGCAATAGTTCAATTCAAACCGATACAGGCAAGAAAAAAAATATGTACAACAAGGAGCACCAAATTGTAGCTCACTGTGTCGGTCATCTGCGAATGGTTGGTACAGTAAAAAAATAATTAGCGTTAACTCAGAAGATGACACACTACCTTCCAGCAGAAACACCACACAACCAGCAATGCATCGCCGTCAGCACCGCCTTCGGCCTAACCTAAAGCAACACCCAGTCCAATCGCCCTAAGCATCGCGTGCTACCCAACAACAAATGTATGATTGACACCCACCACCACGGCACCACATCGCACAAGCATACGGCCAGTAAGCGCGAGCTTTACAGGAATAATAAATTAATTAATTAAGCAGGCAGCGGCGGTAATTTAGAAACAAAAAATGCTACGGGGACAGGGAGGGGCGAGGGCGAGGGCGAGGGGCACTACCTCCTGCCGCCGACGAAGGGCGAGGCGCGGCGGTGGCGGCGGTGGAAGGGGGAGGGCGCCCAGAGGGGCGAGGAGCAGGGGCACCGCCGGAGCTGCGCGGGCACGGGCGCCGGCGCGGCCATGGCGAGGGAGTGGACGAGCCGCCTCAGCCTGCCCCCGCCGCCTCCGCCGAGCCCTCCCGCTCCCCCGCCGCCGCAACCGAAGCCGCAGGGCGCCGTGTTGGGCAACCTCGGCTATGGGCAGGCGGCGGCGCGCGCGAGCATCAACAAGCCGCCGTCCCTTCGGGGCCTGCGAGCAGGAGAGCGGGGTAGCGGCGGCGAGCGAGGGGAGGAGGGAAGGGGGCGGGGGTTTGGGGGCTGGGGGATAGGGGGGGAGGGGGAGCGCAGGGTTTACGGCCGCGCGAGGGCGGAGGGAATCCACCCCGTATCTGTGGCCGCTGTGGCTGCGAAGCGGGGACAGCGTCAGCGCTGGCGCGGTGTTCTCGGCCCTCTTTTTTTTTCCTTTGCCGCCTCTACGTGCACTGCACACGCTCGCCGCACACAAATATGGCTCCCAATCTTGTTCTTTTCCGTGTGTTGTGCTCTAGATCGAGCCTCGGGGTGTTTGTGTGATGGGCATTGTGGCTTTTTAGAGGGTTTTTAGTGGGTGCGTCGTGGTTTTTTAGGGGGTTTGGTGGGTGCCATTGGATGTTTGGGGCATTAGTTTAGTGGTGGTGGTGGAATGGTGGATGATGGAGTGTGCCATGTTCTTTGGATGGGGGGTATTGGGGTTGATTGGTCATCTGTCAATTTTGAATTCGAAAAGATGAATAAAACAACGTTGCATCTCTGAATGGTTGCGTTTCTTAATTCGGATGACACAAGGTTCACCGACAGAATATATATGATGCATATGGCCGGCCCGCTCCAAATTCGGCTTCCTTACTTATTAGGAGTTGTATGACCGGCCGTCTCCAACGCAGCAATCTGTGTGTAAAATGGAATAGTATGGCCGCCTCGATTGGATCATGCATGCATATGCATCCTCTCATCTATCTATTTGGAATCCCTTAAACGGGTCTATGAGTGTGACTCGAGCGCGATGTATGTAGGCAATCTAATAAATAGGCGTGTTGTGATATGATGATGGCAGGTTTCTTGCGGCATGGTTGCTCACACTTTCCTTAATTTATTTCAAAATTTGACGGATTTATTCTTTTACTGTCAAGCGTCGTGTCGTGTTATGTTTCGCAACAAAAAAATGTGTACATCTTTTCTTTTGTGGGGCCAAGAAATATGCTGGTTGCATTGCGTATGATTCGGTAAGATCAGGAATTGACATGTGCAAATAATAGTTAAAGACAATTGTCTATGCATCGGGATTGACTTGAAACGTTGTACCAGTTGTTGGTAGATATATGAGTAGCCCCAAACAGCCACCGCTCTTGCTATAAAACTGTCAACCCTTGTTTCTTGTATAGGATCATGTACCTTTCATTATTTTTTCGTCCACCAACGATACTTGGTTCACTGACTTCAGTATCAGTAACTTGTGGCCCCACAAGTGCGACTTCTAAATTAGGCCCTTTCGCCGCATTGAAAATGGTCTTTAATGATGGTCCAATGTGATTTAGTAGCATAAGTAGTAGTCAAGTCGACATAGTAATTTGATGGGAAAATGAAAGAATCAGGGAGGAGGATCATTTGAGTTTTTGTTTTTGGTAGCTCAACTGGTTATAGGAGGAAGAGGGGGGGGGGGGGGGTATCTTAACAACCAAAAAGAAACATAAAAAAGTAAAAAAAAAATTGGGAAAGTGATATGAATGTGAAAAAATACAAATGAAGAATTACAAGAAAGATCTACTCCCTCCGTTCCGAATTACTTGTCGCGGGCATGGATGTATCTAGATACATCCATTTATGCGACGAGTAATTTGGAACGGAGGAAGTAGTTATCTAGGGTGAAGAAGAACAGAAAGATTAACAAGAATTTCAGAAGAAAAACAGTAACAAAAAAGACTAGTAACATATGAGATTTCTTGTTAAAACGTGTAGTTGAAGGAAATATGCCCTAGAGGCAATAATAAAGTTATTATTTATTTCCTTATATCATGATAAATGTTTATTATTCATGCTAGAATTGTATTGACCGGAAACATAATACATGTGTGAATACATAGACAAACAGAGTGTCACTAGTATGCCTCTACTAGACTAGCTCGTTAATCAAAGATGGTTATGTTTCCTAACCATAAACAAAGAGTTGTTATTTGATTAACGAGGTCACATCATTAGTTGAATGATCTGATTGACATGACCCATTCCATTAGCTTAGCACCCGATCGTTTAGTATGTTGCTATTGCTTTCTTCATGACTTATACATGCTCCTATGACTATGAGATTATGCAACTCCCGTTTGCCAGAGGAACACTTTGGATGCTACCAAACGTCACAACGTAACTGGGTGATTATAAAGGAGCACTACAGGTGTCTCCAAAGGTACATGTTGGGTTGGCATATTTCGAGATTAGGATTTGTCACTCCGATTGTCGGAGAGGTATCTCTGGGCCCTCTCGGTAATGCACATCACATAAGCCTTGCAAGCACTGCAACTAATATGTTAGTTGTGAGATGATGTATTACGGAACGAGTAAAGAGACTTGCCAGTAACGAGATTGAACTAGGTATTGGATACCGACGATCGAATCTCGGGCAAGTAACATACCAATGACAAAGGGAACAACGTATGTTGTTATGCGGTCTGACCGATAAAGATCTTCGTAGAATATGTAGGAGCCAATATGGGCATCCAGGTCCCGCTATTGGTTATTGACCGGAGACGTGTCTCGGTCATGTCTACATTGTTCTCGAACCGTAGGGTCCGCACGCTTAAGGTTTCGATGACAGTTATTATGAGTTTATGAGTTTTGATGTACCGAAGGAGTTCGGAGTCCCAGATGAGATCAGGGACATGACGAGGAGTCTCGAAATGGTCGAGACGTAAAGATCGATATATTGGACGACTATATTCGGACATCGGAAAGGTTCCGAGTGATTCGGGTATTTTTCGGAGTACCGGGTAGTTACGGGAGAAGCAATGGGCCTTGATGGGCTTTAGTGGAAAGAGGAGAAAGGGCCTGCTGCGCCCCCCCCTCCCCTCTAGTCCGAATTGGACTAGGGAAAAGGGGGCCGGCCACCTTTCCTACTCCTCCACTTCCTTCTCCCTTCCTCCCCTCTTGGTGGACTCCTACTAGGACTTGGAGTCCTAGTAGGACTCCACACCTGGCGCGCCTCTCCTATGGCCGGGCTCCTCCCCCTTGTTCCTTTATATACGGGGGCAGGGGGGGCACCTCTAGACACACAAGTTGATCATTGAGATCGTTCCTTAGCCGTGTGCGGTGCCCCTTGCCACCATATTCCACCTCGATCATATCGTTGTAGTGCTTAGGCGAAGCCCTGCATCGGTAGAACATCAAGATCGTCACCACGCCGTCGTGCTGACGGAACTCTTCCCCGACGCTTTGCTGGATCGGAACCCGGGGATCGTCATCGAGCTGTACGTGTGCTAAGAACTCGGAGGTGCCGGAGTAACGGTGCTTGGATCGGTCGGATCGGGAAGAAGACGTACGACTACTTCCTCTACGTTGTGTCAACGCTTCCGTTGCGATTTACAAGGGTACGTAGATCATACTCTCCCCTCGTTGCTATGCATCACCATGATCTTGCGTGTGCGTAGGAAATTTTTTGAAATTACTACGATACCCTACAGTGGCATCCGAGCCTAGGTTTTATGGTTTGATGTTATATGCACGAGTAGAACACAAGTGAGTTGTGGGCGATATAAGTCATACTGCCTACCAGCATGTCATACTTTGGTTCGGCGGTATTGTTGGATGAAGCGGCCCGGACCGACATTACGCGTACGCTTACGCGAGACCGGTTTCCCCGACGTGCTTTGCACAAAGGTGACTTGCGGGTGACTGTTTCTCCAACTTTAGTTGAACCGAGTGTGACTACGCCCGGTCCTTGCGAAGGTTAAAACGGAGTCTATTTGACAAACTATCGTTGTGGTTTTGATGCGTAGGTGAGATTGGTTCTTGCTTAAGCCCGTAGCAGCCACGTAAAACTTGCAACAACAAAGTAGAGGACGTCTAACTTGTTTTTGCAGGGCATGTTGTGATGTGATATGGTCAAGACGTGATGAGATATAAGTTGTTGTATGAGATGATCATGTTTTGTGGAAGTTATCGGCAACTGGCAAACGCCTTATGGTCGTCTCTCTATTGCATGAGATGCAAGCGTCCAATAATTGCTTTACTTTATCGCTATGCGATAGCAATAGTTGCAAGAGCAATTGTTGGCGAGACGACCACGTGACGACACATTGATATAGATCAAGATGATGGAGATCATGGTGTCATGCCGGTGACGATATAGATCATGGCAGTACTTTGGAGATGGAGATCAAAGAAGCAAGATGATGATGGCCATATCATGTCAAGTATTTTGATTGCATATGATGTTTATCTTTTTATACATCTTATTTTGCTTTGATTGACGGTAGCATTTTTAAGATGATCTCTCACTAATTATCAAGAAGTGTTCTCCCTGAGTATGCACCGTTGCGAAAGTTCTTCGTGCTGAGACACCACGTGATGATCGGGTGTGATAGGCTCTACGTTCAAATACAACGGGTGCAAAACAGTTGCACACGCGGAATACTCAGGTTATACTTGACGAGCCAAGCATATACAGATATGGCCTCGGAACACAGAGACCGAAAGGTCGAGCGTGAATCACATAGTAGATATGATCAACATAGTGATGTTCACCAATGAAACTACTCCATCTCACGTGATGATCGGACATGGTTTAGTTGATTTGGATCACGTGATCACTTAGAGGATTAGAGGGATGTCTATCTAAGTGGGAGTTCTTAAGTAATATGATTAAATTGAACTTAAATTTATCATGAACTTAGTCCTGGTAGTATTTTGCAAATTATGTTGTAGATCAATAGCTCGCGTTGTTGTTTCCCGGTGTTTATTTTGATATGTTCCTAGAGAAAATTGTGTTGAAAGATGTTAGTAGCAATGATGCGGATTGGATCCGTGATCTGAGGTTTATCCTCATTGTTGCACAGAAGAATTATGTCCTTGATGCACCGCTAGGTGACAGACCTATTGCAGGAGCAGATGCAGACGTTATGAACGTTTGGCTGGCTCAATATGATGACTACTTGATAGTAAGTGCACCATGCTTAACGGCTTAGAATCGGGACTTCAAAGACATTTTGAACGTCATGGACCATATGAGATGTTCCAGGAGTTGAAGTTAATATTTCAAGCAAATACCCGAGTTGAGAGATATGAAGTCTCCAACAAGTTCTATAGCTAAAAGATGGAGGAGAATCGCTCAACTAGTGAGCATGTGCTCAGATTGTCTGGGTACTACAATCGCTTGAATCAAGTGGGAGTTAATCTTCCAGATAAGATAGTGATTGACAGAATTCTCTAGTCACCATCACCAAGTTAGTAGAACTTCATGATGAACTATAATATGCAAGGGATAATGGAAACAACTCCCAAGCTCTTCGTGATGCTGAAATCAACGAAGGTAGAAATCAAGAAAAAACATCAAGTGTTGATGGTTGACAAGACCACTAGTTTCAAGAAAAGGGCAAAGGAAAGAAGGGGAACTTCAAGAAGAACGGCAAGCAAGTTGCTGCTCAAGTGAAGAAGCCCAAGTCTGGTCCTAAGCCTGAGACTAAGTGCTTCTACTGCAAAGGGACTGGTCACTGGAAGCGGAACCACCCTAAGTGATTGGCGGATAAGAAGGATGGCAAAGTGAACATAAGTATATTTGATATACATGTTATTGATGTGTACTTTACTAGTGTTTATAGCAAACCCTGAGTATTTGATACTAGTTCAGTTGCTAAGATTAGTAACTCGAAACGGGAGTTGCAGAATAAACAGAGACTAGTTAAGGGTGAAGTGACGATGTGTGTTGGAAGTGGTTCCAAGATTGATATGATCATCATCGCACACTCCCTATAATTTCGGGATTAGTGTTGAACCTAAATAAGTGTTATTTGGTGTTTGCGTTGAGCATGAATATGATTTGATTTGATCATGTTTATTCTAATACGGTTATTCATTTAAGTAAAAGAATAAATTGTTGTTCTGTTTACATGAATAAAACCTTATATGGTTACACACCCAATGAAAATAGTTCATTGGATCTCAATCTTAGTGATACACATATTCATAATATTGAAACCAAAAGATGTGAAGTTAATAATGATAGTGCAACTTATTTGTGGCACTGATGTTTAGGTCATATTGGTGTAAAGCGCATGAAGAAACTCCATGCTGATGGGATTTTGGAATCACTTGATTATGAATCACTTGATGCTTGCGAACCATGCCTTATGGGCAAGATGACTAAAACGCCGTTCTCCGGAACAATGAAGCAAGCAACAGATTTGTTGGAAATCATACATACTGATGTATGTGGTCCGATGAATATTAAGGCTTATAGCAGGTATCATTATTTTCTGACCTTCACAAGATGATTTGAGCAGATATGGGGATATCTACTTGATGAAACATAAGTCTGAAACATTTGAACAGTTCAAAGAATTTTAGAGTGAAGTGGAAAATCATCGTGACAAGAAAATAAAAGTTCCTACGATATGATCGCAGAGGTAAAATATTTGAGTTACGAGTTTGGTCTTCAGTTAAAACAATGTGAAATAGTTTCACTACTCACGCCACCTGAAACACCACAGCATAATGGTGTGTCCGAACGTCATAACCGTACTTTATTGGATATAGTGAAATCTATGATGTATCTTACCGATCTACCACTATCGTTTTGGGGTTATGCATTAGAGACAGCTGCATTCACATTAAAATAGGGCACCATCTAAATCCGTTGAGACGACGCCTTATGAACTGTGGTTTGGCAAGAAACCAAAGTTGTCGTTTCTTAAAAGTTTGAGGTTGCAATGCTTATGTGAAAAAGTTTCAACCTGATAAGCTCAAAACCCAAATCGGAGAAGTGCGTCTTCATAGGATACCCAAAGGAAACAGTTGGGTACACCTTCTATCACAGATCCAAAGGCAAGACATTCGTTGCTGAGAATGGATACTTTCTAGAGAAGGAGATTCTCTCGAAATAAGTGAGTGGAAGGAAAGTAGAAAACTTGATAAGGTAATTGTACCTTCTCCCTTATTGGAAAGTAGTTCATCACAAAAATCTGTTCTTGTGACTACTACACCAATTAGTGAGGAAGCTAATGATGATGATCATGTAACTTCAGATCAAGTTACTACCGAATCTCGTAGGTAAACCAGAGTGAGATCCGCACCAGCGTGGTACGGTAATCCTGTTCTAGAAGTCATGTTACTAGACCATGACGAACTTGCGAACTATGAGGAAGCGATGATGAGCCCAGATTCCGCGAAATGGTTTGAGGCCATGAAATCTGAGATATGATCCATGTATGAGAACAAAGTATGGACTTTGGTTGAATTGCCCGATGATCGGCAAGCAATTGAGAATAAATGGATCTTCAAGAGGAAGACGGACGCTGATAGTAGTGTTACTATCTACAAAGCTAGAATTGTCGCAAGAGGTTTTCGACAAATTCAAGGTGTTGACTACGATGAGAGTTTCTCACTCGTATCTATGCTTAAAGTCCGTCCGAATCATGTTAGTAATTGCCGCATTTTATGAAATCTGGCAAATGGATAAACAAAACTGCATTCCTTAATGGATTTATTAAAGAAGAGTTGTATATGATGCAACCAGAAGGTTTTGTCAAACCAAAAGGTGCTAACAAAATGTGCAAGCTCCAGCGATCCATCTGTGGACTGGTGCAAGCATCTCGGAGTTGGAATATACGCTTTGATGAGTTGATCAAAGCATATAGTTTTATATAGACTTGCGGTGAAGCCTGTATTTACAAGAAAGTGAGTGGGAGCACTACAGCATTTCTGATAAGTATATGTGAATGACATATTGTTGATCGGAAATAATGTAGAATTATTCTGTAAAGCATAAAGGAGTATTTGAAAGGAGTTTTTCAAAGAAAGACTTCGGTAAAGCTGCTTACATATTGAGCTTCAAGATCTATAGAGATAGATCAAGACGCTTGATAAGTTTTTTCAATGAGTACATACCTTGACAAGATTTTGAAGTAGTTCAAAATGGAGCAGTCAAAGAAAGAGTTCTTGCCTGTATTACAAGGTGTGAAGTTGAGTAAGACTCAAAGCCCGACCACGGAAGAAGATAGAAAGAGAATGAAAGTCATTCCCTATGCCTTGGCCATAGGTTCTATAAAGTATGTCATGCTGTGTACCAGATCTATTGTATACCCTGCATTGATTTGGCAAGGGAGTACAATAGTGATCTAGGAGTAGATCACTGAACAGCGGTCAGAATTATCCTTAGTGAAATAAGGATATGTTTCTCGATTATGGACGTGACAAAAAGGTTCGTCGTAAAGGGTTACGTCGATGCAAGTTTTTGACACTGATCCAGATGATTCTAAGTCTCAATCTGGATACATATTGAAAGTGGGAGCAATTAGCTAGAGTAGCTCCGTGCAGAGCATTGTAGACATAGAAAATTGCAAAATACATAACAGATCTGAATGTGAAAGACTGTTGACTAAGATTCTCTCACAAGAAAAACATTATCACACCTTAGTATTCTTTGGGTATTAATCACATAGCGATGTGAACTAGATTATTGAATCTAGTAAACCCTTTGGGTGTTAGTCACATGAAGATGTGAACCAATCACATAAAGATGTGAACTATTGGTGTTAATCACATAGCGATGTGATCTAGATTATTGACTCTAGTGCAAGTGGGAGACTGAAGGAAATATGCCCTAGAGGCAATAATAAAGTTATTATTTATTTCCTTATATCATGATAAATGTTTATTATTCATGCTAGAATTGTATTGACCGGAAACATAATACATGTGTGAATACATAGACAAACAGAGTGTCACTAGTATGCCTCTACTAGACTAGCTCGTTAATCAAAGATGGTTATGTTTCCTAACCATGAACAAAGAGTTGTTATTTGATTAATGAGGTCACATCATTAGTTGAATGATCTGATTGACATGACCCATTCCATTAGCTTAGCACCCGATCGTTTAGTATGTTGCTATTGCTTTCTTCATGACTTATACATGTTCCTATGACTATGAGATTATGCAACTCCCGTTTGCCAGAGGAACACTTTGGGTGCTACCAAACGTCACAACGTAACTGGGTGATTATAAATGAGCACTACAGGTGTCTCCAAAGGTACATGTTGGGTTGGCGTATTTCGAGATTAGGATTTGTCACTCTGATTGTCGGAGAGGTATCTCTGGGCCCTCTCGGTAATGCACATCACATAAGCCTTGCAAGCACTGCAACTAATATGTTAGTTGTGAGATGATGTATTACGGAACGAGTAAAGAGACTTGCCAGTAACGAGATTGAACTAGGTATTGGATACCGACGATCGAATCTCGGGCAAGTAACATACCGATGACAAAGGGAACAACGTATGTTGTTATGCGGTCTGACCGATAAAGATCTTCGTAGAATATGTAGGAGCCACTATGGGCATCCAAGTCCCGCTATTGGTTATTGACCGGAGACGTGTCTGTTGGAAATATGCCCTAGAGGCAATAATAAATTAATTTATTATTATATTTCCTTGTTCATGATAATCGTTTATTATCCATGCTATAATTGTATTGATAGGAAACTCAGATACATGTGTGGATACATAGACAACACCATGTCCCTAGTGAGCCTCTAGTTGACTAGCTCGTTGATCAATAGATGGTTACGGTTTCCTGACCATGGACATTGGATGTCGTTGATAACGGGATCACATCATTAGGAGAATGATGTGATGGACAAGACCCAATCCTAAGCATAGCACTAGATCGTGTAGTTCGTATGCTATAGCTTTTCTAATGTCAAGTATCATTTCCTTAGACCATGAGATTGTGCAACTCCCGGATACCGTAGGAGTTCTTTGGGTGTACCAAACGTCACAACGTAACTGGGTGACTATAAAGGTGCATTACAGGTATCTCCAAAAGTGTCTGTTGGGTTGGCACGAATTGAGACTGGGATTTGTCACTCCGTGTAAACGGAGAGGTATCTCTGGGCCCACTCGGTAGGACATCATCATAATGTGCACAATGTGATCAAGGAGTTGATCACGGGATGATGTGTTACGGAACGAGTAAAGAGACTTGCCGGTAACGAGATTGAACAAGGTATCGGGATACTGACGATCGAATCTCGGGCAAGTATCGTACCACTAGACAAAGGGAATTGTATACGGGATTGATTAAGTCCTTGACATCGTGGTTCATCCGATGAGATCATCGTGGAACATGTGGGAGCCAACATGGGTATCCAGATCCCGCTGTTGGTTATTGACCGGAGAACGTCTCGGTCATGTCTACATGTCTCCCGAACCCGTAGGGCCTACACACTTAAGGTTCGATAACGCTAGGGTAATAAAGGAAGTTTGTATGTGGTAACCGAATGTTGTTCGGAGTCCCGGATGAGATCCCGGATGTCACGAGGAGTTCCGGAATAGTCCGGAGGTAAAGATTTATATATGGGAAGTCCTGTTTTGGGCACTGGAAGAGTTTCGGGGTTTATCGGTAATGTACCGGGACCACCGGGAGGGTCCCAGGAGTCCACCAAGTGGGGCCACCAGCCCCGGGGGGCCACATGGGCTGTAGGGAGTGTTCCTTGGCCTACATGGGCCAAGGGCACCAGCCCCACTAAGGCCCATGCGCCTAAGAGAGAGAGAGGGGGCAAACCCTAATGGGATATGGGCCTTAGGGCCCATATTGGTGCGCCTCCCTCTCCCATCCCCTCTTGGCCGCCCCCTTGCCTCCCCATCTAGGGCTGCCGCCCCCCCTAGGGGTGGGAACCCTAGAGGGGGCGCAGCCCCTCCCCTTCCCTATATATATGAGGCCTAGGGCTGCCCATAACACACGCGATTTGATCTCTCGTTGGTGCAGCCCTGCATCTCTCTCTCCCTCCTCTTCTGTGGTGCTTGGCGAAGCCCTGCAGGATTGCCACGCTCCTCCATCACCACCACGCCGTTGTGCTGCTGCTGGATGGAGTCTTCCTCAACCTCTCCCTCTCTCCTTGCTGGATCAAGGCATGGGAGACGTCACCGGGCTGTACGTGTGTTGAACGCGGAGGTGCCGTGCGTTCGGCACTTGATCATCGGTGATTTGAATCACGACGAGTACGACTCCATCAACCCCGTTCACTTGAACGCTTCCGCTTAGCGATCTACAAGGGTATGTAGATGCACTCTCCTTCCCCTCGTTGCTAGTCTCTCCATAGATAGATCTTGGTGATACGTAGGAAAATTTTGAATTTCTGCTACGTTCCCCAACAGTGGCATCATGAGCTAGGTCTATTGCGTAGATTCTATGCACGAGTAGAACACAAAGTAGTTGTGGGCGTTGATTTTGTTCAATATGCTTACCGTTACTAGTCTTATCTTGATTCGGCGGCATCGTGGGATGAAGCGGCCCGGACAAACCTTACACGTACTCTTACGTGAGACCGGTTCCACCGACAAACATGCACTAGTTGCATAAGGTGGCTGGCGGGTGTCTGTCTCTCCCACTTTAGTCGGATCGGATTCGATGAACAGGGTCCTTATGAAGGGTAAATAGCAATTGGCATATCACGTTGTGGTCTTTGCGTAGGTAAGAAACGTTCTTGCTAGAAACCCATAGCAGCCACGTAAAACATGCAAACAACAATTAGAGGACGTCTAACTTGTTTTTGCAGGGTATGCTATGTGATGTGACATGGCCAAAGGATGTGATGAATGATATATGTGATGTATGAGATTAATCATGTTCTTGTAATAGGAATCACGACTTGCATGTCGATGAGTATGACAACCGGCAGGAGCCATAGGAGTTGTCTTTATTTATTTATGACCTGCGTGTCAACTTAAACGTCATGTAATTACTTTACTTTATTGCTAACCGTTAGCTGTAGTAGTAGAAGTAATAGATGACGTGACAACTTCAAGAAGACACGATGATGGAGATCATGATGATGGAGATCATGGTGTCATGCCGGTGACAAGATGATCATGGAGCCCCAAGATGGAGATCAAAGGAGCTATATGATATTGGCCATATCATGTCACTATTTGATTGCATGTGATGTTTATCATGTTTATACATCTTATTTGCTTAGAACGACGGTAGTAAATAAGATGATCCCTCATTAAAATTTCAAGAAGTGTTCTCCCCTAACTGTGCACCGTTGCTACAGTTCGTCGTTTCGAAGCACGCCGTGATGATCGGGTGTGATAGATCCTTACGTTCACATACAACGGGTGTAAGACAGTTTTACACATGCAAAACACTTAGGGTTAACTTGATGAGCCTAGCATGTACAGACATGGCCTCGGAACACAAAAGACCGAAAGGTCGAGCATGAGTCGTATAGAAGATACGATCAACATGAAGATGTTCACCGACGTTGACTAGTCCGTCTCACGTGATGATCGGACACGGCCTAGTTGACTCGGATCATGTAATCACTTAGATGACTAGAGGGATGTCTATCTAAGTGGGAGTTCATAAGATGAACTTAATTATCCTGAACATAGTCAAAAGGATTTTGCAAATTATGTCGTAGCTCATGCTATAGTTCTACTGTTTAGATATGTTCCTAGAGAAAAATTAGTTGAAAGTTGATAGTAGCAATTATGCGGACTAGGTCCGTAAACTGAGGATTGTCCTCATTGCTTCTTAGAAGGCTTATGTCCTTAATGCACCGCTCAGTGTGCTGAACCTCGAACGTTGTCTGTGGATGTTGTGAACATCTGACATACACATCTTGATAACTACGTGATAGTTCAGTTAAACGGTTTAGAGTTGAGGCACCGAAGACGTTTTTGAAACGTCGCGAAACATATGAGATGTTTTGAGGGCTGAAATTGGAATTTCAGGCTCGTGCCCACGTCAAGAGGTATAAGACCTCCGACGATTTTCTTAGCCTGCAAACTAAGGGAGAAAAGCTCAATTGTTGAGCTTGTGCTCAGATTGTCTGAGTACAACAATCATTTGAATCGAGTGGGAGTTGATCTTCCAGATGATATAGTGATGTTTCTCCGAAGTCATTACCACCAAGCTGCTAGAGCTTCGTGATGAACTATAATATATCAGGGACATATATGATGATCCTTGAGATATTCGCGATGTTTGACACCACGAAAGTAGAAATCAAGAAGGAGCATCAATTGTTGATGGTTAGTGAAACCACTAGTTTCAAGAAGCGCAAGGGCAAGAAGGGATACTTCATGAAATGGCAATTCAGCTGCTGCTCTAGTGAAGAAACCCAAGGTTGAACCCAAACCCGAGACTGAGTGCTTCTGTAATAAGGGGAACAGCCACTGGAGTAGAATTACCCTAGATACTTGGTAGATGAGAAGGCTGGCAAGGTCGATAGAAGTATATTGGATATACATTGTGTTGATGTGTACTTTACTAGTACTCCTAGTAGCACCAGGGTATTAGATACCGGTTCGGTTGCTAAGGGTTAGTAACTCAAAACAAAAGGCTACGGAATAAACGGAGACTAGCTAAAGGTGAGCTGACGATATGTGTTGGAAGTGTTTCCAATGTTGATATAATCAAATATCGTACGCTCCTTCTACCATCAAGATTGGTGTTTGTGTTGAGCATAGACATGATTGGATTATGTCTATCGCAATACGGTTATTCATTTAAGGAGAATAATGGTTACTCTGTTTATTTGAATAATACCTTCAATGGTCTTGCACCTAAAATGAATGGTTTATTGAATCTCGATCGTAGTGATACACATGTTCATGCCAAAAGATAGTAATGATAGTACCACCTACTTGTGGCACTGCCACTTAAGTCATATCGGTATAAAACGCATGAAGAAGCTCCATGTAGATGGATCTTTGGACTCACTCATTTTTGAAAAGTTTGAGACATGCGAACCATGTCTGTTGGTGTATATGCATGAAGAAACTCCATGCAAATGGACCGTTCGGACTCACTTGATTTTGAATCACTTGAGACATGCAAATCATACCACATGGGCAAGATGACTGAAAGCCTCGGTTTCAGTAAAATGGAACTAGAAAGCAAATTGTTGGAAGTAATACATTTTGATGTGTGCAGTCCAATGAGTGCTGAGGCATGTAGTGGATATCGTTATGTTCTTTCTTCACAGATGATTTGAGTAGATGTTGAGTACATTTACTTGATGAATCACGAGTCTGAATTATTGAAAGGTTCAAGTAATTTCAGTGTGAAGTTGAAAGATCGTCGTGACAAGAGGATAAAATATCTATGATATGATCATAGAGATGAATATCTGAATTACGAGTTTGGCACAAAATTAAGACATTGTGGAAATTGTTTCACAACTAATACAGCCTGGAACACCATAGTGTGATGGTGTGTCCGAACATCATAACTGCACCCTATTGGATATGATGCATACCATGACGTCTCTTATCGAATTACCACAATAGTTTATGGGTTAAGCGTTAGAGACAACCACATTCACTTTAAAAGGGGCACCACGTAATTCCGATGAGATGACACCGTATGAACTATGGTTTAGAGAAACCTAAGCTGTCATTTCTTAAAAGTTTGGGGCTGCGACGCTTATGTGAAAAAGTTTCAGGCTGATAAGCTCGAACCTAAAGCGGATAAATGCATCTTCATACGACAACCCAAAAACAGTTGGGTATACCTCCTGTCTCAGATCCGAAAGCAATAAAGGATTGTTTCTAGAATCGGGTCCCTTCTCGAGGAAAAGTTTCTCTCGAAAGAATTGAGTGGGAGGATGGTGGAGACTTGATGAGGTTATTAAACCGTTACTTCAACTTGTGTATAGCAGGGCACAAAGAGTTGTTCCTGTGGCACCTACACCAATTGAAGTGGAAGCTTATGATATTGATCATGAGACTTCGGATCAAGTCACTCCCAAACCTCGTGGGATGACAAGGATGCGTACTACTTCAGAGTGGTACGTAATCCTGTCTTGGAAGTCATGTTGCTAGACAACAATGAACCTACGAGCTATGGAGAAGCAATGGTGGGCCTGGATTCCGATAAATGGCTCGAGGCCATAAAATCCGAGATAGGATCCATGTATGAAAACAAAGTGTAGACTTTGGAAGAACTACTTGATGGTCGTAAGGCTGTTGAGTACAGATGGATTTTAAAAGGAAGACGGACAATGATGGTAAATGTCACCATTAAGAAAGCTCGACTTGTCGTTAAGATGTTTTCCGACAAGTTCAAGGAGTTGACTATGATGAGACTTTCTCACTCGTAGCGATGCTAAGAGTCTGTTGGAATTATATTAGCGATTACTGCATTATTTATGAAATCTTGCAGATAGGATGTCAAAACATTGTTTCCTCGATGATTTTCTTGAGGAAAGGTTGTATGTGATACAACCGGAAAGTTTTGTCAAACCTGAAAGATGCTAATAAGTATGCAAAGCTCCAGCTATCCTTTTGAGGACTGGAGTAAGCATCTCGGAGTTGGAATGTATGCTTTGATGGGATGATCAAAGATTTGGGTTTGTACAAAGTTTATGAGAAACTTGTATTTCCAAAGAAGTGAGTGGGAGCACTATAGAATTTTTGATGAGTATATGTTGTTGACATATTATGGATCAGAAATGACGTAGAATTTCTAGAAAGCATATAGGGTTATTTGGAAAGTGTTTTTCAATGGAAAGCCTGGATTAAGCTACTTGAACATTGAGCATCAAGATCTATAAGGATAGATCAAAACGCTTAATGGTACTTTCAAATGAGCACATACCTTGACATGATCTTGAAGTTGTTCAAGATGGATCAGTCAAAGAAGGAGTTCTTGCCTGAGTTGTAAGGTATGAAGTTAAGACTTAAAGCTCGACCACGGCAGAATAGAGAGAAAGGACGAAGGTCGTCCCCTATGCTTAAGACATAGGCTCTACAGTATGCTATGCTGTGTACCGCACCTGAAGTGTGCCTTGCCATGAGTCAGTCAAGGAGTACGAGAGTGATCCATGAATGGATCACAGGACAGCGGTCAAAGTTATCCTTAGTAACTAGTGGACTAAGGAATTTTCTCGATTATGGAGGTGGTAAAAGAGTTCGTCGTAAAGGGTTACGCCGATGCAAACTTTGACACTAAACCAGATTATTCTGAGTAGTAAACTGGATTCGTATAGTAGAACAGTTATTTGGAATAGCTCCAAATAGAACGTGGTAGCTGCATCTAGGAGATGACATAGAGATTTGTAAAGTACACACGGATCTGAAAGGTTCAGACCCGTTGACTAAAACCTCTCTCACAAGAAACATGATCAAACCTAGAACTCATTGAGTGTTAATCACATAGTGATGTGAGCTAGACTACTCACTCTAGTAAACTCTTGGGTGTTAGTCACATGGCGATGTGACCTGTGAGTGTTAATCACATGGCGATGTGAACTAGATTATTGACTCTAGTGCAAGTGGGAGACTGTTGGAAATATGCCCTAGAGGCAATAATAAATTAATTTATTATTATATTTCCTTGTTCATGATAATAGTTTATTATCCATGCTATAATTGTATTGATAGGAAACTCAGATACATGTGTGGATACATATACAACACCATGTCCCTAGTGAGCCTCTAGTTGACTAGCTCGTTGATCAATAGATGGTTACGGTTTCCTGACCATGGACATTGGATGTCGTTGATAACGGGATCACATCATTAGGAGAATGATGTGATGGACAAGACCCAATCCTAAGCATAGCACTAGATCGTGTAGTTCGTATGCTATAGCTTTCTAATGTCAAGTATCATTTCCTTAGACCATGAGATTGTGCAACTCCCGGATACCGTAGGAGTGCTTTGGGTGTACCAAACGTCACAACGTAACTGGGTGACTATAAAGGTGCATTACAGGTATCTCCGAAAGTGTCTGTTGGGTTGGCACGAATCGAGACTGGGATTTGTCACTCCGTGTAAACGGAGAGGTATCTCTGGGCCCACTCGGTAGGACATCATCATAATGTGCACAATGTGATCAAGGAGTTGATCACGGGATGATGTGTTACAGAACGAGTAAAGAGACTTGCCGGTAACGAGATTGAACAAGGTATCGGGATACTGACGATCGAATCTCGGGCAAGTATCGTACCGCTAGACAAAGGGAATTGTATACGGGATTGATTAAGTCCTTGACATCGTGGTTCATCCGATGAGATCATCGTGGAACATGTGGGAGCCAACATGGGTATCCAGATCCCGCTGTTGGTTATTGACCGGAGAACGTCTCGGTCATGTCTACATGTCTCCCGAACCCGTAGGGTCTACACACTTAAGGTTCGATGACGCTAGGGTAATAAAGGAAGTTTGTATGTGGTAACCGAATGTTGTTCGGAGTCCCGGATGAGATCCCGGACGTCACGAGGAGTTCCGGAATAGTCCGGAGGTAAAGATTTATATATGGGAAGTCCTGTTTTGGGCACCGGAAGAGTTTCGGGGTTTATCGGTAATGTACCGGGACCACCGGGAGGGTCCCGGGGGTCCACCAAGTGGGGCCACCAGCCCCGGGGGGCCACATGGGCTGTAGGGAGTGTTCCTTGGCCTACATGGGCCAAGGGCACCAGCCCCACTAAGGCCCATGCGCCTAAGAGAGAGAGAGGGGGCAAACCCTAATGGGATATGGGCCTTAGGGCCCATATTGGTGCGCCTCCCTCTCCCATCCCCTCTTGGCCGCCCCCTTGCCTCCCCATCTAGGGCTGCCGCCCCCCCTAGGGGTGGGAACCCTAGAGGGGGCGCAGCCCCTCCCCTTCCCTATATATATGAGGCCTAGGGCTGCCCATAACACACGCGATTTGATCTCTCGTTGGTGCAGCCCTGCATCTCTCTCTCCCTCCTCTTCTGTGGTGCTTGGCGAAGCCCTGCAGGATTGCCACGCTCCTCCATCACCACCACGCCGTTGTGCTGCTGCTGGATGGAGTCTTCCTCAACCTCTCCCTCTCTCCTTGCTGGATCAAGGCATGGGAGACGTCACCGGGCTATACGTGTGTTGAACGCGGAGGTGCCGTGCGTTCGGCACTTGATCATCGGTGATTTGAATCACGACGAGTACGACTCCATCAACCCCGTTCACTTGAACGCTTCCGCTTAGCGATCTACAAGGGTATGTAGATGCACTCTCCTTCCCCTCGTTGCTAGTCTCTCCATAGATAGATCTTGGTGATACGTAGGAAAATTTTGAATTTCTACTACGTTCCCCAACAGTGTCTCGGTCATGTCTACATTGTTCTCGAACCGTAGGGTCCGCACGCTTAAGGTTTCGATGACAGTTATTATGAGTTTATGAGTTTTGATGTACGGAAGGAGTTCGGAGTCCCGGATGAGATCAGGGACATGACGAGGAGTCTCGAAATGGTCGAGACGTAAAGATCGATATATTGGACGACTATATTCGGACATCGGAAAGGTTCCGAGTGATTCGGGTATTTTTCGGAGTACCGGGTAGTTACGGGAGAAGCAATGGGCCTTGATGGGCTTTAGTGGAAAGAGGAGAAAGGGCCTGCTGCGCCCCCCCCTCCCCTCTAGTCCGAATTGGACTAGGGAAAAGGGGGCCGGCCACCTTTCCTACTCCTCCACTTCCTTCTCCCTTCCTCCCCTCTTGGTGGACTCCTACTAGGACTTGGAGTCCTAGTAGGACTCCACACCTGGCACGCCTCTCCTATGGCCGGGCTCCTCCCCCTTGTTCCTTTATATACGGGGGCAGGGGGCACCTCTAGACACACAAGTTGATCATTGAGATCGTTCCTTAGCCGTGTGCGGTGCCCCTTGCCACCATATTCCACCTCGATCATATCGTTGTAGTGCTTAGGCGAAGCCCTGCGTCGGTAGAACATCAAGATCGTCACCACGCCGTCGTGCTGACGGAACTCTTCCCCGACGCTTTGCTGGATCGGAGCCCGGGGATCGTCATCGAGCTGTACGTGTGCTAAGAACTCGGAGGTGCCGGAGTAACGGTGCTTGGATCGGTCGGATCGGGAAGAAGACGTACGACTACTTCCTCTACGTTGTGTCAACGCTTCCGTTGCGATTTACAAGGGTACGTAGATCATACTCTCCCCTCGTTGCTATGCATCACCATGATCTTGCGTGTGCGTAGGAAATTTTTTGAAATTACTACGATACCCTACAGTAGTAACTCTATCGATTTCCATAGTTTTCTAGAATATTTCTGGCTGTTGGGAATATTTCTACCTTTTTAAATGATTTAGTGGGTGTGTCGAGGTTTTTTAGAGGCTTTTAGGTGGTTGTGCTTCTTGATCTGGATGATACGAGGCTCACTGGCAAAATATAGGCACTGCATGGCCATTTTTCAAGGAGCTGAGAAGAATTCCTGGTAATGGATTATCGGTTGGTAAGATCAAGAAACAACACCAACAAATGATAACTAGAGAAAAATGTATATGCATCATCGATGACTTGAAATGGCATACCAATGTTGGTAGACATATAAGTAGCACCAAACGGTCATCACTTTCGCTACAAAATGCCAGGCCTTATTCTGATATATGTTATTATTATTTTTGGTCCAACCATACTTGGTCTCTTGGCTTGGTGTCAAAACGATATACTCCCTTTCTTCAAATTGAAAGTGTTTTCATAATGACGGTTCAACATAAAAACATTGACGGGGATGAAAGCTAACAAAGAAAACGAATACAAAAATGAATTTTACAGGAAAAAATATAAAAACTTAAACGAATATTTACAAGGAAATATATAGTGTAATGCGAATAATGAGACATGAAGGGCAATGTAAAGGATAACAGGAAAAATAACCACAAAAAAAACTAACATACACGAGATTATTGTAAAAAAATACTTAGTAGTTTTGTACAATTTTGTGGTCTCTAGAGTATTCATGATTGTCATGAATTTACAGAATTCATAATAAATTTACTGGAATTTTATATTTTCCCTAAATTTTAGAGTTTTGTAGTTTTTGTTTTGTTTCAATTTTCTTTATTACTAGCAAACGTTAAATCGGGGAGCTGGCATTATCAAAACTACTTTAAGGGGTCAAATCCAAATGGTTTGACACTTGAGGGACCAATATTTATAGTGTTGAAGTTGAGAGACCAAACTTAGACTTTGCCAATTTTTAAGGGCCAAAATGTACCTTTTCTTCTCATGTATAGAATCAAGCCAGATTATAAATAGTCATGTGCTTATGTACAGCCCACATCAAAATCCATACATTCTAAGTTTTGAAAGAAAAAATTACTTCATGGGAAGAGTATGGTTTTATGTTAGAAAGGGCATCCTCTATTTTTCCACAACACATGAATCGACAATTATCTTAGCTAAAGTTTGGAGTCCACACCTCACCCCTACAATGTTTTTGTTGGTAAAATGAGCAATTTACCAAATGATTTAATCCACAAAAATGATAGATAAAGCATGACTGTAATAACAGAGAAAGAACAAGTTGTGCAATCTAATAGAGTATGTGCTTCTGAAGTTGTGAATTCAAACTGAACATATCTAAAACAAGAAACTCTAGCAGGCTCTCATTTATAGGCAGGCGGTGAACGGGGAGCGGGCGTGTACGTCTCTCTTATCCTCATGCTTATACATGTGGAAAATAACCTTCCTTATAAGGAGGTCCAACTTATACTTAATTAACAATGTGGGACTAAACATTAATCCCACCTCCTCGTGCATGAATGGGCTCAGTGGGTCTGTAAAAATTATTAGGAATTCTGAAAATGATTATTGGGATGGCCTAAAATGGATCAAATTGCAGCAGTTTTTTGTAAGAAAAAATAGCCCAACGTAGTTTTTCTTTTGCATTGGGTGCAAGTTTTGGGCTTAACCCACCACATAAAGTGTTTTTGGTATTATCCTGCAGATATTTACAGTTAGCAAAAAGAAAAGACTTACATAAAAACATAGAAGACGACAACTATTTTTAGGGTTCATCTTTGTCTGAGTCGATTGATATTTTTTTTCATATACATTTCCAAAAAGTGCAACTTAGGTGCGCCAAAGATTTGGTGGATATAAACCGATTCGCATGAGGGGGGGGGGGGGGGGGGGGGTAGCTAGCTTAAAACCAACAATGAACAAAAGATTTGGTAGATATAGCAAGTGTTTCATGTGCTCCAAAGACACTGTTTGAGAAACCGTCTCAGTGCATGGACTAGCCAGCTAGCTAGCCACCGAGCCATAATTTACAAAATGTCATCATATCATCATGGTGATCGAACACCAGCATAAAAATTCCCATATAACTAGATCGGCACATTACTCTGCACCATCTGCATCTGCATCTGCATCAGCCGTGTGTGCGTGCGCGGGGGAAATCATGTGAGCTGGGCTGAGCTAGCTGGAGGGAACGGGGTAGCACTTGCCCTTGCACATGCAGCGGTAGACCATGGGGCAGGGCTCGGCGATGGAGCACTTGAAGCTGACCATCACGCGGTTGCACGGCTTGCAGGCGCCGCACGCGTGCGTGCAGTCCGGCAGGCTCGACCCCGTCCCGTACACCTCCTCCTGCAGGAACCCCGACACATCCTTCTTCTCCTCCGTCTCCGTCGCCGCAGCACCAGGCGCATGCCCCGGCCGTGCACGCTGCACTGCCGGTCTTGCATCAGCATCATCTGCCACTCACCAGATGCAAGTTAGAGTCAGATTCACATGCGAAGAAGATGGCATTGCACGTAGAGATCATGCGGCTGAACTTACCGGGGCCCGGTCTGATGCCATCAGCCGTGGCCGTGAGCAACAAGACGGCCGCGAGGAGCAGAAGAAGGGGATGAGCGCGGTGAACTCGGGCGACAAGACCATGCCTCATCATCATCTTCTCGACACCAAGAGCTCGCGCGGGCGGTGCCAGTGCACGGTGACACTCAAGAGCAGCCTGCTTTGGAGGGCACGGTGCAGCGCGACGTACTCTAGAGCAGGAGCAGGCTGCGGGGGAGTACACGGAGGACGCGCCCCGCGCACATATATATACCGGGGCGGCGTCGGGCGCGGCCATTGATGCACGCAGCGGCAGCCGCGGGGATCTTTGATTGTGCGTCACATGATCCCCGGCACGCCCACGGCGGCTCGAACTCCATCACACGGATCCAGTGACCCGCTGCCCTGCCTGCCACCGCTGCGCCGGGACAATTTCGCAGGCGGGCGAGGCAGTCAGAGAGAGGGAGAGAGAGACAAGCCATTAAACGGTTCGCCTCCTGGCGCGGATACGCGCAGGCAGGGCCTTCATTAATGGCGCACGGGCATGGCCACGCCGCCACGGCCTCGGCGCGCGGCGGGAAAACCGCCGCGTGCTCGCTCGTTTGAATTTCATTTCACGGCGAGCCTAACTAGCCTGCGTCGACGGCCGGCCCACCGTCGTCGTGATCGCGCGGGAGCCTTGAATGAAGCCGCGCTCATTTACTCTGCTTTCGCCCGCGCCCCCGTCGACGACGCACCGCGCACGCGTGACCCTCATGAGCTCTGCCTGCCGTCCCCTGCGCTCTGAGAGAGACTGTGCGCGCGCGTACGTCTGGACAGGCTTTGGCTACAACTGGAGTGGAACAGGACCTGCTGACGGATTAGTTAATGGTTATCCATCAGTGAGTAGAGAGAGGGAAGTGTTGGCCGACGGGCGATGGTCCCGTGGAATCCACAACAGTTAACTGGAGTATGTTATGAGAAAAGCAGGGAATAATCAGGTTCAGTTCTTGGCATGGAGGACGAGAGTGGAAATGGATGCATCTCAGGTTTTCGTGATTTCCCACGCAGAAATCCAGCTGACGGCCCCAACTAATCGGCTCGTATACATGGCCATGCCAAAGACCACCGTAGATCATTAGTAATCAGTAGGAATAAAATACTACTAGTATATTGTATAGTATTTTCGTGCAAAGAGTGCTGAAGAACACTTGGAAGCTTGTACTCACTTCTACACCAACCGGATCCTTGGCGCAATGGTAGCGCGTCTGACTCCAGATCAGAAGGTTGCGTGTTCGATTCACGTAGGGTTCAATCCCTGAACAAATTCGGTTTCCTTTTTTTTTTACTTCAGCAATCTATTAAATTGTTTTCTTCTTACGAGCATCAATCCTGCCTTTTCTTAAATTTTACGTCAGCTATCTATTAAATTATTATTTTTCTTACAAGCAACAATCCTGCCATTTCTTAAAACCTGCAAATGATGCATCCAACTATAAAGAGGTAAGAAACTACAGTTCTATTTTTTTTTTTGCTTTTTATGAGTGAACCAAATTTGTTTCCTTTTGTAGTTCTAATGCTAATCCATGGTAGTTTTTCCGTATGTTTTCTTTATTATGAAAATGCAACATTGTGCTCACATTCATTAGTGTTCTTTTTACTTTTTTTAGGGGATTAGTGTTCTTTTTACGATGATCGGGTAAAGAAAAAAAATACCTAGTAACCAAGCTACAAGAAAACCTATACAAATGTGCAACAGCTAACACTTAGTGGTCAAAAGAGCTATGAATAATGGCGGTGGTGGGTGGGGGGTCGAACCATTTAGTCACCTTCATCTCGCATAACACCATAAAATGGGTTGGAAACCGCTTTAGAGTTGGAAGATTCAAGAGTCGTGCTCTTTCAGTGAGAACCAGGGGATTATCATAACCAGGACACACCACTTCTCTTTCATAGAGTTGGGTAGTAGGTCATTTCTTACAAGCAACAATCCTGCCATTTCTTAAATTTTACGTCACCAATCTATTAAATTGTTTTTTCTTACAAGCAACAATCCTGCCATTTCTTAAAACCTGCAACTGATGCATCCAACTATAAAGAGGTAGAGTTGGGTAGTGGGTCATTACCATGAATCCACATGGAGAGACCGACATGTGAGAGGGTATCGGAGAGGCCAACATGTGAGAGGTTGTGATGATTGGATACTAGATATCAATGGAGTAGGATCGGTTAACCATGAGGTGGCAAGTGGCAAAAGGGGCAGATGGATTATGACTCGGGCCTCGCTTAGCTATGTTGTCAAGCATTTATCCCAAAGGGCATGTACAATGCATAGCCTCATGGTGATGCCCCATGTGCCATGTAGGATGTGATGTTAGAAAAATAGGTTCGGATAGGAAAGCGGGATCCTCTGCAAGAGGCAGGTGCTTAGGGAGAAAAAGTGTGGTCCGATATAAAAAGCTGAAAGAGTTAAAGTGAAGAGTAGGGATGCATGTGTAGTAAGGGTCTACTTTCTATTCTTTGATGAGGTCCATTAATAGTAGCTTGTGTTGGAGAGAAAAATTCAATATAGATGCCTCAATCTACTTTTTGTCATGAGGCATCTGTATTCATATGCCACCATTGTACATGCCCAAATAGCACAAGCCATGAAGAGAATTGGCATGTCACATGATTTTCTGTCTCCCATTGATCTTTGGGATTGAGCAGTGAACTAAACTTACAATTTGTAAGAGGGAGCTGAGCTACCAGAGTAGGTGCCTTAGAGATGTTATTTTCCATGATAAGAAGCATGGTCAAAGGGGTGAAGTGGAAGGTTTGAAGTGTATTCCAAAGCGAGAGGAATTGCTCAAGAGCTTAGGTATTGTGGTACCTCTAGGTTGAAGCATAGTTCTATCTATATTTGATGTGTGAACTAAAGGAATACCATCAAGAGTGACATGTCTATGATGAGAGCTTTGAAATATTAAAATAGCTCAAGTAGCAAGTCTAATAAATATGCTAACTATTTTTGACAAGGCGAGGGCATATGTCTCCCTCTGCATTGTAGTCTCTAAAGTTCACCTTCCCTTAAATTTAAAATATTTTTGCATAAGTGATTAAGGATGGTTAACCAAATGCAGATGAATGGAGCCTATCTCAAGGTGGAAATAAACTATATCCAGACCTAGAGCATGGGCTTTCATGGTTCCTTGAAAGATTCTTGTTTTTTTACTATGCATATTATATTTATCAACTTCATAAAAATGAACATTAACAGTAATGGTTCGTATACATGTTTATGCCCAAAGCCACCGTAAATTATCATTACTAGTATTTTCGTGCAAGAGTACCAGTCGGCTTCGCGTGCCATTGTAGTACGATTGAAGAACGCTTTCAATATGATAAGTAAGTTATGGCACTCAATCCAATAACAATCGGATCCTTGGCGCAATGGTAGCGCGTCTGACTCCAGATCAGAAGGTTGCGTGTTCGATTCACGTAGGGTTCAATCCCTGAACAAAGTCCAGATTTCCTTTTTTTTAAACTTCAGCAATCTACTAAATTGTTTTCTTCATGCATCAATCCTGCGAAAATTCATTTTGGAGCTTGGCCTCCACGTTTGCAGGTTTTTTGAAAATTTCAAAATTCATCAAAATTTATATTTTTACATTTAAAACAATTCTGAAAACAAAAACAGATATACATGAAGGCGTGTTCGATTCACGTAGGGTTCAATCCCTGAACAAAGTCCGGATTTCCTTTTTTTTAAACTTCAGCAATCTACTAAATTGTTTTCTTCATGCATCAATCCTGCGAAAATTCATTTTGGAGCTTGGCCTCCACGTTTGCAGGTTTTTTGAAAATTTCAAAATTCATCAAAATTTATATTTTTACATTTAAAACAATTCTGAAAACAAAAACAGATATACATGAAGGCGTGTTCGATTCACGTAGGGTTCAATCCCTGAACAAAGTCCGGATTTCCTTTTTTTTAAACTTCAGCAATCTATTAAATTGTTTTCTTCATGCATCAATCCTGCGAAAATTCATTTTGGAGCTTGGCCTCCACGTTTGCAGGTTTTTTGAAAATTTCAAAATTCATCAAAATTTATATTTTTACATTTAAAACAATTCTGAAAACAAAAACAGATATACATGAAGGCGTGTTCGATTCACGTAGGGTTCAATCCCTGAACAAAGTCCGGATTTCCTTTTTTTAAAACTTCAGCAATCTATTAAATTGTTTTCTTCATGCATCAATCCTGCGAAAATTCATTTTGGAGCTTGGCCTCCACGTTTGCAGGTTTTTTGAAAATTTCAAAATTCATCAAAATTTATATTTTTACATTTAAAACAATTCTGAAAACAAAAACAGATATACATGAAGGCGTGTTCGATTCACGTAGGGTTCAATCCCTGAACAAAGTCCGGATTTCCTTCTTTTTAAAACTTCAGCAATCTATTAAATTGTTTTCTTCATGCATCAATCCCGCGAAAATTCATTTTGGAGCTCGGCCTCCACGTTTGCAGGTTTTTTGAAAATTTCAAAATTCATCAAAATTTATATTTTTACATTTAAAACAATTCTGAAAACAAAAACAGATATACATGAAGGCATAACACACACATGTGTAAATTTTTAGGACTAAATACGTTGAAATGAGGGTTGTGCAAAAAAGAAAAATATGTGGCTTTTCAACACATGATATTATTTCATCTCAAAAGTCCAAGAACTTGTTCTTTTTGCACACATCGCATCTCAAGGTATTTCATCTTGAAATTTTACACACATCACATCCTTGTATACTCGTATAATTTTTTTTTCAGTTCTTTTTAAAACCGAAAAGTATGAGTTTTGATTATTTTTTTCAAATAATTCAGCCTCCATGGAGGCTGAGCTCCAAAAGGCCGTTCTCACAATCCCGTCATTTCTTAAAAGGAACTTGCAAGTGATGCATCCAACCACAAAGAGGTAAGAAACGATAGCTTTCCTTTTTCTTTTTATGGGTGAACCAAATTTGTTTTATTGTACTTCTGCAGCTAAACGGTGGTAGTTTTTGCACGTATTTTTTATTATGAAGGATAACACTGCTCTAATTCATTTTAGTGTTGTTTTTTACAATGACCGGGTTGAGAAGGAAAAATACCTACTAATTAAGCTAATGGAAAATCTATACAAAAAAGCAATTGCTAAGACTAAGTTGCGGACAAAGAGCTACGTATGATGGTGGGTGGGTGGCGGTGGAAGCATTTAGTCACTTTCATCCGGCATAACGCCATGAAACTAAATTATTTTCTTCATGCATCAATCCTGTGAGAATTCAGTGGAAGCATTCAGTCACCATCATCCGGCATAACCAAATTTGTTTTATTGTACTTCTGTAGCTAAACGGTGGTAGTTTTTGCACATATTTTTTTATTATGAAGGATAACACTGCGCTCATTCAATAAAGTGTTGTTTTTTACGATGACCGGGTTGAGAGGGAAAAATACCTACTAATTAAGCTAACAAAAAATCTATACAAAAATGCAATTGCCAAGACTAAGTTGCGGCCAAAGAGCTACGTATGATGGTGGGGTGGGTGGCGGTGGAAGCATTTAGTCACCTTCATCCGGCATAATGCCATGAAATGAGTTCAGCGGGGATGGCCTCGAAGGTCATAGCCACTGAAGCTGTTTTAGAGTTGGAAGATTCAATAGTTGTGCTCTTTCAATTAGAAGCAAGAGATTATCATAACCAAAACACACCACTTCTCTTTCATGGAGTTGGAGAGTAGCGTTGTACCATGAATCCACAAGGAGACGAGAGTATGATTGATAGGAATAGGTTAACATAGAGGCCGATATGTGAGAGGTTGCGATGATTGGACACTAGATATCAATGGAGTAGGATCAGTTAATTATGAGGTGGCGAAGACTCTTGATAGATGTGGCAAATGTTGGAAATATGCCCTAGAGGCAATAATAAATTGGTTATTATTATATTTCCTTGTTCATGATAATCGTTTATTATCCATGCTAGAATTGTATTGATAGGAAACCCAGATACATGTGTGGATACATAGACAACACCATGTCCCTAGTAAGCCTCTAGTTGACTAGCTCGTTGATCAATAGATGGTTACGGTTTCCTGACCATGGACATTGGATGTCGTTGATAACGGGATCACATCATTAGGAGAATGATTTGATGGACGAGACCCAATCCTAAGCCTAGCACAAAGATCGTGTAGTTCGTTTGCTAAAGCTTTTCTAATGTCAAGTATCATTTCCTTAGACCATGAGATTGTGCAACTCCCGGATACCGTAGGAGTGCTTTGGGTGTGCCAAACGTCACAACATAACTGGGTGGCTATAAAGGTACACTACAGGTATCTCCGAAAGTGTCTGTTGGGTTGGCACGAATCGAGACTGGGATTTGTCACTCCGTGTAAACGCAGAGGTATCTCTGGGCCCACTCGGTAGGACATCATCATAATGTGCACAATGTGATCAAGGAGTTGATCACGGGATGATGTGTTACGGAACGAGTAAAGAGACTTGCCGGTAACGAGATTGAACAAAGTATCGGGATACCGACGATCGAATCTCGGGCAAGTATCGTACCGATGGACAAAGGGAATTGTATACGGGATTGATTAAATCCTTGACATCGTGGTTCATCCGATGAGATCATCGTGGAACATGTGGGAGCCAACATGGGTATCCAGATCCCGTTGTTGGTTATTGACCGGAGAGTTGTCTCGGCCATGTCTGCATGACTCCCGAACCCGTAGGGTCTACACACTTAAGGTTCGATGACGCTAGGGTTATAGGGAATAGATATACGTGGTTACCAAATGTTGTTCAGAGTCCCGGATGAGATCCCAGACATCACGAGGAGTTCCGGAATGGTTCGGAGGTAAAGATTTATATATGGGAAGTCCTGTTTTGGTCACCGGAAAAGTTTCGGGTGCTATCGGTAACGTACCGGGACCACCGGGAGGGTCCCGGGGATCCACCAGGTGGGGCTACCTGCCCCAGAGGGTTGCGTGGGCCAAGTGTGAGAGGGGACTAGCCCCAGGTGGGCTGGTGCGCCCCCCCACCAGGGCCCAAGGCGAAGAGAGAAGGGAAAAGGGGGAAACCCTAGGCTCAGATGGGCCTAAGGCCCACCTAGTGGTGCGCCCCCCTCTCTCCCCCCTTGGCCGCCCCTAGATGGGATCTAGGGCTGGCCGCCACCCCTAGGGGTGGAAACCTAGATGGGGGCACAGCCCCTCCCTTTCCCCTATATATAGTGGGGGTTTTGGGCTGCCATACACACGATTCAATCTCCCTGTTGGCGCAGCCCTACCCCTCTTCCTCCTCGTCTCTCGTAGTGCTTGGCGAAGCCCTGCTGGAGTCCCGCGCTCCTCCACCATCACCACGCCGTCGTGCCGCTGTTGGATGGAGTCTTCCCCAACCTCTCCTTCTCCCCTTGCTGGATCAAGGCGCAGGAGACGCCACCGGGCTGTACGTGTGTTGAACACGGAGGTGCCGTCCGTTCGGCACTAGGATCATCGGTGATTTGGATCACGACAAGTACGACTCCATCAACCCCGTTCACTTGAACGCTTCCGCTTAGCGATCTACAAGGGTATGTAGATGCACTCTCCTTCCCCTCGTTGCTAGATTACTTCATAGATTGATCTTGGTGATGCGTAGAAAATTTTGAATTTCTGCTACGTTCCCCAATAGTGGTATCAGAGCCAGGTTTATGTGTAGTTTCTATGCACGAGTAGAACACAAGTTGTTGTGGGTGTCGATTTTGTCAATTTGCTTGCCGTTACTAGTCTTATCTTGATTCGGCAGCATCGTGGGATGAAGCAGCCTGGACCAACCTTACACGTACTCTTACATGAGACTGGTTCCACCGACTGACATGCACTAGTTGCATAAGGTGGCTAGCGGGTGTCTGTCTCTCCCACTTTAGTCGGATCAGATTCGATGAAAAGGGTCCTTATGAAGGGTAAATAGAAATTGGCATATCACGTTGTGGTTTTCGCGTAGGTAAGAAACGTTCTTGCTAGAAACCTATAGCAGCCACGTAAAAACTTGCAACAACAATTAGAGGACGTCTAACTTGTTTTTGCAGCTTATGCCTTGTGATGTGATATGGCCAAAAGGATGTGATGAATGATATATGTGATGTATGAGATTGATCATGTTCTTGTAATAGGAATCACGACTTGCATGTCGATGAGTATGACAACCGGCAGGAGCCATAGGAGTTGTCTTAATTTATGTATGACCTGCGTGTCAACATAAACGTCATGTAATTACTTTACTTTATTGCTAAAGTGTTAGCCATAGTAGTAGAAGTAATAGATGACGACACAACTTCAAGAAGACACGATGATGGAGATCATGATGATGGAGATCATGGTGTCATGCCGGTGACAACGATGATCATGGAGCCCCGAAGATGGAGATCAAAAGGTGCAAAATGATATTGGCCATATCATGTCACTATTTGATTGCATGTGATGTTTATCATGTTTTACATCTTATTTGCTTAGAACGACGGTAGCTTAAATAAGATGATCCCTCACTAAAATTTCAAGAAAGGTGTTCCCCCTAACTGTGCACCGTTGCGAAGGTTCGTTGTTTCGAAGCACCACGTGATGATCGGGTGTGATAGATTCTAACGTTCGAATACAACGGGTGTAAGCCAGATTTACACAACAAAAACACTTAGGTTGACTTGACGAGCCTAGCATGTACAGACATGGCCTCGAAACACGGAAGACCGAAAGGTCGAGCATGAGTCGTATAGAAGATACGATCAACATGAAGATGTTCACCGATATTGACTAGTCCGTCTCACGTGATGATCGGACACGGCCTAGTTGACTCAAATCATGTTTCACTTAGATGACTAGAGGGATGTCTATCTGAGTGGGAGTTCATTAGATGAACTCAATTATCATGAACATAGTGTAAATTGTCTTTGCAAATATGTTGTAGATAAATAGCTCACGTTGTAACTCCCTGTTTCAATACGTTCCTAGAGAAAGATTAAGTTGAAAGATATTGTAAGCAATGATGCGGACTAGGTCCGTAGTCCGAGGAGTGTCCTCACTGCTACACAGAAGGCTTACGTCTTTGATGCACCGCTCGATGTGCAAACCCCTACAACGTCGTCTGTGGATGTTGTGAACACCTGACAGACACGTCCTCATGACTACTTGATAGTTTAGTGCACCATACTTTACGACTTAGAATCGGGATTCCAATGACGTTTTAAACGCCATAGAACATATGAGATGTTCCAAGAGCTGAAATTGGGATTTCAGGCTCATGCCCGTGTTAAGAGGTGTGAGACCTCTGACAAGTTCTTTTGCCAACAAGATGGAGGAGAATAGCTCAGCTAGTGAGTATGTGCTCAGAATGTCTGGGTGCTACAATCACTTAAATCGAGTGGGAGTTAAACTTCCAGATAAGATAGTGATTGATAGAGTTCTCTGGCCACTATCACTAAGCTACTAGATCTTCGTGATGAACTATGACATGCAAGGGATGAAGTTGATCCCGGAGCTGTTCGCGGTGCTTAAGACCGCAAAAGGTAGAAATCAAGAAGGAGCATCAAGTGTTGATGGTTTAACAAGACCACTGGTTTCAAGAAGGGCAAGGGCTAGAAGGGAAACTTCATGGATGGCAAACCAGTTGCCGCTCCAGTAAAGGAACCCAAGGTTGAACCCAAACCCGAGACTAAGTGCTTCTATTGTAAAGGGAACGGTCACTAGTAGCGGGATTACCCCAAATGCATGGTAGATAAGAAGGCTGGCAACTTCAACAAAATTTATACGTGTCATTAATGTGTACCTCACTAGTACTCCCAGTAGCACCTGGGTATTGGATACCGGTTCAGTTACTATTATTGGTAACTTGAAGCAAAAGCTACAGACTAAACGGAGACTGGCTGAGGGCGAGGTGACGATGTGTGTTGGAAGTGTTTCCAAAGTTGATGAGATCACCATCGCACGCTCCATCTGCCTTCGGGATTAGTATTGAACCTAGATAAATGTTATCAGGTGTCTATGTTGAGCATGAATATGATTTGATCATGTTCATTGCAATACGGTCATTCATTTAAGTTAGAGAATAATGGTTATTCTGTTTACATGAATGATACCTTTCATGGTCATGCACCCTATGTGAATGGTTCATTGAATCTCGGTCGTGGTGATACACATGTTCACGCCAAAGGATGTAGAGTTAATAATGATGGTACCACTTTCTTGTGGCACTGCCGCTTAGGTCATATTGGCGTAAGATGCATGAAGAAACTCCATGTCGATGGATGTTTGGAGTCACTTGATTTTGAATCGCTTGACACATGCGAGCCATGCCTCATGGGCAGGATGACTAAGACCCCGTTTTCAGGTACAATGAAACGGGCAAGTGACTTGTTGGAAATCATACATGCTGATGCGTGTGATCCAATGAGAATTGAAGCGTGCGGTGGATATCGCTATTTTCTCATCTTCACTGACGATTTGAGTAGATATAGGTACATTTACTTAATGAAGCACAAGTCTGAAACGTTTGAAAAGTTCAAGCGATTTCAGAGTGAAGTTAAGAATCATCATAACAAAAAGATCATGTTCCTACGATCTGATCAAAAGGGGATTTTCTGAGTTATGAGTTTGGCAATCACTTAAGACATCGTGGAATTGTTTCACAGTTGAAGCCACCTGGAACACCGCAGAGTAATGGTGTGTCCGGACATCGTAATCGAACCTTATGAGATATGGTGCGATCTATGATGTCTCTTACCGATCTACCGTTTTCATTTTGAGGTTATGCGTTAGAGACAACTGCATTCACTTTAGATAGGACACCATCTAAGTCTGCGACATTGTATGAACATTGGTTTGGCAAGAAACCAAAGTTGTCGTTTCTTAATGTTTGGGGCTGCGATGCTTAAGGCTTCAGCCAGAGAAGCTCGAACCCAAAGCGGACAAAAACATCTGAAGGAAATATGCCCTAGAGGCAATAATAAAGTTATTATTTATTTCCTTATATCATGATAAATGTTTATTATTCATGCTAGAATTGTATTAACCGGAAACATAATACATGTGTGAATACATAGACAAACAGAGTGTCACTAGTATGCCTCTACTTGACTAGCTCGTTAATCAAAGATGGTTATGTTTCCTAACCATGGACAAAGAGTTATTATTTGATTAACGGGATCACATCATTAGTTGAATGATCTGATTGACATGACCCATTCCATTAGCTTAGCACCCGATCGTTTAGTATGTTGCTATTGCTTTCTTCATGACTTATACATGTTCCTATGACTATGAGATTATGCAACTCCCGTTTGCCGGAGGAACACTTCGTGTGCTACCAAACGTCACAACGTAACTGGGTGATTATAAAGGAGCTCTACAGGTGTCTCCAAAGGTACATGTTGGGTTGGCGTATTTCGAGATTAGGATTTGTCACTCCGAATGTCGGAGAGGTATCTCTGGGCCCTCTCGGTAATGCACATCACATAAGCCTTGCAAGCATTGCAACTAATGAGTTAGTTGCGAGATGATGTATTACGAAACGAGTAAAGAGACTTGCCGGTAACGAGATTGAACTAGGTATTGGATACCGACGATCGAATCTCGGGCAAGTAACATACCGATGACAAAGGGAACAACGTATGTTGTTATGCGGTCTGACCGATAAAGATCTTCGTAGAATATGTAGGAGCCAATATGGGCATCCAGGTCCCGCTATTGGTTATTGACCGGAGACGTGTCTCGGTCATGTCTACATTGTTCTCGAACCCGTAGGGTCCGCACGCTTAAGGTTACGATGACAGTTGTATTATGAGTTTATGCATTTTGATGTACCGAAGTTTGTTCGGAGTCCCGGATGTGATCACGGACATGACGACGAGTCTCGAAATGGTCGAGACATAAAGATTGATATATTGGAAGCCTATATTTGGATATCGGAAGTGTTCCGGGTGAAATTAGGATTTTACCGGAAAACCGGGAGGTTACCGGAACCCCCCGGGAGGTACATGGGCCTTAATGGGCCTTAGTGGAAGAAGAGGAGAGGCGACCAGGGCTGGGCCACGCGCCCCTCCCCCCCTAGTCCGAATAGGACAAGGAGAGAGGGGGCCGGCACCCCCCCTCCTTCTCTCTCTCTGTTCCCACCTCGCGAATCCTATTCCAACTAGGATTGGGGGGGAAGTCCTACTCCCGGGGGAGTAGGACTCCTCCTGGCGCGCCCTATGATGGCCGGCCGGCCTCCCCCTCTTGAACCTTTATATACGGAGGCAGGGGCACCCCTAGAGACACAAGTTGATCCACGTGATCATATTCTTAACCGTGTGCGGTGCCCCCTTCCACCATAATCCTCGATAATATTGTAGCGGTGCTTAGGCGAAGCCCTGCGACGGTAGTACATCAAGATCGTCACCACGCCATCGTGCTGACGGAACTCTTCCCCGACACTTTGCTGGATCGGAGTCCGGGGATCGTCATCGAGCTGAACGTGTGCTAGAACTCGGAGGTGCCGTAGTTTCGGTGCTTGATCGGTCGGGCCGTGGAGACGTACGACTACATCAACCAAACGCTTCCGTTGTCGATCTACAAGGGTACGTAGATCACACTCTCCCCTCTCATTGCTATGCATCACCATGATCTTGCGTGTGCGTAGGAAATTTTTTGAAATTACTACGTTCCCCAACAGTGGCATCCGAGCCTAGGTTTTATGTGTTGATGTTATATGCACGAGTAGAACACAAGTGAGTTGAGGGCAATATAAGTCATACTGCTTACCAACATGTCATACGTTGGTTCGGCGGTATTGTTGGACGAAGCGGCCTGGACCGACTTTACGCATACGCTTACGCGAGACCGGTTCTCCCGACGTGCTTTGCACATAGGTGGCTTGCGGGTGACAGTTTCTCTAACTTTAGTTGAACCGAGTGTGGCTATGCCCGGTCCTTGCGAAGGTTAAAACAGCACTAACTTGACAAACTATCATTGTGATTTTGATGCGTAGGTAAGATTGGTTCTTGCTTAAGCCCGTAGCAGCCACGTAAAACTTGCAACAACAAAGTAGAGGACGTCTAACTTGTTTTTGCAGGGCATGTTGTGATGTGATATGGTCAAGACATGATGCTAAATTTTATTGTATGAGATGATCATGTTTTGTAACCGAGTTATCGGCAACTGGCAGGAGCCATATGGTTGTCGCTTTATTGTATGCAATGCAATCGTGCTGTAATGCTTTACTTTATCACTAAGCGGTAGCGATAGTCGTGGAAGCATAAGATTGGCGAGACGAAAACGATGCTACGATGGAGATCAAGGTGTCGTGCCGGTGACGATGGTGATCATGACGGTGCTTCGGAGATGGAGATCACAGGCACAAGATGATGATGGCCATATCATATCACTTATATTGATTGCATGTGATGTTTATCTTTTATGCATCTTATCTTGCTTTGATTGGCGGTAGCATTATAAGATGATCTCTCACTAAATTATCAAGATAAAAGTGTTCTCCCTGAGTATGCACCGTTGCCAAAGTTCGTCGTGCCCAGACACCACGTGATGATCGGGTGTGATAAGCTCTACGTCCATCTACAACGGGTGCAAGCCAGTTTTGCACACGCAGAATACTCAGGTTAAACTTGACGAGCCTAGCATATGCAGATATGGCCTCGGAACACTGAGATCGAAAGATCGAGCGTAAATCATATAGTAGATATGATCAACATAGCGATGTTCACCATTGAAAACTACTCCATTTCACGTGATGATCGGTTATGGTTTAGTTGATTTGGATCACGTGATCACTTAGAGGATTAGAGGGATGTCTATCTAAGTGGGAGTTCTTAAGTAATATGATTAATTGAACTTAAATTTATCATGAACTTAGTCCTGGTAGTATTTTGCAAATCATGTTGTAGATCAATAGCTCGTGTTGTTGCTTCCCTGTGATTATTTTGATATGTTCCTAGAGAAAATTGTGTTGAAAGATGTTAGTAGCAATAATGCGGATTGGATCCGTGATCTGAGGTTTATCCTCATTGCTGCACAGAAGAATTATGTCCTTGATGCACCGCTAGGTGACAGACCTATTGCAGGACCAGATGCAGACGTTATGAACGTTTGGCTAGCTCAATATGATGACTACTTAATAGTTTAGTGCACCATGCTTAACGGCTTAGAATCGGGACTTCAAAGACGTTTAGAACGTCATGGACCAAATGAGATGTTCCAGGAGTTGAAGTTAATATTTCAAGCAAATACCCGAGTTGAGAGATATGAAGTCTCCAACAAGTTCTATAGCCAAAAGATGGAGGAGAATCGCTCAACTAATGAGCATGTGCTCAGATTGTCTGGGTACTACAATCGCTTGAATCAAGTGGGAGTTAATCTTCCAGATAAGATAGTGATTGACAGAATTCTCTAGTCACCATCACCAAGTTAGTAGAACTTCATGATGAACTATAGTATGCAAGGGATGACGAAAATGACTCCCGAGCTTTTCATGATGATGAAATCGATGAAGGTAGAAATCAAGAAAGAGCATCAAGTGTTGATGGTAGACAAGACCACTAGTTTCAATAAAAGGGCAAAGGGAAGAAGGGGAACTTCAAGAAAAACGGCAAGCAAGTTGCTGCTCAAGTGAAGAAGCCCAAGTCTGGTCCTAAGCCTGACACTAAGTGCTTCTACTTCAAAGGGACTGGTCACTAGAAGCGGAACTACCCCAAGTGATTGGCGGATAAGAAGGATGGCAAAGTGAACATAAGTATATTTGATATACATGTTATTGATGTGTACTTTACTAGTGTTTATAGCAACCCCTCAGTATTTGATACTAGTTCAGTTGCTAAGAGTAGTAACTCGAAACGGGAGTTGCAGAATGAACAGAGACTAGTTAAGGGTGAAGTGACGATGTGTGTTGGAAGTGGCTCCAAGATTGATATGATCATCATCGCACACTCCCTATACTTTCGGGATTAGTGTTGAACCTAAATAAGTGTTATTTGGTGTTTGCGTTGAGCATAAATATGATTTGATCATGTTTATTGCAATACGGTTATTCATTTAAGTAAGAGAATAAATTGTTGTTCTGTTTACATGAATAAAACCTTATATGGTTACACACCCAATGAAAATGGTTCGTTGGATCTCGATCGTAGTGATACACATATTCATGATATTGAAGCCAAAAGATGCAAAGTTAATAATGATAGTGCAACTTATTTGTGGCACTGCCGTTTAGGTCATATTGGTGTAAAGCGCATGAAGAAACTCCATGCCGATGGGCTTTTGGAATCACTTGATTATGAATCAGTTGATGCTTGCGAACCATGCCTCATGGGCAAGATGACTAAGACTCCGTTCTCCGGAACAATGGAGCGAGCGACAAATTTGTTGGAAATCATACATACTGATGTATGTGGTCCGATGAATATTAAGGCTCGTGGCAGGTATCATTATTTTCTGATCTTCACAGATGATTTGAGCAGATATGGGTATATCTACTTAATGAAACACAAGTCTAAAACAGTTGAAAAATTCAAAGAATTTCAGAGTGAAGTGGAAAATCATCGTGACAAGAAAATAAAAGTTTCTACGATATGATCGCAGAGGTGAAATATTTGAGTTACGAGTTTGGCCTTCAATTAAAACAATGTGAAATAGTTTCACTACTCACGCCACCTGGAACACCATAGTGTAATGGTGTGTCCGAACGTCATAACCGTACTTTATTAGATATAGTGCGATCTATGATGTCTCTTACCGATCTACCACTATCGTTTTGGGGTTATGCATTAGAGACAACTACATTCACGTTAAATAGGGCACCATCTAAATCCGTTGAGACGACACCATGTGAACTATGGTTTGGCAAGAAACCTAAGCTGTCGTTTCTTAAAGTTTGGAGTTGCGATGCTTATGTGAAAAAGTTTCATCTCGATAAGCTCAAACTCAAATCGAAGAAATATGTCTTCATAGGATACCCAAAGGAGACAGTTAGGTACACCTTCTATCACAGATCCGAAGGCAAGACATTCGTTGCTAAGAATGGATCCTTTCTAGAGAAGGAGTTTCTCTCGAAAGAAGTGAGTGGGAGGAAAGTAGAAAACTTGATAAGGTAATTGTACCTTCTCCCTTATTGGAAAATAGTTCATCACAGAAATCTGTTCCTGTGACTACTACACTAATTAGTGAGGAAGCTAATGATGATGATCATGTAACTTCAGATCAAGTTACTACCAAATCTCGTAGGTAAACCAGAGTGTGATCCGCACCAGAGTGGTACGGTAATCCTATTCTGGAGGTCATGTTACTTGACCATGACGAACCTACGAACTATGAGGAAGCGATGATGAGCCCAGATTCCGATAAATGGCTTGAGGCCATGAAATCTGAGATAGGATCCATGTATGAGAACAAAGTGTGGACTTTGTTGGACTTGCCCGAGGATCGGCAAACCATTGATAATAAATGGATCTTCAAGAGGAAGACGGACACGGATAGTAGTGTTACTATCTACAAAGCTAGAATTGTTGCAAAAGGTTTTCGACAAGTTCAAGGTGTTGACTACGATGAGAGTTTCTCACTCGTATCTATGCTTAAGTCTGCCCGAATCATGTTAGCAATTGCCGCATTTTATGAAATCTGGCAAATGGATAAACAAAACTGCATTCCTTAATGGATTTATTAAAGAAGAGTTGTATGTGATGCAACAAGATGGTTTTGTCAATCCTAAAGGTGCTAACAAAATATGCAAGCTCCAGCGATCCATTTATGGACTGGTGCAAGCATCTCGGAGTTGGAATATACGCTTTGATAAGTTGATCAAAGCATATAGTTTTATACAGACTTGCGGTGAAGCCTGTATTTACAAGAAAGTGAGTGGGAGCACTACAACATTTCTGATAAGTATATGTGAATGACATATTGTTGATTGGAAATAATGTAGAATTATTCTGCAAAGCATAAAGGAGTGTTTGAAAGGAGTTTTTCAAACAAAGACCTCGGTGAAGCTGCCTACATATTGAGTATCAAGATCTATAGAGATAGATCAAGATGCTTGATAAGTTTTTTCAATGAGTACATAGCTTGACAAGATTTTGAAGTAGTTCAAAATGGAACAGTCAAAGAAAAAGTTTCTTGCCTGTGTTACAAGGTGTGAAGTTGAGTAAGAATCAAAGCCCGACCACGGCAGAAGATAGAAAGAGAATGAAAGTCATTCCCTATGCCTCAGTCATAGGTTCTATAAAGTATGCCATGCTGTGTACCAGATCTATTGTATACCATACATTGTGTTAAGAGAGGGAGTACAATAGTGATCTAGGAGTAGATCAATGGACAACGGTCAAAATTATCCTTACTGGAATAAGGATATGTTTCTCGATTACGGAGGTGAAAAAAGATTCGTCGTAAAGGGTTACGTCGATACAAGTTTTGACACTGATCCAGATGACTCTAAAGTCTCAATCTGGATACATATTTAAAGTGGAAGCAACTTGCTAGAGTAGTTCCATGCAGAGCATTGTTGACATAGAAATTTGCAAAATACATGCGGATCTGAATGTGGCAGACCCGTTGACTAAACTTCTCTCACAAGCAAAACATGATCACTTTTTGGGTCTTAATCACATAGCGATGTGAACTAGATTATTGAATCTAGTAAACCATTTGGGTGTTAGTCACATGGAGATGTGAACCAATCACATAAAGATGTGAACTATTGATGTTAAATCACATGGCAATGTGATCTAGATTATTGACTCTAGTGCAAGTGGGAGACTGAAGGAAATATGCCCTAGAGGCAATAATAAAGTTATTATTTATTTCCTTATATCATGATAAATTTTTATTATTCATGCTAGAATTGTATTAACCGGAAACATAATACATGTGTGAATACATAGACAAACAGAGTGTCACTAGTATGCCTCTACTTGACTAGCTCGTTAATCAAAGATGGTTATGTTTCCTAACCATGGACAAAGAGTTGTTATTTGATTAACGGGATCACATCATTAGTTGAATGATCTGATTGACATGACCCATTCCATTAGCTTAGCACCCGATCGTTTAGTATGTTGCTATTGCTTTCTTCATGACTTATACATGTTCCTATGACTATGAGATTATGCAACTCCCGTTTGCCGGAGGAACACTTTGTGTGCTACCAAACGTCACAACGTAACTGGGTGATTATAAAGGAGCTCTACAGGTGTCTCCAAAGGTACATGTTGGGTTGGCGTATTTCGAGATTAGGATTTGTCACTCCGAATGTCGGAGAGGTATCTCTGGGCCCTCTCGGTAATGCACATCACATAAGCCTTGCAAGCATTGCAACTAATGAGTTAGTTGCGAGATGATGTATTATGAAATGAGTAAAGAGACTTGCCGGTAACGAGATTGAACTAGGTATTGGATACCGACGATCGAATCTCGGGCAAGTAACATACCGATGACAAAGGGAACAACGTATGTTGTTATGCGATCTGACCGATAAAGATCTTCGTAGAATATGTAGGAGCCAATATGGGCATCCAAGTCCCGCTATTGGTTATTGACCGGAGACGTGTCTCGGTCATGTCTACATTGTTCTCTAACCCGTAGGGTCCGCACGCTTAAGGTTACGATGACAGTCGTATTATGAGTTTATGCATTTTGATGTACCGAAGTTTGTTCGGAGTCCCGGATGTGATCACGGACATGACGAGGAGTCTCGAAATGGTCGAGACATAAGGATTGATATATTGGAAGCCTATATTTGGATATCGGAAGTGTTCTGGGTGAAATCAGGATTTTACCGGAAAACCGGGAGGTTACCGGAACCCCCCGGGAGGTACATGGGCCTTAATGGGCCTTAGTGGAAGAAGAGGAGAGGCGGCCAGGGCTGGGCCGCGCGCCCCTCCCCCCTAGTCCGAATAGGACAAGGAGAGAGGGGGCCGGCGCCCCCCCTCCTTCTCTCTCTCTGTTCCCACCTCGCGAATCCTATTCCAACTAGGATTGGGGGGGGGGAGTCCTACTCCCGAAGGGAGTAGGACTCCTCCTGGCGCGCCCTATGATGGCCGGCCGGCCTCCCCCTCTTGAACCTTTATATACGGAGGCAGGGGCACCCCTAGAGACACAAGTTGATCCACGTGATCATATTCTTAACCGTGTGCGGTGCCCCCTTCCACCATAATCCTCGATAATATTGTAGCGGTGCTTAGGCGAAGCCCTGCGACGGTAGTACATCAAGATCGTCACCACGCCGTCGTGCTGACGGAACTCTTCCCCGACACTTTGCTGGATCGGAGTCCGGGGATAGTCATCGAGCTGAACGTGTGCTAGAACTCGGAGGTGCCGTAGTTTCGGTGCTTGATCGGTCGGGCCGTGGAGACATACGACTACATCAACCAAACGCTTCCGTTGTCGATCTACAAGGGTACGTAGATCACACTCTCCCCTCTCGTTGCTATGCATCACCATGATCTTGCGTGTGCGTAGGAATTTTTTTGAAATTACTACGTTCCCCAACAACATCTTCATAGGATACCCAAAGGTGACAGTAGGGTATACCTTCTATCTCAGATCCGAGGGCAAATTGTTTGTCGCTAAGAACGGGTCCTTTCTTGAGAAGGAGTTTCTCTCGAAAGAATTGAGTGGGAGGAAGATAGAACTTGATGGGGTTGTCGAACCTTTACTTCAACCAGAGAGTGACGCAACACAAAAAGATGTTTTCTGTGGCGCCTACGTCTGTTGAATAGGAAGTTAATGATAGTGATCATGAAGCTTCGGATCAAGTTCCTATCGAACCTCGTAGGTCGACAAGGATATGTACTACTCCTGAGTGGTACGGTAATCCTGTCTTAGATATCATGTTGTTAGACAACAATGAACCTACGAGCTATGGAGAAGCGATGGTGGGCCCGTATTCCGACAAATGGTTAGAAGCCATGAAATCCGAAATAGGATCCATATATCAGAACAAAGTATGGACTTTGGTGGACTTGCCCGATGATCGGCAAGCCATTGAGATAAATGGATCTTTAAGAAGAAGACGGACGTGGGCGGTAATGTTACCGTCTATGAAGCTCGACTTGTGAGAAAGAGTCTTTTCACAAGTTCAAGGAGTTGACTACGATGAGAATTTCTCACCCGTAGCGATGCTTAAGTCCGTCGGAATCATGTTAGCATTAGCTGTATTTTTCGATTATGAAATCTTACAGATGGATGTCAAAACAAATTTTCTTACCAGTTTTTGTAAGAAAAGTTGTATGTGATACAATAAAAGGTTTTGACAATCCTAAGGATGCTAAAAGGTATGCTGGCTCCAGCAATCCTTCTATGGACTAGAGCAAGCATCTCGGAGTCGGAATATATGCTTTGATGGAGTAATCAAAGCTTTTAGGTTTATACAATGTTTGTTAGAAACTTGTATTTACAAGAAAGTGAGTGGGAGCACTACAACATTTCTGATAAGTATATGTGGATGACATATTGTTGATCCGAAATAATGTAGAATTTCTGGAAAGCATAAACGATTGTTTGAAGAGTGTTTTTCAAAGGAAGACCTGGATAAAGCTGCTTACATATTAGGCATCGAGATCTATAGAGATAGATCAAGACGCCTGATGGTACTTTCAAAAAGAAAGAACGCACACCTTGACATGTTTTTGAAGGAGTTCAAAATATATCAGTCAAAGAAGGGGTTCTTACCTGAGTTGTAAGGTGTGAAGTTGAGTAAGACTCAAAGCTTGACCACGGCAGAAGAAAGAGAAAGGACGAAGGTCGTCCCCTATGCTTTTGACATAGGCTCTATACGGTATGCCATGCTGAAGTACCGCACCTGATGTGTGCCTTGCCACATGTCTGGCAAGAGGGTACAAAGGTGATCTAGGAGTAGATCACCAGATAGCGGTCAAAATTATCCTTAGAGGAATAAGGAAATGTTTCTCGGTTATGGAGGTGATAAAGAGTTCGACGTAAAGAGTTACGTCGATGCAAGCTTGACACCTATCCGGATAGCTCTGAGTAGAGATACCAGATACGTATAATGGAGCAACAATTTGGAATAGCTCCAAGTGGAACATGGTAGCAGCATCTACGATATGACATAAAGTTTTGCGAAATACATAGGGATCTGAATATGGCAAGACCCGTTGACTACAACCTCTCTCACAAGCATAACATGATCAAACCCAGAACTCTTTGAGTGTTTATCACATAGTGATGTGAACTAGATCATTGAGTCTAGTAGACTCTTGGATGTTGGTCACATGGCGATGTGACCTGTGAGTGTTAATCACATGGCGATGTGAACTAGATTATTGACTCTAGTGCAAGTGGGAGACTGTTGGAAATATGCCCTAGAGGCAATAATAAATTGATTATTATTATATTTCCTTGTTCATGATAATCGTTTATTATCCATGCTAGAATTGTATTGATAGGAAACTCAGATACATGTGTGGATACATAGACAACACCATGTCCCTAGTAAGCCTCTAGTTGACTAGCTCGTTGATCAATAGATGGTTACGGTTTCCTGACCATGGACATTGGATGTCGTTGATAACGGGATCACATCATTAGGAGAATGATGTGATGGACGAGACCCAATCCTAAGCCTAGCACAAAGATCGTGTAGTTCGTTTGCTAAAGCTTTTCTAATGTCAAGTATCATTTCCTTAGACCATGAGATTGTGCAACTCCCGGATACCGTAGGAGTGCTTTGGGTGTGCCAAATGTCACAAGTAACTGGGTGGCTATAAAGGTACACTACAGGTATCTCCGAAAGTGTCTGTTGGGTTGGCACGAATTGAGACTGGGATTTGTCACTCCGTGTAAATGGAGAGGTATCTCTGGGCCCACTCGGTAGGACATCATCATAATGTGAACAATGTGATCAAGGAGTTGATCACGGGATGATGTGTTACGGAACGAGTAAAGAGACTTGTCGGTAACGAGATTGAATAAGGTATCGGGATACCGACGATCGAATCTCGGGCAAGTATCGTACCGATGGACAAAGGGAATTGTATACGGGATTGATTAAATCCTTGACATCGTGGTTCATCCGATGAGATCATCATGGAACATGTGGGAGCCAACATGGGTATCCATATCCCGCTGTTGGTTATTGACCGGAGAGTTGTCTCGGCCATGTCTGCATGACTCCCGAACCCGTAGGGTCTACACACTTAAGGTTCGATGATGCTAGGGTTATAGGGAATAGATATACGTGGTTACCGAATATTGTTCGGAGTCCCGGATGAGATCCCGGACATCACGAGGAGTTCCGGAATGGTCCGGAGGTAAAGATTTATATATGGGAAGTCCTGTTTTGGTCACCGGAAAAGTTTCGGGTGCTATCGGTAACGTACCGGGACCACCGGGAGGGTCCCAGGGGTCCACCAGGTGGGGCTACCTGCCCCAGAGGGTTGCGTGGGCCAAGTGTGAGAGGGGACCAGCCCCAGGTGGGCTGGTGCGCCCCCCACCAGGGCCCAAGGCGAAGAGAGAAGGGAAAAGGGGGAAACCCTAGGCTCAGATGGGCCTAAGGCCCACCTAGTGGTGCGCCCCCCCCCCCCTCTCTCCCCCCTTGGCCGCCCCCTAGATGGGATCTAGGGCTGGCCGCCACCCCTAGGGGTGGAAACCTAGGTGGGGGCGCAGCCCCTCCCTTTCCCCTATATATAGTGGGGGTTTTGGGCTGCCATACACACGATTCAATCTCCCTGTTGGCGCAGCCCTACCCCTCTTCCTCCTCGTCTCTCGCAGTGCTTGGCGAAGCCCTGCTGGAGTCCCGCGCTCCTCCACCACCACCACGCCGTCGTGCTGCTGCTGGATGGAGTCTTCCCCAACCTCTCCTTCTTCCCTTGCTGGATCAAGGCGTAGGAGACGTCACCGGGCTGTACGTGTGTTGAACACGGAGGTGCCGTCCGTTCGGCACTAGGATCATCGGTGATTTGGATCACGACGAGTACGACTCCATCAACCCCGTTCACTTGAACGCTTCCGCTTAGCGATCTACAAGAGTATGTAGATGCACTCTCCTTCCCCTCGTTGCTAGATTACTCCATAGATTGATCTTGGTGATGCGTAGAAAATTTTGAATTTCTGCTACGTTCCCCAACAGCAAAGGGGGCAGGTGGATCAGCTAGGTGCCGGTTAGAGAAGTAAAACCGGGTTTTTACTCCTCTAACTAATTATTGGGGATCGGTTAAAAATGCCCTTATTGGATCCGACCGAGAGGAGAGCTCATTGCAATTTGGTAATAGACTCGAAGCCTTGAAGGTACCTAAGTAACACAAACAATGCTAGATGATACATGGACTTAGATGTGCAATACTTAGAGCAAATCTAGATGAGCTTTAACAAACCATTTCCTCCATATACAATAAGATCAACACTAATCACAAACAATTACACATGATATATACCGAATCACGAGCGCTACAATTCCTCTTTGTTTTCTTATAGCAATTTCATCGCTACATCATCATCATCATCATCATCACACCAAAACATGTTTTTACACATCCTGATCCCCTTGATCCGGCCACCTGATCGACCTTAATTACCCTGCTTTACTCTGTCATCGTCTGGAAAACATGCAATCACGCACATACCTACGGCGCGGCTCTGAATGCGACATGGATCTCTTCGTCCTCCGCTGGAAAACATGCAAGCACGCACGTACCTAGCTACCTTTTCTCCTTTCAACCCAGCGACATGGATCTCTTCGAGTCTTCGTCCTCCGCTGGCCAGCAGATGGATCACTACGTACGTACTAGCTTCTTCTGCGCCATCATCGATCTTTTCTGCTTCCCCCATGTTTACGTAAGTAACGTTTAGCTTATGGTACGCAATTCTACACCAACCGGATCCTTGGCGCAATGGTAGCGCGTCTGACTCCAGATCAGAAGGTTGCGTGTTCGATTCACGTAGGGTTCAATTCCTGAACAAATCCGGATTCCTTTTTTGATTTTTCACTTCAGCAATCTAGTACTAAATTGTTTTCTTCTTACAAGCATCAATCCTGCAAAAAGTCCTTTTGGAGCTCGGCCTCCACGGAGGCAGGTTTTCGAAAATTTCAAAGTTCATCAAAATTTATAGTTTTGCATTTCAAAACATTCTGAAAATATATACAGATATACGTAGGGTTCAATCCCTGAACAAATCCGGATTCCTTTTTTGATTTTTCACTTCAGCAATCTAGTACTAAATTGTTTTCTTCTTACAAGCATCAATCCTGCAAAAAGTCCTTTTGGAGCTCGGCCTCCACGGAGGCAGGTTTTCGAAAATTTCAAAGTTCATCAAAATCTATAGTTTTGCATTTCAAAACATTCTGAAAATATATACAGATATACATGGAGGTATAATACACATGATACTATTCATCTCAAAAGTCCATGAATTTGTTCTTTTTGCACAGATCGCATGTCAAGTTATTTCATCCTGAAATTTCACACATACACATCACGCCCTTGAATACCTGTACAATTTTCTTCATATCTTTTTGAAACTGAAAAGTATGAATTTTGATTATTTTTTTCCAAAAAAAAGGCCTCCATGAAGGCCGAGCTCCAAAAGGCCGTTCTCTCAATCCTGTCATTTCTTAAAAGGAACCTGCAAGTGATGCATCCAACCACAAAGAGGTAATAAACGACAATTTTTCTTTTTCTTTTTATCAATGAATCAAATTTGTTTCATTGTACTTCTGTGGCTAAACGATGGTAGTTTTTTTCACCTTTTTTTTAAATTATGAAAGACAACACTGCACTCATTCATTAAAGTGTTTTTTTTACGATGACCGGTCGAGAGGGAAAAATACCTACTAATTAAGCTAACATAAAATCTATACAAAGATGCAACAACTAAGACTAAGTTGCGGCCAAAGAGCTACTAATAATGGTGGGGTGGGTGGCGGTGGAAGCATTTAGTCACCATCATCCGGCATAACGCCATGAAGGTCATAGCCACTGAAGCCGCTTTAGAGTATTCAAGAGTTGTGCTCTTTCAGTTAGAAGCAGTAGATTATCATAACCAAGACACACCACTTCTCTTTCATGGAGTTGGAGAGTAGCACACTACCATGAATCCGGAAGGAGTGGAAGGTATGATTGGTAGGAATAGGTTAACGGAGAGGCCGACATGTGAGAGGTTGTGATGATTGGACACTAGATACCAATGGTCAGTTAACGATGAGATGGCAAGAAGACTCTTCATAAATGTGGCAAAATGGGGCAGATGAATCATGACGCCAGCTTCGCTTAGCTATATTGCAAGGATTTCTCCCAAATAACAAGCCATGGAAAGAATTGGCTTGTCACATGATTTTTTATCTCCCACTAATCTCTGGGAATGAGCGGTGAACTAAACCTTAGGGATATTACTCTGGGTTGGAGCATAGTTCTACCTATGTTTGATGCGTGAACTGGGTAAATGACAAGGAATACCATCAAGAGTGACATGTCTATGATTAGTTAATTGTTATCCTAGAGAGAGTTGCTTCACTGGACGACTGAGCTGTGGAAGTTGGCCGGCGGGGGGTGGTCCCGTGGACGGTGACGAACCAACCAACAGCTAAATTTTTATGAGAAAAGCAAGGGAGTGCTCAGGTTCAGTTCATGGCATAGACGGGAGCGGAAATGGATGCATCTCACGTTTCGTCATTTCCCACGCATCTAACAGACGGCACTACCCCCAACTAATGGTTCCTACTATACATGTGTATGCCCAGAGCCCCAAACTACTGTAGATTATTAGTGTTTTTTCGTGCAAGAGTACCGTCGGCTTGGCGTGTCATGTAGTACAACTGAAGAACGCTTTGAACATTCTATAAGGAGATGATGGGACTCACTCCAATAACAATCGGATCCTTGGCGCAATGGTAGCGCGTCTGACTCCAGATCAGAAGGTTGCGTGTTCGATTCACGTAGGGTTCAATCCCTGAACAAATCCGGATTTTTATTTTTATTTTTTTACTTCAGCCACCCTTAAATTGTTTTCTTCTCACAAGCAGCAATCCTGTCATTACCTGCAACACTGCAACTGATGCCTCACTCAAAAATCAGTGTGCAACTCAACAAGCCTAAACCACACCTTAATATTGCTCCAAATGCATCGTGTGTATGTAGTAGTACATGAAGAGAATCCGTGCCACCATTTCCGGCTCCCTTTAGCACAATTAACACAAGCCATAGTAAGGCCATCATTTACATTGGAGACCATGCTTCCTCCACACCGCTCTTGCAAGTTGAGCCATGCTAAGAACTTGAGCTTCAGGGGCGTCCAATTATTCCAAAATGTAAGCTACATTAAGGCTTTGTTTGGTGACTCAGGGAAGAACGCCCAGGGTACTACATCCTGTCGGGGGAATTTCAGGAGCACACGTAATTCCCTTCCTTTTCCACGGGAGAGATCTTCTCCTCATTTGTTGGTACAGAGGAGGGGAAGAGAGGGATGGAAGGCACGGGCGAGGGAGGGAGAGCGAGGCAACGGAGCTCAGATCGCACGAGGGGAACGACGGGAGGATTTTCCACGAGTGTGGAGGTGTGGGACCTTTTCCCGGGGAAAGGGCAGAGTTCGGGCAGGCACACCCCGTCGAATGGGTCGTCCAAATGACGAGGCTGTTTTCCCAGGCAAGGGTCTCCATGTGGATTTTGGGTCCTGGAAAAACGTGGGGATCCCGGGGGAGAACCCACGCAACCAAATGAGCCCTAAGGAGTTTCCCCAGGTACCCGAGGTGAGTTCCACGCAATGGCATCATTAGCCTCCTCATGAAAGTGTGTTTCGTTGATAGGGACCCATAGCTCAAAATTTTCAACGATGCATTTAATTGTGAAGCCAAGATTTAGATTTAGGTTCGCAACCCAATGCTCATGCTTTGAAGCTTTTTGCACCGTTATGTTTTTTGCGCTTGGATATAACAAAGATGGACCGAGCTGCATTTTTTGATTTGCAGCCCCCAAGCCAAGGTGAGTGCAAGAAGGAAGCAATTTTTCTATTGCCGGTGGTGACTATGGTCATGTCAAAAAATAAATCCATGTCTTTCACGCTGCAAGGGTGACCTGGACCAACCCAAGCTCTACTCATACCCCCTTATTCCCCAAGCAAGCCACGACCGTCGAAGTCGCAATGCTCGCTCAAATTTTTCCATGTCCAGGATGTTGAGACCACCAATAGCCGTCTATGGACATACAAAGTCTGAGAGTGGACGATCTGCATATGGAGGCATCTGCACCCGTTTTTCAAAAATGTACTTTTTACGCGTTTTGTAATGTTCAAAAATTCTAAAAAAAATTATGCATACATGTTGGCAAAGGTATGTCCACGACACAAAGTTTTGTGTAAAAAGGTATTTTTATTTTGTCTCAGTAAAAAAGAAAAATTTTACTGCTTCTAAATAGCGTTTCACGGCACAAAATTTTATCTTTTTTGCACAGGCTCCAAAAAAAGTTGTTTTTCTATGAAACTTTCTGCACACACATAGAAGATGTCCATGCACTTTTTTTTTCAGAATTTTTTGACATTGCAAAATGTGTTTTCTAGAGTGGGTTCATATATACCGAGGTTCATTCATGCACTTATTTACAAAGTCCCACTTACATTTTGCTCCTAACCCTTATTGGATCTGACCCAGAGGACAGCTCATTGCAATTTGGTAATAGACTTGAAGGTACCTTCAAGTAACACAAGTGATGCGAGGTGATACATGAACTTAGCTGTGCAATATTTAGAGCAAATCTAGATGTGCTTTAGCAAAACATTTCCTCTATATACAATACGATCAACACCAATCACAAACAATTACATGATATATACCGGATCACCATCGCTACAATTTATCCCTGCTTTCTTATAGCAATTTCATCGCTACGCCATCAACATCATCACACCAAAACATGTACGTATTTACACATCCTGATCCCCCTGAGCTCTTTATTTATCAGGTGCTAGCATGCCAAGTGCGATCAACCTTAATTACCCTGGTTTATTCTGTCATCGCCTAGAAAACACGTAAGCACGCACGTACCGAAATACATGACGTCAAACTCCCAACCTATTAGTGCTCACACTAATAGGTGCATGTCATAGGATTCAAACTCCCAACCTATTAGTTTTCCTCATTTCTTGTGCCTAGTTACTTCTTTTATTTTTCTTGTTGTGCATCTTCTCAGTCCAGTTTTCTTCTTCTTTGGTTTTGGTTGGCCCTTTTTTCAGTTTTATTCTTTTCTATTTTTCTTTATTTCTTCTTCCTTTTCTCTTTTATTGTCATTTGCTTAAATTCGTGATCATTTCCTTACATTTATGAACGTTTTTTCAAATGAATGAATGTTTATCAATTTCGCAAACTTCTATCAAATTCATGAACTTTTTTTGTCAAATTCGTAAACTTTTTTCAAATCGATGAATCTTTTCAATTACGCAAACTTCTTGTTAAATCCATGGATTTTTTTATTCTTTTGGCAAGTGATCAGCTTGGTGCATGGAATTGACGTCCCTGCCGCACGCGCGCTGGTCGCTACATGTGGCAAAAATTTGCCCGAGTTGCAACTCACCGGAGAAGAAAATGTGATGTATCCCTCTGATCCGATCTCCGGGGATGGAACCGACTCCGCCATGGGGATCAAGAAATAGCATGATAAGAGTGCAGCTCACGTGATGGGTGTGAGCAGCCATGGAAAAGACTCGGAAAATAATAAATCTGTGATGGGGTAAAAATGTGTATGAGATTGAATCACCTTTTTTGTGCTTGAAAGGGAGCAAAAGTGCCGTTGTACGGCCCACCCGACACCCCAAGCACACGCCCCCGGCGCGGCCAGATTCGTCAGCCGCGTACGAGGCCGCTCGCCGGCGGGCAAGTCCACCGGTCCTGCCTCCTGCGTTCCCTTCCTCGGCGGCGGCGCCGATTGCTACGCGCGCGCGCCGAGCGTCGCAGGTGACGCCACTCGATCGCAGTGCACCTCTTCAGCGGACGCACGCACCTCCCCAGAGGGCGAGTCGAGCTCGGCTGGAATCGGCCAGCAATGCCAACCGCCCGCCTGTCCTCCATCTTCACCTCCTCCTTCAGGGATCCTTCACGAGCCCCCCTCGCCGCCTTGGCTGCCGCCACGGAACGCGTGCGCGCTGGAACGCTAACCCGGGAGGACGCGCACCACCTGTTCGGCGAATTGCTAGGCCAAGCCGCCGCCGTCCCGGAACGCGGGTTGAACAACTTTCTTGCCACACTCGCCCGTGCTCCACCCTCACCTGCCTGCAGCGATGGCCCCGGCCTTGCCATCGCCCTCTTCAACCGCATGTCCCGAGGCGCTGGTGCACGGGTGGTGTCGCCCACGCTCTGTACCTATTCCATCCTCATGGACTGCTGCTGCCGCGCAGGCCGCCCGGACTTGGTGGTTGCCTTCTTCGGTCGCCTCATCAGGTTGGGGCTGCGCTTGGAGGTCATCTCCTTCAGCAATCTCCTCAAGGGGCTCTGCCAGGCCAAGCGTACAAATGAGGCGGTGGCCTTGCTGCTCCACGGGACACCTGAACTGGACTGTGTGCCTAATGTCTTCTCGTACAGCATCGTAATCAACGGCTGTTTTAAAGAAGGTGAAGTAGACAAAGCGTGCAATCTCTTCCATGGGATGATCCAACTGGGAGTTCAACCTAATGTGGCCATCTACACCTCAATTATCGATGCACTAAGCAAGTGCAGAGCCATGGACAAGGCAGAAGTGGTCCTTCAGCAAATGGTTGATCAAGGCATTGAACCCAACATCAGGACATATACTACCCTGATACATGGATATTCCGCTTCGGGTCAGTGGAAGGCGGCAGTTAGAGTATTCAAGGAAATGGCAAGTGTTGGTGTTCTACCAAATGCTGTCACTTTGAACTCATTTATGGATTCACTTTGCAAGCATAGAAGGACAAAGGAAGCTAGAGTTATTTTTGACTCCATGGCTGCAAAGGGCCAAAAACCTGATGTCGTCTCCTACTCTACTATGCTTAGCGGGTATGTGAAAGAAGGATGCTTCGATGATATGACTTGTCTCTTTAATTCGATGCTACAGAATGGTGTTGTACCTAACCACCGTATTTTCAACATACTGATCAATGCATATGCTAAACGTGGACTGATGGATGCGGCTATGCACATGTTCGAAGTAATGAGGCAACAAGGAGTAAACCCAGATGTATTTAGCTATCAAATTGTAATGGATTCACTTTGCAAAATGGGTAGGATGGATGCTGCTCTGGACAAATTTAATCAGATGGTCAATCAAGGAGTTTCACCTGACATAGTTGTTTACCGATGCCTAGTTCTGGGTTCTTGCTCTCATGGTGATTTTGAGAAAGCCAAGGAATTGATTTCTGAAGCAGTTAATAAAGGTCTGTGTTCTAACAGTGTGTTCTTCTATCCTGTAATAAACGACCTGTGCAAAGAAGGAAAGGTGAAGGAGGCACAGGATATGTTTGACTTCATTGTAGGTATTGGTCAGCGGCCTGATGTGATTATGTACAATTCACTGATGGATGGATATTGCCTTGTTGGCAAAGTGGAGGAAGCACTGAGAGTACTTGATGCTATGAAGTCTGCTGGCCTCCAACCTGATGCTTTTACGTACGGTATACTTCTTAATGGCTACTGTAAAATTGGCAAGATCGCCGATGGATTGAGTCTTTTCAGGGAAATGTCACTCAACGGGGTTAAGCCCACGACTATTATGTACAACATTATACTCCATGGGTTGTTTTTCTCCGGGAGAACAGTTTCTGCAAAGGAAATATTCCATACGATGAATGAAAGTGGCATACCAGTGGGCGTTGACACATACAACATAGTTCTTAGTGGACTTTGTAAAAATAATTGCACTGATGAAGCAATAGAGCTGTTCAAGAAATTACGTGCTATGAACGTGAAGATTAATGTCATAATACTCAATACCATGATTTCTGCAATGTTTAAAACTAGGAGAATTGAAGAAGCCAAGGATTTGTTTGCTACTATATCAGCCATTGGGTTGGTGCCTTCTGTTGTGACTTACAGTGTAATGATGACGAATTTCATAAAAGAAGGGTTGTTGGCAGAGGCTGATGATATGTTTTTAGCAATGGAGAAGGCTAGCTGTGCTCCCAACTCCAGTCTGCTAAATCAAGTGGTCAGGGCGTTGCTGGAAAAAGGTGCAGTTGTAAAGGCTGCAACTTATCTCGCTAAACTTGATGCTAAACAGCTGTCAGTTGAAGCTTCAACGATTTCGTTAATAGTATCTCTCTTCTCAGGGGAAGGGAAACTAAGGGAGCATGTAGAGTTGCTTCCAGTAAAGTACCAGCCTCCTGAGAGTTCGGCTGACAATTGAAAGAGTATACTTGAAACTTCCTACTGAAAAACAAGGTGGTAAATTAAAATAACAAGCCTGACTCCTGAGGGTCATATGAATTTCCCCCTTTTTGTGATGAAGAAAGTGTAACTCTGATCTGGAATGTTTGGATATCTGTCACACATTACATATTTATCAGCATCCAAGTTTGTGGCAAAGTACTTGCCTACTTGCCTCTGGGAATACCTCATCTCGGCGTTTATGGATTCATGCAACAAGAAGGCATGATCAAGGAGTGCAACACAACCCAGATATAAAATAGTCTGTTTAATAATTGTGAGATGGTTGATGCACTGCTTTTGCCCTCTGTTGATGATAGTTACTATTATGTTCACTCTTGAAACTCCAACTAAGCTGTGATCTCTCTCTTCATAATGTTACAGAAAGCTAGGTTGCTCTAGATTAAATGCTTGCATTTTTAAATTTCAGCAACCATTGCATGTAAACCTAATTTGCCACCAGTGATATCCTGGTTACTTTCAGTTATACCTCTCTCAACAGTAGTGCTATTTTTTTCTGTTTAGTGTTAAGTGGGTTGTTTTCATCTAAAATCTAGTTGTCTCCGCTAGCTAGTGCACTTTAGTTAGTATTCTGGTGTTATGTGCTAAACATGTTTTGAAGATGAGAAGCGTTAAGCTACTCCCAGGAACTGCTGACTGTAAAAATACATTGTAGATGTCTTAGGTCTCTCCGGTAAGAAATATTTACCTTTATTCATTGTTTTGACTGACTGACTGATCACGAACAGAGCGTGAAGGATCAGTGCTATACTGCCATCGGGATTCTCATCTCCAATATTTGTCATGGTGCATTCTAGGGTGTTTTGCAATTACCTTGAAGAAATTTTTTAGATAAAAAGTTGTGCAATCTGGAGGCCTCCAATGGATGCACACATTACACATAGTCTGTAGCTCCTTTGGTTGAAACACAATGCTTGTCTCTGAAACCAAATAAATACTGCATTATTCTCTGGCTTTCTGTTGTGGAAATCGCAGGAGTTGATTATTTTGTTAGTCTTGTGACCTTCTGGTCAACCTGTGTCTCAACCTGGAAGGGGCAGACAGTATCTTGTCAACAATGGAGAAGACTGGCTGTGCATGATTGAACATGTGGTCAAAAAAACATGTGGTCAGGGTGTTACTGAAGAAAGGTGAAGTAATCTTTCTAAAATTGATGAGAAAAATTTAGTACTCCCTCTGTTTGTTTTTATAAGACGTTTCAGACAACTTGTTTTGTACTATTTTGAACAGTGTCTGAATATCTAAAACGGCTTATAAAAATGAACAGACGTAGTACTTGAAGCGTCAACCATTGAGCTGCAGTTGCTGGTCTCTCTTTTTCCCTCTAGACTAGACGTTTAAGGATGCTGTAATAATCTGCGCCAGGCCTGAGGTTCTCTGGACGGTTTCATTTGAACGAAACCAGAAGCGGGATAATTCGAAGAAATAAAACAAAATCATGTGTGTATGCTAGCTACCGGGACAAGAACCAACTCGAAGCAATAATCATCCAGAAGAATCCGAAGGGGGCATACTGGTTTGGGGCGCACTGTGAACGTTTCCTTCTGGAGCAGGGCAATGTGAACTCGAATTGGGGAAGCTTTCATCATCAGCGTTTGTCGCAACACACATATTTACAATCAAGAGGGGATTAGTTGGCCGGCCGAGTCAAATAGTTCTGACCAAGGTTCAATGGGCATAATTAAATTTGAATTTACAAAATATATCATTTCTTTCCATAGATTGTTACTCATGTGAATTATTTATACACTATGGAAAAATATTATATGTAGAGTGTCGGGCTGTTTGCGATTTTTCACGTGGTTCTTGGCAAACAAGTCCTTTGCTGAGTATCTCATACAAAACACTTGGCAAGCAAGGGTACTCGGCAAATAGAAACTTTGTTGAGTACTGTACTCGACAAAGTAGGGACTTTGCCGAGTGTTTTATAACACTCGGAAATATGTCTTTGCCAAGTGTTTTTTAACAGACACTTGGTAAACAAATAAAATGATGTTTATTTGGATTTAGAAGACTAAATTTCATCCATTGGCCTTGAAATTTAGCTACCTCTGTTGTTCTTTGTACTACCATAATTGATTACAACTAGATTGAAAGTTTCTTCCTAAAAATAGAAAGAATCAAACAACAATATACTGAAATAGTGCATTACTAGGTGGCAAATGACACAGAAGAGGAGGCCCATGATAGGTTCCACAACAGGTAGGGATCAAGATTATACTCTCTTTTCTATAAACAAAGTAGGCTTGTGATTGTCCGGATCCCGTGTACGAGCTATATGTAAACATATATAGCCGATCCGCCCGCCGGGCACCCAAACCTTCGTTCTGGGCTTGGAACATTTTTTTCTTTTTTTAACCTTCAAATAATAAGTGCATGATTCAAACTCCCAACCTATTAGTTTACCTCCAACCATTGTAACCAACTGGGACATCTCATTTGTTGTGCCTAGTTACTTCTTTTATTCTTCTTGTTGTGCATCTTCTCAGTCCAGTTTTCTTCTTCTTTGATTTTGGTTGGCCTTTTTTCCCCAGTTTTATTCCTTTTTAATTTTCTTTATTTCTTCTTCCTTTTCTCTTTTATTTTCATTTTCTTAAATTCGTGATCATTTCCTTCAATTTATGAACTTTTTTTCAAATCCGTGAACTTATTTTTTGAATCCATGATCTTTTTCCAAATGAATGAATGTTTATCAATTTCGTAAAATTTTATCAAATTCATGATTTTTTTTGTCACAGTCATAAAAAAATTTCAAATTGATGGAAAATTTTCGATTCGCAAACTTCTTTCAAATCGTTAGCTTTTTTTAAATTCGTGGTACTTTTTCTTTTTGCAAGTGGTCACCTTGGTGCATGGAATTGACGTCCCAGCGGCACGGGCGGGCAGAAATTTGCCGGGTTACAACTCACCCGAGAAGAAAATGTGATCCATTCCCCTGATCCGGTCTTCGGGGATGGAACCGACTCCGCCCTGGGGATCAACTATCAAGAAATAGCAAGATAAAAGTGCAGCTCACCTGATGGGTGTGAGCATTACTCGGCGCGGCTCTGAACGCCTACCTCTTCTCCCTTGGACCCAGCGAGATGGATCTCTTGGTCCTCCGCTGGCCAGCAGATGGATCACTACGTAGGTACTACTAGCTTCTTCTGCGCCATCATCGATCTTTTCTGTTTCCGCCATGTTTACGTAAGTAAAGTGTCGCTTATGGTACTCACTCCAACACGAACCGGATCCTTGGCGCAATGGTAGCGCGTTTGACTCCGCTATTACATGTAACGCCTACATGTAAAATACTCCCTCCGGTCTTTTTTACTCTGCACATTGGATTTGCCGAAAGTCAAACTTTGCTAAGTTTGACCAAATTTATATTAAAAATTATTAGCATCTATAATATGTAATAAATATAATATGAAAATATATTCCAAGATGAATCTAATGATATTGGTGTTGTTATGTGAATGTCTATAATTTTTTGTATAAACTTGGTCAAAGTTGGATGAGATTGACTTCGGTCAAATCTAATATGCAGAGTAAAAAGGACCGGAGGGAGTACAATCAGGGGCACATCATACCACTCCTCACAAACCTCCTGTCCAACCACAAAGTAACCGCTGAGACAAACGTTATTTTTCCTCCGAAAAACAGGAGCCCTCTCGGGAGGCGACTAGGGTTTTCGGGAGGACCTGTGGCGGCGCCCGCTCGATCTGATCGGCGGGGCGCAGGGCTGGTTTCTGATCTCCTGGTTGGCGATGGCTTCATCTGCTGATCGGGGGAAGGCGAAGGAGGCGCTCTCGCCCAGGGCGGCGAGGGAGAAACTAGCGGAGGCGCTGGGGAAGATGGACATAACTGATGAAGAAGCGACTCCTTTGGTGCTTGATGATCTAGAGGAAGAGGCGCAGGAGAAGTGGATGCTGGCTGGGAAAGTTCTGAATCGACACATCCTTCACATCCAGACGATATCCAGCGCGCTCCGGCCGGCGTGGGGAAACCCTAAAGGACTTCACTTCAGGCCGGCGGGGGAGAATACGTTTGTGGCAGAATTCGCGGGCCAGCGAGATCGTGATCGCGTGTGGGAGGGTTCGCCATGGCACGTCAGCAAGAACGCGGTGATCCTCTCGGCGTTTGAAGACTGCATGCGGCCCTCCGAGTTGAAGTTTGATAAACTGCAGATCTGGGCTAGAGTGCTAAACCTCCCGTTCAACCTACGGGCGGAACCATGGAGTACGGCGATTGCTCATCAGATTGACAAAGAGGCATCATCAGTGCAGTTTGATCATAATGCGGGGTATCTAAGGGCGAGAGTATCTGTGGATGTTAATAAACCCTTGAGAAGGTGGATACTGATTGAATCTAAGAGGAGGAAGTGCATGGGTCCTTATGATATTGTCTATGAGAACGTGCCACACTTCTGTTTCTCATGTGGCAAGTTGGGCCACTCGGATTTGGTTTGTATGACACCTGGAACGAGGGATGAGAACGACGATCTCCCCTTCGGCAAAGGTCTGAGAGCGCAAGATGATTGGAGAAAGTCTGCTTCAAGCGAGAGTTCGACACGGGAGGGCTCGCCCCCCCCCCCCCCCCCGAAAAGAAAGGCTGACACCAAAAACTCGAGTACCGCGGCCAATGGTACAACTGAGGTGACATCCCCTGCAAAGGACACAAGGTTTCAGCAAAAAAGAAAGGGGGGACCTCATAGTCAGAACCAAGTTTATAGGAAGGTGGATCGACCCCTTCTTACGAATTCTCCTCACCAGGATGAGGGAGAGAGAGCTACTGAGAATGTTGTTCAAAGTGATTCTGTTGAGGATTCTGTTTCTGAAAGAGAACCTAAGAAGAAGAAACCTACCTCGAGCAATTCGGAAAAGTCGGCAGAGGCTGCGGTGCAGCCCTGCCCGAGCCAATGAGTTGCTTGAGTTGGAACTGTCGAGGGCTTGGGAATCCATCGACAGTTCGAGAGCTTCGCTGTGTGGTGAAGCAGGAAGGGCCCGCTCTCCTTTTTGTGATGGAAACTAAAATCTCAGCCAAAAGGATGGAGAGCATGAAGACTTTGTTTGGTTTTTCAGGATGTTATGCCGTGGACAGTACGGGCCTTAGTGGCGGTATTGGTCTGTTCTGGACGGATGTGGTGGAAGTGGAGCTGAAAAATTATAGTTCTTGCCACATCGACGTTCTAGTGAGGAAGAAGACCCAAGGCTCGAAGGAGTGGAGGGTCACCGGTTTTTATGGAGCCCCGAAAGTGGAAGACCGGCCACATAGTTGGAGGTTCCTACGTACACTTCATGCAATCCAGCATGAAGCGTGGTTGTGTGTTGGTGATTTCAACGAGACACTTACTGCCTCCGAACACTTCTTGAGAGCGGCCCGACCTGAATATCAAATGAGGGCGTTTAGAGAGGCAGTTGATGATTGCTCTTTTTAGGATCTTGGTTGGTCTAGGACAGAGTATACTTGGGACAATGGACAGCAAGGAGGCGCAAACGTAAAGGCCAGACTGGACAGAGGTTTTGGAAACCCTCAGTATATCCATATGTTCCCTGATACGCATGTTCGACATATTGCAACCATGGAGTCGGACCATTGTTTTGTACTAGTTGATCCACGGGAAAGTTTGTCAGGAACAAGAATACGAACGGCTAGACAGTTTCGTTACGAGGACGTTTGGCAGACTCACGTCGATTACGACCAGCTAGTACTTCAGCAATGGCAAAAAGGTGCGGGACGGCATGGGTTGGCTGGTGTGGTTGGTGCTCTCAACAATATGCAGCAGAAACTTGCAAGTTGGGGAGCCAAGGAGTTCGGAGACTTAGCACGCAAGGTTCAGAAGCTGCGCACTAAACTTGAACGCCCTCGGGGCCGCTCTATGGGGCGGGGCCCAACTGACGAAGAGCGTGCAGTCGGAAAGGAACTGCGTGAAGCCCTCCGACAAGAGGAAATCTGGATGCGTCAAAGATCCAGAGTTCTTTGGTTGCGTCGGGGTGACCGGAATACATAATATTTTCATGCCCAGGCAGTTCAACAGAAATGTATAAATAAAATTGAGTTTCTAACAAGAGCAGATGGCTCGACATGTCAGACTATGGATGAGAATCATGCAGAAGTCCAAGGTTTTTATGAAGCGTTATATACTTCCCAGGGATTCAGGCCTATGGAAGAGCTGCTCAATCTTATCCCGCAAAAGGTGACTCCGCTTATGAACGAGCATCTAGATAAACCATTCACAACCTAGGAGGTCAAGGAAGCTTTATTTCAAATGGCCCCATCCAAAGCTCCAGGTGTTGATGGTTTCACAACAGGGTTTTTTCAGCGGCACTGGGATCTCCTTCAGGAGGACATTGTGCTGGCTGTTTTGGATTTCCTAAATGGTGGTGAGTTGCCGGTGGGAATGAATGACACTTCAATAACTCTTATACCTAAAGTAAGATACCCGCAACTCATATCACAATATAGGCCAATTTCTTTATGTCCTGTTTTATATAAGATTGCTTCCAAGTGTATCACGATCAGGGCAAGTGAGTTTATGGATGAGATTATTAGCGAAGAACAGAGTGCCTTTATCCCGGGGCGCCTTATCACTGACAATGTCTTTATCGCCTATGAGAGCATCCATGCGATGCGGCGTCGGAAGAAAGGGAAAAATCATGTCTGTGCCGTCAAACTTGACATGATGAAAGCGTACGACAGAGTTGAATGGCACTATTTGGAAGCTATCATGTTAAAGATGGGGTTTATTTCGAGATTTGTTAGACTGACAATGAAGTGCGTGACTTCTGTCAGGTTTACCGTTCGGGTGAATGGGGAGCTGCTGCCCTACTTTACCCCTTCTCGGGGTCTACGGCAAGGAGATCCTTATTCGCCTTATCTCTTCCTCCTATGTGCTGAGGGCTTCACTACACTCTTGAAAAATCTGGGTGGTGCACAGGTGGACAAGGGGATTAGAGTGAGTACCAATTCACCTTGGGTAAATCATCTCCTCTTTGCAGATGATAGCCTGATATTCATGAATGCCAAGGAATCAAGCGCCCAAAGGTTGAACCAAGTTCTGAGGATATACATCGACAGTTCGGGACAGTGTGTGAACAGAGAGAAAAGCTCCATCTATTTCAGTCCGAACACGCTGGAACCCGTTAGACAAAATTTGAAGGATCTCCTTGGCATAACAGTTGAAGCGCTCAATGAGAGGTATCTTGGATTACCTACTGCGACGGGGCGTATCACTAGCGGTACCTTTGAGCATCTGACGGAGAGACTTTGAAGCAAGCTGCAGGGTGGGATGGAACGCATGATTTCATGTGCGGGTCGCGAGGTTCGCCTGAAATCTGTGGCGCAAGCTATCCTGGCCTTTTCGATGAGCTGTTTTAAGTTACCAAAGAAAGTTTGTAAGGGTCTCAGATCATGCATGGCCCGTTACTGGTGGAGTAGCTCCCTTGATCGTCGGTCTTTACATTGGACGGATTGGGACACGCTTACTTCTCCGAAAGTGAAAGGAGGGATGGGTTTCAGAGATCTTCAACTATTTAATCTTGCCCTCCTGGGAAAACATGGCTAGAGACTCGTCACGAGCCCGGAGTCGCTCTGTGCACGGGTGCTCAAAGGGAAGTATTTCCCGACGACAAATTTCCTCAAAGCTACTTCGCCATCCCACGCGTCTTCCACCTGGCGTGCAATCTTGGCGGGGAGGGAAGCTTTGGAGGTTGGGATGATTAAGCGGATTGGGGATGGGACGACGGTGTCGATATGGAATGATCCTTGGATCCCAGGTCTTATTTCCATGAAGCCATCGGTGCAGATTGGGGCCGCCGATCTTGTCAGGGTCTCAGATCTGATCGATGCTGATTCGGGGTCATGGAAACGTAATGAGGTACATGCAAATTTCATTCCGTCTGAAGCAGAAGCTATTCTCAATATACCTTTGAGGCGGTTTGGAGGAGATGATATATGGGCATGGTCGGCAGAAAAAGCAGGAGTCTATACTGTCAAGTCAGCGTACCACACTCTTATGATTTGCAACGAGCATCGTGCTCTAGAAGAAGGGTCGGTCACCGAAATCTTCCGAGACAAATAAACAACTATGGACGAGGCTTTGGAAGTTGAACGTGTTACCAAAGGTTCGTGTGTTCTGATGGCGAGTGCTGCGAGGGATTCTTCCCGTAGAGGGCATGCTCCACTACAGGCATATTACGACAACAACAAGGTGCAAGGTTTGCCTTGCAGCTGAGGAGGATATGTACCATGCATCAATTGCAGCCATGCACAAAATTTCTGGAGAGAAGCTCGTCAGTGGTGGGACGTAAAGCTGCCGGAGCTGCATATGATGACATGGTCTAGAGATGTTCTCTGTGATGATCGATTTGATGGGTCAGACAGGGCAAAGATCATTACGGTGATGTGGGCAATATGGACATCTAGAAACAATATCACGCATGACAAAGCTAGTATGGAACCTGTCCAGTCACTAAAAATGATCAGAGATGCGTTAGCAGTGCTAGAGCTCCCGATCAAACATGCAATCGTGCTGCCAGGGCACGGATGGAGACCGCCGGATGGAGAATGCATCAAAATTAACACAGATGCCGGTGTTGCTATGCTCGAGCATAGAGGAGGTATTGGGGGTGTGGCTCGATCATCTTCGGCTTTTATCACAGCTTGGTGCAAACCGTGCCTAGGTATCACAGATCCTCTTGTTGCAGAGGCAACTGCGGTGCGTGAGGGTGTAGTGGTGGCAATGCTTCGTGGTTTTGCACGGGTCGAAATTGAAACAGACTGTTTGGAAGTGGTCAACCTCTGAAAATCGCGCCGGAATTCGCGCTCTGTAATAGCGCCGTTACTTTTAGATATTAAGGAGCTTGTTGCTCAGTTTAATTATTTTGACATTCTTCATGTAAGGAGACATGCCAATGTCCCTGCCCACCTTTGTGCAAAACATGCATGCACATTGGAGATGACAGAGTGTTGGATGGACTCCCTCCGGGGTTCCTGGTTACTAGCCTTATGGCTGATGTGTCCGGTGGATCATCATATGAATAAAAAGCTCCTTAATTCCCCGCAAAAAAAACCTCCTGTCCAACAGCTAGCTTAGCCAAAATGTGAGCAGCCCGATTAGCCGATCGACGTTTCCATGTCACTCTGCATCCTTGCCAGCCATGCATGAAGCTTTTGATTTCTTCTACTAGCGGAGGTTCCTGGACGAGCTATTGATCATGCTAACTGCTTCACTGCAGTCCATTTCAACCTGAATACGTTGCACCCCCATCTCCCGTCCAAAGAGAAGTGCTTTACGACGCTTTCAGTTCAGCCATTTCAGGGCTAGAGCAGTTTGGAAAGAAGTGGGAAGCCGCGCCCCGAAAGGCACCCTCGTGATCCCGCAAGACCACGCCTCCGCCTCCATTGTCCGAGCCTTTTGATACAACCCCGTCCACATTAGCAAGGGTCCAGCCTAGCTCCGGCGGGCTCCATTTCTCCAAAGGTGGCTGCACATTCCGCCGGGCTTCATAAGTTTGGATACAGAGAGGGCTGTTAAATTGTTTTCTTCTTACAAGAATCAATCTTGCGAAAATTCCTTTTGGAGCTCGGCCTCCACGGGGGCTGGTTTTTAAAATTTTCACAATTCATTAAAATTTATAATTTTACATTTAAAAAATCTGAAAATAAATACAGATATACATGAAGGCATAACACACATGTGTGTAAATTTTTACGAAATACCTTGAAACGAGAACTGTGCAAAAAAGAAAAATCGGTGGCTTTTCAACACATGATATTATTCATCCCAAAAGTCCATGAGTGTGTTCTTTTTGCATAAATCACATCTCAAGATATTTCATTCTAAAATTTTACATACATACAAATCACATCCTTGTATACTTGTATAATTGTTTTCAATTTTTTAAAGCCAAAAAGTATGGATTTTGATTTTTTTTTCAAAAAATCCGGCCTCCATGGAGGCCGAGCTCCAAAAGGACGTTCTCCCAATGCTGTCATTTCTTAAAAGGAACCTGCAAGTGATGCATCCAACCACAAAGAGGTAAGAAACGGAAGTTTTTCTTTTTCTTTTTATGGGTGAATCAAATTTGTTTCATTGTACTTCTGCGGCTAAACAATGGTAGTTTTTGCACCTTTTTTTTTAATTATGAAAGACAACAATGCACTCATTCATTAAAATGCTTTTTTTACGATGACCGAGTCGAGTGGAAAAAATACCTACTAATTAAGCTAACAGAAAATCTATACAAAGATGCAACAACTAAGACTAAGTTGCGGCCACAGAGCTATGAATAATGGTGGGGTGGGTGGCGGTGGAAGCATATAGTTACCTTCATCCGGCATAACGCCATGAAATGAGTTTAGCGGAGATGGCCTCGAAAGTCATAGCCACTGAAGCCGCTTTAGAGTTGGAAGATTCAAGAGTTGTGCTCTTTCAATTAGAGATTATCATAACCAAGACACACCACTTCTCTTTCATGGAGTTGGAGAGTAGCGCAGTACCATGAATCCACAAGGAGAGGAAAATATGATTAGTAGGAATAGGTTAAAGGAGAGGCTGACATGTGAGAGGTTGTGATGATTGGACAATACATATCAATGGAGTAGGACCAGTTAACCATGAGGTGGCAAGAAGACTCTTGATAAACGTGGCAATAGGGGCAGATGGATTACGACGCCAAGCCTTGCTTAGCTGTATTGCCAAGCATTTCTCCTAGATAACAAGCCATGGAAAGAATTGGCATGTCGGAGGATTTTTAATCTCCTACTAATCTCTAGGAATGTGCGGTGAAATAAACCTACAATTTGTAAGAGGGAGTTGAGCTACCATAGTAGATGATATTACTTTCCATAATATGAAGCCTGGGTCAGAGGGGTGAAGTGGAAGGTTTGAAGTGTACTCCAAAGCGAGAGGAATTGCTCCAGAGCTTAGGTGCCGTGGTACCTCTGGGTTGGAGCATAGTTCTGTTGGAAATATGAGCAATTTACCGAATGATTTTATTAACAGAAATACTAGATAAAGCATGACTAATATAGTAAAGGTAAAACAAGTCATGCATTCGGACAGAGAGAAGGTAAAGAGTATCTGCATATATGAACTTGAACTAAACACATTTAGAACAGACACTAGATGAAGTTGCATATATGAAGTAGAACCTAACACATGTAGGACGGAAAGGAGAGAAAAGAACTGTGTCATGACATCTAACAGAAAGAGGAAGAACACGTACGGGACAGTAGCAGTAGAAGTGCTGGACTTGGGGTCAGTGTCCTCGTCTGCCATGTCGTCGAGGAGGTCGTGGATGTCGGGGAAGAAGTCGTCGTCGGGGAAGTAGTCATCGGCGACCGGATCGTCCGTGATGAAGCAGCCAGTAGTCGCGCTGAGCGCTCCCCAAAAACCTTATCACCCTTCTCCCGTACAGGACTCAAAAGGTGCGGCTTCGGAGGCCTACTGTCCCGACCTGCGGTGCACGCCGCAAGCCGGGATGGGGAAGATCGTAGCAGCAATGCAGTGCTCAGGAACTTGTGGCGAGAGGAGGAAGAGGTTCTGGTGCATCTCTCTGGCAGGAGCGACCTCCCTTTTATAGGCGAAAGAGAAGGAGGTGAGAGGGCAGCGACGGGAGGCGAAATGAAGAGACGGAGGCGAAGCGAACAGCCAGCAGCCGAAGGGCTGCACCGTTCGCATTCGAACTCCACTTTCGCAAAAAATCTTTTCAGCTTCCGTGTGACCTTTCGTATACCCGTAGTGCGTGGCAAAAATTTAGATATCGGCTCAGCTCATTCCCGTAACCCGCGGCGCGGCGCGTCGTGACGAGGCGTGGCGTGGCGAGGCGGGCGGCGGAGGAGGAGCGCGCGTGGATATCCCTCTTGTTCTCATGCTCATACAAGTGGGGAAAGAACCTCCCTTATAAGGAGGTCCAACTCCCACTAAACTAGCAATGTGAGACTAAACTTTAGTAGTATCCCTTGCCTTGCACAAATGGGCTAAGTGGGCCTCTAGGATTTATTAGGAATTTCTGAAATAGTTATTGGGCTGCCCAAAATAGACTAAATTCCAGCAATCCCCCACCAGATCCCAGAGGCACACAAAAATTTGCCTTTGGTTCCAAAACACTGTTTTATATACCGGTACTGCAGTGGAGACTGTTAAGTTGAACTTCCACCTAGAACTCTATGCTACACTAGTAAGCAACTTGAACAGTGGACTGGGCCTTGAACTGCAAGTTTTCTGCGAATCTAGCTTCACATAAATCCTTGACCGATACATGGCTACCGTGGGTCTTCCCCGTGGGTGGAGCTTATGCGTCATACTCCGTGACCTTTCATGAGTTTACTAGAGAGAACCCTACTCTCATAGATTGCGACGTTTGACAATGAGACTCATATAGGTGTGTTCTTCAAAAGATGTTCTGCAGGATAACATCTCTGCTTTAATGAGCCACTTAGAACACATTAAGATATATATCAACCTGCCATGCAGATTAGGAAAGTATTGCATCTTCATGGAGTGGTATTGTGAATAGTAAGGATACTCTCCTCTCAGTTGACCATCTAGTACAAACCCATCTGGTTGTTCCATATAAATTTCCTCGTCCAACTCTCCATTTAGGAAAGCAGTCTTAACATCCATTTGATGAACGAAAAGACCATGCAAGGCAGCTAGTGAAAGTAGAACTCGAATAGTGGTCAGCCGAGCCACATGTGAGTAAGTATCAAAGAAGTCTTCACCTTCCTTTTGGGTATAACCCTTAGCCACGAGCCGAGCCTTGTACTTTTCAATAGTACCATCAGACCTAAGCTTCTTCTTGAATACCCATTTACATCCTATAGGTTTGCACATATAAGGATGATCAGTTATCTCCCAAGTTTCATTCGCTAAGACGGAATCCATCTCGCTACGAACTGCTTCCTTCCAGTAGTCAGCATCTTCAGATGCATAAGCCTCTGAAATAGAACTGGGAGTGTCATCTATGAGATACACAAGAAAATCATCACCAAAGGACTTTGCAGTCCTCTGTCTCTTGCTCCCAGTAGGAACTTCATTGTTTTCCTCCACAGGACTTTCAAAGTTTTCCATCGAAATGGCAGGTTTGGTAATTGTAACTGGTTCCTGATTCGATGAATTAGGCATCTCCTGATTAGATGAGGTAGCCATATCCTTCATGGGAAAGATATCTTCAAAGAAAGTCGCATCATTCGACTCCATGATCGTACTGACATGCATGTCAGGTACCTTAGATTTTACAACCAAGAATCTATAGGCTATAGCCAATGCTATGAAAAGCATATCCCAGGAAGACACAATCCACAGTCTTTGGTCCAAGCTTCCTCTTCTTTGGAATTGGAACATTGATTTTCGCCAAACAACCCCATGTTCGTAGATAAGAGAGTTTTAACCTTTTCTTCTCCCATTCCTCGAATGGAGTTATCTCTTTGTTCTTTGTGGGAACTCGGTTTAGGACATGACATGCCGTCAATATCGCCTCCCCCCACCATGCCTTGGAGAGACCCGATGTGTCTAACATGGCGTTAACCAAATCAGTTAGAGTACGGTTCTTTCTTTCGGCCACCCCATTTGACTGAGGCGAATAGTGTTGGAAATATGCCCTAGAGGCAATAATAAAATGATTATTATTATATTTCCTTGTTCATGATAATTGTCTATTGTTCATGCTATAATTGTGTTATCCAGAAATCATAATACATGTGTGAATACATAGACCATAACATGTCCCTAGTAAGCCTCTAGTTAACTAGCTCGTTGATCAATAGATAGTCATGGTTTCCTGACTATGGACATTGGATGTCATTGATAACGGGATCACATCATTAGGAGAATGATGTGATGGACAAGACCCAATCCTAAGCATAGCACAAGATCGTGTAGTTCGTTTGCTAGAGCTTTTCCAGTGTCAAGTATCATTTCCTTAGACCATGAGATCGTGTAACTCCCGGATGCCGTAGGAGTGCTTTGGGTGTACCAAACGTCACAACATAACTGGGTGACTATAAAGGTATACTACAGGTATCCCCAGAAGTATCTATTGGGTTGACACGGATCGAGACTGGAATTTGTCACTCCGTATGACGGAGAGGTATCTCTGGGCCCACTCAGTAATGCATCATCATAATGAGCTCAATGTGACCAAGTGTTTGTTCACGGGATCATGCATTACGGTATGAGTAAAGTGACTTGCCGGTAACGAGATTGAATGAGGTATTGGGATACCGACGATCGAATCTCGGGCAAGTAACGTACCGATTGACAAAGGGAATTGTATACAGGATTGATTGAATCCTCGACATCGTGGTTCATCTGATGAGATCATCATGGAACATGTGGGAGCCAACATGGGTATCCAGATCCCGCTGTTGGTTATTGACCGGAGAGTCATCTCGGTCATGTCTACGTGTCTCCCGAACCCGTAGGGTCTACACACTTAAGGTTTGGTGACGCTAGGGTTGTAGAGATATTAGTATGCGGTAACCCGAAAGTTATTCGGAGTCCCGGATGAGATCCCGGATGTCACGAGGAGTTCCGAAATGGTCCGAGGTGAAGATTTATATATAGGAAGTCCAGTTTCGGCCATCGGGAAAGTTTCGGGGGTAATTGGTATTGTACCGGGACCACCGGAAGGGTCCCGGGGGTCCACCGGGTGGGGCCACCTATCCCGGAGGGCCCCATGGGCTGAAGTGGGAGGGGAACCAGCCCCTGGTGGGCTGGTGCACCCCCATGGGCCTCCCCCCGCGCCTAGGGTTGGAAACTCTAGGGGTGGGGGGGGGGGGGCGCCCCACTTGGCTTGGGGGGCAAGTCCCCCCCTTGGCCGCCGCCCCCCTTGGAGATCCCATCTCCTAGGGCCGGAGCCCCCCTAGGGGCCCTATATATAGTGGGGGGGAGGGAGGGCAGCCGCACCAAGTCTCTGGCGCCTCCCTCTCCCCATGTAACACCTCTCTCTCTCTCTCGTTGGAGCTTGGCGAAGCCCTGCCGAGATCACCGTTGCTTCCAACACCACGCCATCGTGCTGCTGGATCTCCATCAACCTCTCCTTCCCCTTGCTGGATCAAGAAGGAGGAGACGTCTTCCCAACCGTACGTGTGTTGAACGCGGAGGTGCCGTCCGTTCGGCGCTAGATCATCGGTGATTTGGATCACGAGGAGTACGACTCCATCAACCCCGTTCTCTTGAACGCTTCCGCTCACGATCTACAAGGGTATGTAGATGCACTCCCCTCTCCGTCGTTGCTAGATGACTCCATAGATTGATCTTGGTGATGCGTAGAAAATTTTAAAATTCTGCTACATTCCCCAACAGTGGCATCCTGAGCTAGGTCTATGCGTAGTTTCTTTGCACGAGTAGAACACAAGTTGTTGTGGGCGTTGATTTTGTCAATTTACTTGCCGTTACTAGTCTTATCTTGATTCGGAGGCATCGTGGGATGAAGTGGCCCGGACCGACCTTACACGTACGCTTACGTGAGACTGGTTCCACCGACTGACATGCACTAGTTGCATAAGGTGGCTAGCGGGTGTCTGTCTCTCCCACTTTAGTCGGATCGGATTCGATGAAAAGGGTCCTTATGAAGGGTAAATAGAAATTGGCATATCACGTTGTGGTTTTGGCGTAGGTAAGAAACATTATTGCTAGAAACCTATAGCAGCCACGTAAAAACTTGTAACAACAATTAGAGGACGTCTAACTTGTTTTTGCAGCATGTGCCATGTGATGTGATATGGCCAAAAGGATGTGATGAATGATATATGTGATGTATGAGATTGATCATGTTCTTGTAATAGGAATCACGACTTGCATGTCGATGAGTATGACAACTGGCAGGAGCCATAGGAGTTGTCTTAATTTATTTATGACCTGCGTGTCAACATAAACGTCATGTAATTACTTTACTTTATTGCTAAACCGTTAGCCATAGTAGTAGAAGTAATAGATGACGAGATAACTTCATGAAGACACGATGATGGAGATCATGGTGTCATGCCGGTGACGATGATGATCATGGCGCCCCGAAGATGGAGATCAAAAGGAGCAAATGATATTGGCCATATCATGTCACTATTTGATTGCATGTGATGTTTATCATGTTTTTGCTTCTTATTTGCTTAGAATGACGGTAGTAAATAAGATGATCCCTCACAATAATTTCAAGAAAGTGTTCCCCCTAACTGTGCACCGTTGCTAAGGTTCGTTGTTCCGAAGCACCACGTGATGATCGGGTGTGATAGGCTCTAACGTTCGCATACAACGGGTGTAAGCCAGATTTACACACGCAATACACTTAGGTTGACTTGACGAGCCTAGCATGTACATACATGGCCTCGGAACACGGAAGACCGAAAGGTCGAACATGAGTCGTATAGAAGATACGATCAACATGAAGATGTTCACCGATGATGACTAGTCCGTCTCACGTGATGATCGGACATGGCCTAGTTGAATCGGATCATGTATCACTTAGATGACTAGAGGGATGTCTATCTGAGTGAGAGTTCATTAAATAATTTGATTATATGAACTTAATTATCATGAACTTAGTCTAAAATCTTTGCAATATGTCTTGTAGATCAAATGGCCCACGCTAATGTTGCCCTCAACTTCAACGCGTTCCTAGAGAAAACCAAGCTGAAAGACGATGGCAACAACTACACGGACTGGGTCCGTAACCTGAGGATTATCCTCATAGCTGCCAGGAAAGCATATGTTCTTGATGCACCGCTAGGTGAAGCACCTGTTTTCCCTGCAGAACAAGACGTTATGAACGCTTGGCAGACACGCAGTGATGATTACTCCCTGGTTCAGTGCGGCATGCTTTACAGCTTAGAACCGGGGCTCCAAAAGCGTTTTGAGCAACACGGAGCATATGAGATGTTCCAAGAGCTGAAAATGGTTTTCCAAGCTCACTCCCGGGTCGAGAGATATGAAGTCTCCGACAAGTTCTACAGTTGTAAGATGGAGGAGAAAAGTTCTGTCAGCGAGCACATACTCAAAATGTCTGGGCTGCATAACCGCTTGTCTCAGCTAGGAGTTAATCTTCCGGATGATGCAGTCGTTGACAGAATCCTTCAGTCACTCCCACCTAGCTACAAGAGCTTTGCAATGAACTTCAATATGCAGGGGATGGAAAAGACCATTCCCGAGGTATATTCAATGCTGAAATCAGCGGAGGTGGAAATCAAAAAGGAGCATCAAGTGTTGATGGTGAATAAAACCACTAAGTTCAAGAAAGGCAAGGGTAAAAAGAACTTCAAGAAGGACGACAAGGGAGTTGTCGCGCCCGGTAAGCAAGCTGCCGGGAAGAAGTCAAAGAATGGACCCAAGCCTGAGACTGAGTGCTTTTATTGCAAGGGAAATGGTCACTGGAAGCGGAATTGCCCCAAGTACTTAGCGGAAAAGAAGGCCGGCAATACCAAAGGTATATGTGATATACATGTTATTGATGTGTACCTTACCAGCGCTCGTAGTAGCTCCTGGGTATTTGATACCGGTGCAGTTGCTCATATTTGTAACTCAAAACAGGAACTGCGGAATAAACGGAGACTGGCGAAGGACGAGGTGACGATGCGCGTCAAGAATGGTTCCAAGGTCGATGTGATCGCCGACGGCACGCTACCTCTGCATTTACCTACGGGATTAGTTTTAAACCTCAATAATTGTTATTTAGTACCAGCTTTGAGCATGAAAATTGTATTTGGATCTCATTTAATGCGAGATGGCTACTGATTTAAATCTGAGAATAATGGTTGTTCTATTTATATGAGAGACATGTTTTATGGTCATGCCCCGCTGGTCAATGGTTTATTCTTATTTAATCTCGAACGTGATGTTACACACATTCATAGTGTGAATGCCAAAAGATGTAAGGTTGATAATGATAGTCCCACATACTTGTGGCACCGCCGCTTGGTCACATTGGTGTCAAATGCATGAAGAAACTCCATGTAGATGGACTTTTGGAGTCTCTTGATTATGAATCATTTGACACGTGCGAACCATGCCTCATGGGTAAAATGACCAAGACTCCATTCTCCGGAACAATGGAGCGAGCAGCCAACTTATTGGAAATCATACATACTGATGTGTGCGGTCCAATGAGCGTTGAGGCTCATGGTGGCTATCGTTATGTCCTCACCCTCACTAATGACTTAAGTAGATATGGGTATGTCTACTTAATGAAACACAAGTCTGAGACCTTTGAAGAGTTCAAGGAATTTCAGAGTGAGGTTGAGAATCAACGTGACATGAAAATCAAGTTCTTACGATCAGATCGTGGGGGAGAATATTTGAGTCACGAATTTGGCACGCACTTAAGGAAATGTGGAATAGTTTCACAACTCACGCCGCCTAGAACACCACAGCGTAATGGTGTGTCCGAACATCGTAATCGCACCCTATTGGATATGGTACGATCTATGATGTCTCTTACCGATCTACCGCTATCTTTTTGGGGTTATGCTATAGAGACTGCCACATTCACTTTAAATAGGGCTCCGTCGAAATCCGTTGAGACGACACCGTATGAATTGTGGTTTGGCAAGAAACCTAAGCTGTCGTTTCTGAAAGTTTGGGGATGCGATGCTTATGTCAAGAAACTTCAACCTGAAAAGCTCGAACCCAAATCGGAAAAATGCGTCTTCATAGGATACCCTAAAGAAACTATTGGGTATACCTTATATCTTAGATCTGAAGGCAAGACATTTGTTGCCAAGAATGGATCCTTTCTAGGGAAAGAGTTTCTCTCGAAAGAAGTAAGTGGGAGGAAAGTAGAACTTGATGAAGTATTGCCTCTTGAACCGGAGAGTGGCGCAGCTCAAGAAATTGTTCCTGAGGTGTCTGCACCGACTAGGGAGGAAGTTAATGATGATGATCATGAAACTTCAGATCAAGTTGCTACTGAACTTCGAAGGTCCACAAGGACAAGTTCCGCACCAGAGTGGTACGGCAACCCTGTCCTGGAAATCATGTTGTTGGACAATGGTGAACCTTCGAACTATGAAGAAGCGATGGCGGGCCCAGATTCCGACAAATGGCTGGAAGCCATGAAATCCGAGATAGGATCCATGTATGAAAACGAAGTATGGACTTTGACTGACTTGCCCGTTGATCGGCGAGCCATAGAAAATAAATGGATCTTTAAGAAGAAGACAGACGCGGATGGTAATGTGACCATCTATAAAGCTCGGCTTGTCGCTAAGGGTTATCGACAAGTTCAAGGGGTTGACTACGATGAGACTTTCTCACCCGTAGCGAAGCTGAAGCCCGTCCAAATCATGTTAGCAATTGCCGCATTCTATGATTATGAGATATGGCAAATGGACATCAAAACGGCATTCCTTAATGGTTTCCTTAAGGAAGAGTTGTATATGATGCAGCCGGAAGGTTTTGTCGATCCTAAGAATGCTAACAAGGTGTGCAAGCTCCAACGCTCAATCTATGGGCTGGTGCAAGCATCTCAGAGTTGGAACATTCGTTTTGATGAGATGATCAAAGCGTTTGGGTTTACACAGACTTATGGAGAAGCCTGCGTTTACAAGAAAGTGAGTGGGAGCTCCGTAGCATTTCTCATATTGTATGTGGATGACATACTATTGATGGGAAATGATATATAATTCTTGGAAAGCATAAAGGCCTACTTGAACAAGTGTTTTTCAATGAAGGACCTTGCAGAAGCTGCCTATATATTAGGCATCAAGATCTATAGAGATAGATCGAGACGCCTCATTGGTCTTTCACAAAGTACATACCTTGACAAGATATTGAAGAAGTTCAATATGGATCAGTCCAAGAAGGGGTTCTTTCCTGTATTGCAAGGTGTGAGATTGAGCACAGCTCAATGCCTGACCACGGCAGAAGATAGAGAAAAGATGAGTGTCGTCCCCTATGCCTCGGCCATAGGGTCTATCATGTATGCCATGCTGTGTACCAGACCTGATGTAAACCTTGCCGTAAGTTTGGTAGGAAGGTACCAAAGTAATCCCGGCATGGAACACTGGACATCGGTCAAGAATATCCTGAAGTACTTGAAAAAGGACTAAGGATATGTTTCTCGTGTATGGAGGTGACAAAGAGCTCGTCGTAAAGGGTTACGTCGATGCTAGCTTCGACACAGATCTGGATGACTCTAAGTCACAAACCGGATACGTGTATATTTTGAATGGTGGACAATCAGCTGGTGCAGTTGCAAGCAAAGCGTCGTGGCGGGATCTACATGTGAAGCAGAGTACATGGCAGCCTCAGAGGCAGCACAAGAAGCAATCTGGGTGAAGGAGTTCATTACCGACCTAGGAGTTATTCCCAATGTGTCGGGCCCGATGACTCTCTTCTGTGACAACACTGGAGCTATTGCCCTTGACAAGGAGCCCAGGTTTCACAGGAAGACCAGGCATATCAAGCGTCGCTTCAACTCCATTCGTGAAAATGTTCAAAATGGAGACATAGATATTTGCAAAGTGCATACGGACCTGAATGTCGCAGATCCGTTGACTAAACCTCTTCCTCGAGCAAAACATGATCAACACCAGAACTCTATGGGTGTTGGATTCATCACAATGTAACTAGATTATTGACTCTAGTGCAAGTGGGAGACTGTTGGAAATATGCCCTAGAGGCAATAATAAAATGATTATTATTATATTTCCTTGTTCATGATAATTGTCTATTGTTCATGCTATAATTGTGTTATCCGGAAATCATAATACATGTGTGAATACATAGACCATAACATGTCCCTATTAAGCCTCTAGTTAACTAGCTCGTTGATCAATAGATAGTCATGGTTTCCTGACTATGGACATTGGATGTCATTGATAACAGGATCACATCATTAGGAGAATGATGTGATGGACAAGACCCAATCCTAAGCGTAGCACAAGATCGTGTAGTTCGTTTGCTAGAGCTTTTCCAGTGTCAAGTATCATTTCCTTAGACCATGAGATCGTGTAACTCCCGGATGCCGTAGGAGTGCTTTGGGTGTACCAAACGTCACAACGTAACTGGGTGACTATAAAGGTATACTACAGGTATCTTCGAAAGTATCTGTTGGGTTGACATGGATCGAGACTGGAATTTGTCACTCCGTATGACGGAGAGGTATCTCTGGGCCCACTCGGTAATGCATCATCATAATGAGCTCAATGTGACCAAGTGTTTGTTCACGGGATCATGCATTACAGTACGAGTAAAGTGACTTGCCGGTAACGAGATTGAACGAGGTATTGGGATACCGACGATCGAATCTCGGGCAAGTAACGTACCGATTGACAAAGGGAATTGTATACGGGATTGATTGAATCCTCGACATCGTGGTTCATCCGATGAGATCATCGTGGAACATGTGGGAGCCAACATGGGTATCTAGATCCCGCTGTTGATTATTGACCGGAGAGTCGTCTCGGTCATGTCTACGTGTCTCCCGAACCCGTAGGGTCTACACACTTAAGGTTCGGTGACGCTAGGGTTGTAGAGATATTAGTATGCGGTAACCCGAAAGTTGTTCGGAGTCCCGGATGAGATCCCGGACGTCACGAGGAGGTCCGGAATGATCCGGAGGTGAAGATTTATATATAGGAAGTCCAGTTTCGGCCATCGGGAAAGTTTCGGGGGTAATCCGTATTGTACCGGGACCACCGGAAGGGTCCCAGGGGTCCACCGGGTGGGGCCACATATCCCGGAGGGCCCCATGGGCTGAAGTGGTAGGGGAACCAGCCCCTGGTGGGCTGGTGCACCCCCCATGGGCCTTCCCCTACGCCTAGGGTTGGAAACCCTAGGGGTGGGGGGCGCCCCACTTGGCTTGGGGGGCAAGTCCCCCCCTTGGCCGCCGCCCCCCTTGGAGATCCCATCTCCTAGGGCCGGCGCCCCCCTAGGGGCCCTATATATAGTGGGGGGGAGGGAGGGTAGCTGCACCAAGTCTCTGGCGCCTCCCTCTCCCCACGTAACACCTCTCTCTCTCTCTCTCTCTCGTTGGAGCTTGGCGAAGCCCTGCCGAGATGCTGCTGGATCTCCATCAACCTCTCCTTCCCCTTGCTGGATCAAGAAGGAGGAGACATCTTCCCAACCGTACGTGTGTTGAACGCGGAGGTGTCGTCCGTTCGGCGCTAGATCATCGGTGATTTGGATCACGACGAGTACGACTCCATCAACCCCGTTCTCTTGAACGCTTCCGCTCGTGATCTACAAGGGTATGTAGATGCACTCCCCTCTCCCTCGTTGCTAGATGACTCCATAGATTGATCTTGGTGATGCGTAGAAAATTTTAAAATCCTGCGACGTTCCCCAACAAATAGCGAGGCGTCCTCTCATGGATTATACCATGTTCCGCACAAAAAGCATCAAATTCATTGGAAATATACTCTCCACCACGGTCGGACCTAAGCCTCTTGATTTTTCGATCAAGTTTGTTTTCCACTTCAACTTTATAGATCTTGAAAAAGTTCAAAGCCTCATCCTTAGATTTCAGAAGATACACACGGCAATATCTAGTGGAATCATCAATTAACATCATGAAATATTTCTTTCCACCTTTTGTCAACACACCATTTATTTCACATAGATCTGAATGTATGAGCTCTAGTGGTGCAAGATTTCTCATTTCCGCAGTCGTGTGAGACTTACGAGGTTTCTTAGCTTGCACACACACCTGACACTTAGATCCCTTGACAGTGGTGAAGCTAGGGATTAAGTTCAACTTTGCTAGTCGTGACATGCAACCAAAATTAACATGACAAAGACGTGAATGCCACACATTGGATTCACTATTGTTGCAAATATGATTAACAACTTTATTGCAAACGTCTGATAAGGATAAACGAAACAGACCTCCTGACTCATAGCCTTTACCAACAAAGGTTCCATACTTGGATATTACAAATTTATTCGACTCAAAGACAAACTTGTAGCCATCTCTACACAGAAGAGATCCGCTAATAAGATTTTTATTGACGGAGGGGACATAATGCACGTTCTTCAGCCGCACGATCTTCCCCGAAGTAAACTTCAGATCGACCGTGCCAACACCACGAACAGAAGCACTTGAACTGTTGCCCATCAGCACGGTTGAAGTCCCTACGGTCTGATAAGACGAAAACATAGAAATATCACCGCATACATGCACATTAGCACCCGTGTCAATCAACCAGTCAGGAGAATGACATACTGAAAGAATAGTGGGAAATATACCATACCCAGCATCCTTCATGTCAGTGTCTCCAATGACAACATTAGCGGTCTTGCCGCCTTTCCCAGGATGACGCTTGTCATAGTGATTAGGGAAACTAGGAGCCCAATGATCAGGATCCCCACACACATGACAAGCACCTTTCTTCTTATCATTCTTCTTCTTGAAGTTCGTGTGTTGCACAGCCTTGTTCTTCCCATCAAACTTGCCCTTGTTCTTGAACTTGTGGGGCTGGAAGTTCTTCTTCTGTACCAGATTGGCACTAGATCCTCCCTCAATACCTCGAGCACGTGTGTCCTTTGCTCTCGCCTTTTCTTCCACATCAAGAGTGCCAATGAGTTCCGGAACGGAAAACTCCTGCCTCTTATGCTTCAGCAAGGTAGCAAAGTTCCTCCACGAAGGAGGAAGCTTAGTGATGATACCTCCGGCGACAAACTTGTCCGGTAGCATACAACTGAAGTGCTCAAGTTCTCTAGCAAATGACTGTATCTTATGAGCTTGCTCAACCACGGAGCGCTCTTCAGTCATCCTATAATCATAGAATTGCTCCATGATGTACAGCTCAGTGCCAGCATCCGAGACCCCAAACATGGCCTCGAGTGCATCCCACATATCTTTTCCATTATCAATTGACGCATAAGCATCAACTATGTTCTCACCAAGAACACTCAAGGGAGTAGCTTTAAACATAGTATCCATTTTCTGAAAGGCTTGTGCCTGTTGAGCATCAAGCTCCCCTTCAGGTTTGCCAAGAGTGGCGTCATAGCAACTCATGGTTTGAAACCATAAGACTGCTCTCATGCGCCACCTCTTATAGTGGATACCCTCAAACATAAGAGGTCTCATGGAAGCAGCAAAACCACTTGGTGTAAATTGCCTATAATAAGGTTTTTGGATTGTTGGAAATATGAGCAATTTACCGAATGATTTTATTAACAGAAATACTAGATAAAGCATGACTAATATAGTAGAGGTAAAACAAGTCATGCGTTCGGACAGAGAGAAGGTAAAGAGCATCTGCATATATGAACTTGAACTAAACACATCTAGAACATACACTAGATGAAGTTGCATATATGAAGTAGAACCTAACACATGTAGGACGGAAAGTAGAGCAAAGAACTGTGTCATGACATCTAACAGAAAGAGAAAGAACACGTACGGGACAGCAGCATTAGAAGTGCTGGACTTGGGGTCGGTGTCCTCGCCTGCCATGTCGTCGAGGAGGTCGTGGACGTCGGGGAAGAAGTCGTTGTCGGGGAAGTAGTCGTCGGCGACCGAATCGTCCGTGATGAAGTAGCCAGTAGTCGCGCTGAGCGCTCCCCAAAAACCTTATCACCCTTCTCCCATACAGGACTCAAAAGGTGTGGCTTCAGTGGCCTACTGTCCCGACCTGCGGTGCACGCCGCAAGCCGGGATGGGGAAGATCGTAGCAGCAGCGCAGTGCTCAGGAACTTGTGGGGAGAGGAGGAAGAGGTTCTGGTGCATCTCTCTGGGAGGAGCGACCTCCCTTTTATAGGCGAAAGAGAAGGAGGCGAGAGGGCAGCGACGGGAGGCGAAACGAAGAGACAGAGGCGAAGCGAACATCCAGCAGCTGAAGGGCTGCACCGTTCGCATTCGAACTCCACTTTCGCAAAAATCTTTTCAGCTTCCGTGTGACCTTTCGTATACCCGTAGTGCGTGGCAAAAATTTAGATATCGGCTCGGCTCATTCCCGCAACCCGCGACGCGTCGTGACAAGGCGTGGCGTGGCGTGGCGAGGCAGGCGGCGGAGGAGGAGCGCGTGTGGATATCCCTCTTGTTCTCATGCTCATACAAGTGGGGAAAGAACCTCCCTTATAAGGAGGTCCAACTCCCACTAAACTAGCAATGTGGAACTAAACTTTTGTAGTATCCCTTGCCTTGCACAAATGGGCTAAGTGGGCCTCTAGGATTTATTAGAAATTTCTGAAATAGTTATTAGGCCGCCCAAAATAGACTAAATTCTAGCAATCCCCCACCAGATCCCAGAGGCACACAGAAATTTGCCTTTGGTTCCAAAACACTGTTTTATATACCGGTACTGTAGTGGAAACTGTTAAGTTGAACTTCCACCTAGAACTCTATGCTACACTAGTAAGCAACTTGAACAGTGGACTGGGCCTTGAACTGCAAGTTTTCTGCGAATCTAGCTTCACATAAAGCCTTGACCGATACGTGGCTACCGTGGGTCTTCCCCATGGGTGGAGCTTATGCGTCATACTCCGTGACCTTTCATGAGTTTACTAGAGAGAACCCTACTCTCATAGATTGCGACGTTTGACAATGAGACTCATATAGGTGTGTTCTTCAAAAGATGTTCTGCAGGATAACATCTCTGCTTTAATGAGCCACTTAGAACACATTAAGATATATATCAACCTGCCATGCAGATTAGGAGAGTATTGCATCTTCATGGAGTGGTATTGTGAATAGTAAGGATACTCTCCTCTTAGTTGACCAACAGATTGTCTTCCACATCTAATTCATGGGATCTCCGATCACAAAGAATAGGTTACCACTGTGAACAACTCATATTGTGGGTCTCATACCCATCTCCCTCGATGCATTATCTATCACATTACGTGATAGACCCTTAGTAAAAGGATCTGCCAGATTTTTAGACGTTTGGATATAATCCAATGCAATAACTTCGGAGTTTTTCATTTTCCTGACAGACTTTAACCTTCTCTGAACATGTCTTGATGACTTCATGTTATCCTTTGAGATGCTCACTTTCGTGATCACAGTTTGATTGTCGCAGTTCATAAGGACACCCGGTACAAGTTTCTCAACGACCAGCAAGTCATTCAAGAGCCGGCGAAGCCAATCTGCTTCAACCGTAGCTGTATCTAGTGCTGTGAGTTCTGCTTCCATTGTTGACCTCGTTAAGATGGTCTGCTTGCAAGACTTCCAAGAAACAGCGCCACCTCCATGAGGTAATACATAACCGGTCGTGGCCTTTATCTCATCAGCATCTGAGATCCAGTTTGAGTCACTATACCCTTCAAGCACATTTGGGTGCCCGGTGTAGTGAATTCCATAATTTGCAGTGCCTTTCAAATAACGCAAAACTCTCTCTAGAGCTTTCCAATGCACATCTCCTGGTTTTGAGACAAACCGACTCAGTTTGCTAACAGCAAAAGAGATGTCAGGTCTTGTAGCACTTGCTAAGTACATAAGCGAGCCAATAATATGAGAATATTTCAATTGATCTCTAGCAATTCTTCAATTCTTTCGAAGTAACACACTCACATCATATGGTGTTGGAGAGGGCTTGCAGTCACTATAGCCAAAGCGACTCAAGATCTTGTCCACACAGTGAGATTGAAGCAATGTAATCCCACCATCATCGTCTCTCAACAACTTGATGTTCAGAATGACATCAGCCACTCCTAAATCCTTCATCTCAAAACAACGAGATAGGAAATCCTTGACCTCCTTAACAACATTCAGATTTGTTCCAAAAATCAGTATGTCATCAACATACAAGCAAAGGATAACTCCCTCGCCCCCACCATGGCGATAGTACACACATTTGTCAGCTTCGTTTACAACAAAGCATGTAGCTGTTAAAGTTCTTTCAAACTTCTCATGCCACTGTTTGGGTGCTTGCTTGAGTCCATACAAAGACTTCAGCAACTTGCACACTTTTCCTTCCTGACCATCTAGTACAAACCCATCTGGTTGTTCCATATAAATTTCCTCGTCCAACTCTCCATTTAGGAAAGCAGTCTTAACATCCATTTGATGAACGAAAAGACCATGTGAGGCAGCTAGTGAAAGTAGAACTCGAATAGTGGTCAGTCGAGCCACATGTGACACTACAAAAAAAAATACACTTCCGTGATGATACGTGTTTGTCACAGTAGGTCGTTTTTTTGTCATGCATGTACATCCATGACAAATTTATGACAGAATCAAGATAGTCATACCTGTGTTGTCGTAGAAGTGTTCCATGACATTACCAAAATTATCATCACGGAAGTGTCCACTTCCATGACGATAAATCGCGCGTCATAGAAGTGCTTTCGTCAAGGGTGACCGACACGTGGCATCCACCGTAACGGAACGCCGTTAAGCTATCGGGTCGGGTTTTGGATCCGATAACCCGTTAACAGCCCCGACCAATGGGAAATTTCCACGTGTAAAATTCTTATTGGCCGGGCAAAACACGTGTCAGCTCGTCAGTGGGTCAGATAGGCGCCTATGATACATCGACACGTGGCACGGCCCAACAGAGGCCCATTCCTGTGTAAAGGCCGGCACGTTTGACTTGGTCAAAAGCTGGCGGGCCGGCCCATGGAAAGCCTGTTAACGGCCTGCTCGAATATAGCCCATTTACAGCCCGCTAACCCAAGGCCCGTTACGCCCTATCCGAATTAGGCACAGTAGCGTCATCTGGGCCATCCAATATGATTCCAGCCTGTTTTCACTTCTGGCCCATGTATGGCCCATGACGTCTTTCGGCCCATATGAGGCCCTATGTAACTCTTGGCCTATTAACGGCCCGTGGTGAAACTGGCCCGTAATGAACAATGTATCACTTTACACCCGTTAACGGCCCGTGGTGAAACTGGCCCGTGATGAACAGTGTATCACTTTATACCCATTAACGGCCCGTTATACCGTTGGGCCGTTTCCAGCCCATGTTATCTTCCGGCCTTCTTCAGAGCCCATTTATTCTTGGGCTCATTTCCAACATTCGTTTACTTACGGCCCGTTACTGTCATTTTCTGCTTGTGGGCCAAATTCAGCCCGTGGTTACAGTCGGCCCGTTTGTGGTCCGTTAATACGTTGGGCCGTTTTCATAGCGTCATCAAATACGGCCTATTAACGATGGTCCATTATGGTCGGCCCATGAACGGACGATTCCAACTCTAGCCCATTTACGGCCAGAATGCGGTCTGTTCGGCCCATGTTTGGCCAATCGATCATATGGCCCGTATAAGGCCCATTGATGATACGGCCTGTAGAAGGCCCATTGATGATACGACCCGTAGAAGGCCCATTGTTTCTACGGCCCCGTAGAAGGCCCACTGTTTATACGGCCCATAGAAGGCCCACAGTTTCTACGGCCCGTAGGAGGCCCAGTGTCACTACAGTAAATATTAGCCCATGGTTATTGTGGCCTAGTTTTAAAAAATAGGTTATTGCAGCCACTAGCAAACCGCAGAAAAAGAACTGCACTGACTACAAGCAAATAAATAAACAAGACAACAAGGAAATAAATAAGCAAGCAACTTACACTAGGCTATCACGGCTATTACACATATTACATCCACTGGGCATCAAAGTTCGCCACCAGTGCAAATATAGGGAACACAACAGCATATAAACGCCGCAGCAAAACAAGTCCAGAACTAAAACCACTTGAGAAGAGCTCAAGAAACAATATCCTGGGTACCCATAATGCTGGCAAGATGCTTAGCAAGCTTATTAACTTTCTCTTGTTTGGCGCTTAAGTCCTCCAGCGCTTGCTATTGCACTAGAAAGTATGCATCTGAATTCTGTAGGGACTTCCTCAGTCCTTCGGCTTCCTGTCGCATAACATCTGATCGATGTCTTTCAACTTGAAGTTGAAACTCAAGAAGACGAACTGATTCAGGCAACAAGTTCGAAGAGCTGGTGCCAGCAGTGGTAGCCAGTAACTCGAACACTACATCAAGACATGACTTTCGGGTTGTCTCAGTGTCTTCAATATAGTTTTTATCAGCTTTCTTGGAGACCAACAGGGATGTCTCACTATCTTGAACCTTATCTGCATTACATCCTTTACCATTGCATAACAGGGTACTCTTCTCCAATATTTTATCCACGTTCTAAAAGAGAAACAAACAAACACATCTCAGGTTTACCAGTTCAGTAGTAAGGTGGACAGGATAACAACATGAAACAAACATATATCTATGTAGTATGGTCACTTTATGGTCTATATCATTCTAGTTTATGTTGCCAAATCAAGATAGATACAGTTCGAATCATATCTATTTAAGACAAAGCAGCATAGACAGAATATAAGTGTGGGAAACTACACAGCAATAACAACACTTGTAATGTGCATGGCATGAGAACATAACTATTTATTCAATTGAAACTGAAATCAACATAGAGCAAGTTACAACAGCAAACAACCAAACACGTTGAAGAAACAGGTTTAAAACATACCTGTTGCGCCATTGTAGTTTCAATTGCATCCTTCAAATTTGAAATTAGTTGGTATCAGTAAATACAGTGATGCAAGAGCAAAGTATTATGAACCATAGCTACGGAACCTGACCTGAGAACAATTCTTCTTCTGCTTTAAACGTTGACTTCGGGTTCGGAGTGGTGGTCGTCGTGATTTGGGCACTGCAGTTGCCTTACTAACTGCTCGTGTTTGGGTGCTCTGTGGTGGAGATGGTGCTGTGTCAACGGGAACTGGGTGTCTATCTGCTGGGGTTGGGGTTAGAAGGGGTGTAGCTGGTTCTCTGTCCAACTGGGTAGGGGTACAATCTGCATGAGTGTGGGTTATGTGTGGTGGGGCTGGTTCTTGGGCAAGTACAACCGTGGTTCTACCTGCATCGACAGGTAGCACGATCTTTTCTGAAGACCGTGTTTTTACTCCCACAGATATTGCCATCACTCCCTCCAATTGAAATGGCTGATAAACAAGAAAAGTAATTGAATGTACAGACATTGTAAGATAGACAGGTGCAATGGATAGTAGGGAAGAAAACAGGGCATGAAATAATTCACATTTATGTTGTCTAAGCAAACAGAATAGCAGGACATAATTTCACATATATGATGGCTAATTAAACAGGATAGCATGACACAATTTCACATGTATGATGGCTAACTAAACAGGATAGAATGACATACTTCAAAATATGATGACTATGTAAACAGGATGACATGATATAACTATACGATGTGTCTATTAAAGTGGATGGCATGCCATAAATCACAAACATGCCGTCGATGGAAACATGATGGCACGATATAATTCACAGATAGAATGACATAATTTAAATATGATGACTATGTAAACAGGATGAGATGATATAACTATATTATGTCTTTAGAAAATGGGTTGGCATGCCATAATTCAGATACATGCTGTCTATGTAAACATCATAGCATGACATAATTCAAATATATGATTTATATACTAAGGAAGTGAGCAGAGGGCAATAGCATATATGATGTGTCAACTAAGGAGATGACATTCAATATTGTGTATATGATGTAAATACTAAGCATTGCAATACAACATATGCATTATATGAGTAATATAACCCTACCAAGTTTGAGCATACACCTCAGGGGGATAATAGGACTGGTCATCTGCCTCTGAATGCTCCTCTGAAGAGCTATCTGTAACCAGCAAGATATCTTCTTTAGCAAGTAGCATTGTCTGCTCTGAAGACCTTGTTTTCACTCCATATTTCTCCATCACCAATTCAAATGGTTGATGCACAGGAAGAGCAGTTGAATATACAAACATTGTCGACAAAAGCAATGAGAAATACAAAAAAAGGACGGCATGATATAATTCACATATATGACGCTTGCCTAAACAGCATGGCATTGCATAATTCACATACATAATGCCTTGCAAAAAGATAACATTGCATAATTCACATATATAATGTCTTGCAACAAGATGGCATTGCATAATTCACATATATGGTAATTAGACACTAAACAGGTGGCATTCACACAAAGCATGTCTAAACTAAGCAAATGACATAGCAATGCAAGATGCCATACGCACGATATGAGCAACATAACCCTTCCAAGTTAGGGCATGCACCTCGGGGGGGGGGGGGAATATGACTGGTCATCTGTCTCTGAATCCTCCTCTGAGGAGCTATTGGTAACCAGCAAGACATGCGCTTCGTCAGATAGCATTGTCTGCTCTGAAGACCTTGTTTCCACTCCAGATTTTCCCATGACCGTGCCAAATGGCTGATGCACAGGAATAGTAATTGAATGTACCAAAATTGTTGACAAATTTAACATGTAATAAAAAAATGATGGCATGATATAATTCACATATAAGATGACTGGCTAACCAGGGTGGCATTGCAAAATTCACATATATGATGCCTGGCTAGACAAGATGGCATTGCATGATTTACATATACGATAAAGAAACTAAACAGATGGCATTGACACAAAGCATATGTAAACTAAGTAGATGACATCTTTAATGTATACAGTAAGCAATGCAAGGCACCATATGCATGATATTACCAACATCTGCATGCCAAGTTAGAGTGAAGACCTCATGGGGTAAATAGGAGTGATCTTCTCCTTCTGAATCCCCCTCATAACAGTTATCTTCCTCTTGATTACGATCCGAAATGGGTGGAGGGGGGGCTGCCTTTGCGCCCACCATGGAACGATGTCTGCATGAAATTTTATTGCCACGCAAGGCTCGTCTCTTTTGCTCTACATGATCAGTTCCATTGTGTACAATAACTGGCATGCATAGGAATAAAACATAGTGAGATTATGTAAGGAGTGCATGCACAAATCCAGAGTGATGGTAGCAAACTGTGGATAGACCCAAAACCAATGATAGCAGGCAGATAATAGCTTTAGTTAAAAAATACAGATAATGGCTCCTTTAATGTTTGTTTGCACCCAACATGAAACTCATAGTAGACACCGGAGATTAACCAGATAGTAGACAGATAGTACTGATTGCTGCCCCAACATGTACCCCACAACCATTTAAAAACTCAAGTTTCAACATTAGTTTGGAACTGACTCGGAGTCTAATAGGTGAACACGACGATAATGTAGCATGTCATCATATTAAGCAACGCATAACGTAAGCAGACACAGAAGAGTGCGACCTCTCTTGCGGACCCGTGTAGTCCTCAAGGTCATCTGCTCAGTTGATGATGGTAATGCAGTTGCCGTGGCTGCCGGCGGCAGGGAAGAAGATCTGAGGCGGCGAAAGACAATCTGGAGAGCGGATCCCTGTTGTAGTGAACCCTTCCATCGTTGGAGCAGCTGAGCTAGGGTGGAACACAGCGCCGCAGGAGCAGGACAAACCACACAAGGTTTTCTTTGACACATATCTGTAACAGAAGTAATTGAGTAAGGGCTTGTTTGAATTTGAGGATTCTAACAATGTAGGGATAGGAAATAGACAGGAATAGGATAGGAATGCACGTGCAAAACAGAGAATTTAAAAAGATAGGATTTCTGCCAATCTAGGTGTTTGATTCACAACAATTGGAAGATCACAGGATGCAAAAAAAAGCATGGTGAGATTAAGTCAAACCACAAGAAAATGTACGATTATAATGCTATTATGCTACTATCTCTTAGTCTTGTGCTTGATGAATAGGAATATGAAAAGGAGGAGAAGTGGAAATTAGAATTCCTATGGTTTTTCTTTCAAGGAGACACTAAAGGAACAAATCCTACAGTTTAGCTTTGCTCCATTCCTTTGCACCAAATTCATGAAAAGTAGTGCCATAGGAAACTTTCCAATTCCGATGTTTTTCATTCACTTTTCCTTTCATGCACTGGCAATTCTAGTAGGCAGGCTTGAGCAAGGAAAATCCTACACTAAAAAAATGTTTTTATGCTACTTCTATTACTTTGGACCCAAGCCACTGCCATACTAGCTCAACTCCCAGGCCCATCGACAAATGCACAGCTGAAACGCGCAGAGATAAATAATGATGGCATTCAAGAGAGTCCATCACGGATAGCTAAGTTACCTAGTACCTCACTGCTTGTCATATAGTAGGATAAAATAATCGTATTTCCCGTTACTACGAGTGCTCAGTGGACAATATATATAACATGTAGAGTAAAAAAGAGATGCAACAACTGTAGAACCTCTTTGGCGAAGCCATGTCGATCTCAGCGTGACTGGGTTGGCCGGTGAGGATGCTCCGGCTGACTTGGCTGTCGGAGGAGGGGAAGAAGATCTTAGGCGTCTGGAGATGGAGCCTGAGGTACTGCTCCGCTGTGATGGAGGGTTTCGTCGTTGGAGCAGCTTCGGTGAGTTGTACGACGCCGAGGCTGAAGCAGGACAAGAGAGACAACGAACAACGTTAACCTGAGTGGAATTCTAATAGAATCTCCAATACATGACGTAAAATACATAACCACAAAGTGCTAGATGTAAAATACATCAGCCGCTCATCTCTGAACTTAACTATCGAAACTGAACTTAACTGTCGAAACTGAATTTTGCTGTCAAAACTGAATTTTGCTGTCAAAACTGAACGCACTAGCAAGGTGAGGCTACACGTCGGTCGACTGACTTTTTCATCTCTAGTCAGTCGATTTTGCAGCCGTTGGATACAAAATCAAGGGCCTAAGATTCATCTTCAACCTTCACCCCCCTGAGCCGACCAAACAACAGCCCCCCGCCGCCCCGCCTGCCCCGAAAACACTCCCCACCGCCGGTCCGCCGCCGCCCCGGCCATCCCTCTAGGCCACCCCGTGCCGAGCTTTTTCTCCGGCGATCCCCACACCACCGCCCCGCCAACGCCCCGCCACCGCCGATGACCACCGCCCCCATCCTGAACCCTAAGATAGATAGTGGGGTATCTCTCCGGCGACCCCCCTCCCTGCTGCGGCTGGTTCTTCCTTCACCCCGGCGAGCCCCCCCACCACCTGAAAATCGACTGACCCAAAAGTCGATTCAGTCGACTGAAGTGTAGCTAAATCAGAGCAGCATCGCAAGCAAGAGCAAGAGCGAGAGCAGCAGCGCGAGCAAGAGCAATAGCAAGAGCAGACCAGGCAGGGGACCGAGAGCAAGAGCAGAGCAGCAACGCGAGCGAGAGCTAAAGCAGCAGCAGGTCCTACTAATGTGGACGTCGCCGCCGAGGGAGCGACACCGTGGAGGAAGTGGCTGGCGATGCCGCCGTGGATGGAGCCGCGCAATGTCGGCTCGGGACCGAGCGCTGGCAGCACCGTGAGATCGAATCAAGAAGAAAATGCGGCGATTAGTGTACAACCTCTTTGGTGGCACCGATTGGGCCGCAGCTTCATCCGAGGAAATGGTGATGATGATGCTCTTCCTGTGGTGCAGGTGAAGACGGCGGTGTGGGAATGGAGGTGGCGCGAAAGACGAGGGGAACGTCGGGGCAACTCCTTGGAGGTGGAGGATGGGGTGGCTGAACCAGCGGGACGATGAGATCGACGATGGATCCTCATCTAGTACGGTGGATGAGGGCCGTCGAGGTGTTGCTGTGGACGACGTCATCGGGGAAGAGGCTCCGGCTGGGTGGCAGACGGAGCAGGGTGTGGGGTTTCATCGCGGGTTTTCGTGGCCTCGGTGTACGAATGGGTGGGCGTATGGGATGGCAGTGGGGAACCATGGCTTAGAGACGCGCTTGTCCGAAATGTGGGGTAAGTTGCGAAAGTACCCCCACCGATTTGAGGCAGTTCTTTCGGTTCAGGGGTACCACAGGCATTTCGCGTGTCTGGATTTCACAGGAGGTGGGAGTTTTCGCGCGCGTTGTAATTTCAGAATAGCAAGGCGCGGGTTGACATGGAGGGAGTAGTCGGAGCACAACGAGACAAAGATATATCTTAAATATTTCGGGCTAACAAGGCGCGGGTTGAAGAGGCGGGAGTTTCGCAGCACGATAGATAGATACGCTCGCTTGAATTTTTGGCATAACAAGGCGCGGCTTGAAATTTTGGAAGAACAAGCTTAACGTGTACCCAAAAAAAAGACAATTTGCACCTCAACACGCACAACACACACACAAACACCATTTAGACTAGAGTAAGGTACATGTGCATTGCACGCATGAGATTTGGCAACCAAATTATGAATAAGTACCACATTATAGCATGCAAACTTTGAGTCATATATGCATGATGTAGATGTTCGTTTAATTCTTATAGTTCATTTCATTCAAAATCATCTAGTTTTTATAAGAAAGCTAATCTATTTTAAGATTCATGGAATTGTGCGTCGTAAGACATACAGTAAAAACAAATAATGGCAAATCATGTAGAAAAACATTTGGGCAATTCTGATATGGAAGATTCTAGAACAAATAAGAAGTGCTTGTGTTTTGATGTTTGTGCATTATGCTTAAGTTCAACCATGGAGTCTTCTAGATTATACATGTGGCGAAATCTGGTGGAATCTAGATGATATCCAACGGCCAGTAGTGCTCAAATTTGCCATCTTTGGACCATCGGATTCGCCTTATCCAACGACCATCTTCAATGTTAAAGTTACCCGCACACAATAAAAAAAAATATAATATATATATAGGGGTATAGATATAGATACGTGATGCAAAAGATGCCCATCATCTCCAATTAGAATAGTGTGTCCATGCACGGATGCGACGTGGCCAAATGATGTGTGCCATCGGTATCTCAAATTCAAATCAGTCTGACCTTGTTCAATGTGTATACATTACAACATGCTCGTTTCCAAACCACACCATGCAGATCTCCGTTATATTCATGCATGCATGGGTTTCAAACATCAGGATCTCTTATTCAAATATTTGAATTCAACTTTACATTGATTGTGACCTCACCTATTCACCTATTCTTTTACACCCACACAGTAGTCTTCTCTTTATAATTGTACAACTAACTTTCTCTCATGCATGCATGCACACACACTACCAGTCGGCATTATCCATCGCACGCATGCAATCTTTTTCTTCAGGTCGGTCTCCCATGAAGGCACACACCAACACACATCCCCCTCTCCATCATATCAGGCATTCTTTATCTCTCACGCGTGCATGCGCAACGATCGATGTTCCTCTATGTATGTGTGTATATAGCTAGGTCTTTAATAGTTTTCCACACAAATCGATCAATCGATATATCCAGTGAGGTCTCACCCTCTTTCCCACGTCCACATAGATCAATCTATATCTCTCTATATAGGATTAACATATATAGCTAATACACCCACATTAATTATGTATCCAGCGTCCCCCTCTCATCATCCATGCCTTCCTCTTCATCTCTCAGACACGTGCACAATGGCGAAGACAGGGGCAGTAAGGGCCCTGCCCCCCTCCCCCCTAACATCACTATATATCAAGGCTAATATGAATGTCATCATTAGACAATTGCTTCTAAAAATGGTTTAAGTTCATGAATTGACCCTCCTCGTAAAGGATTAGCAATGCCTGGCCCCCTAGCTCATTTATTTTTCATGGCTCCGCCACTGCGCGCATCAGCGGACGTGTTCGCCCCCTCTCTCTAAATATCGATCTCCACTTGTGCATTCCTTCATAGTCTCCCTCCACTCGGCCCCTCGCACCATCTTCTAGCCCACCCACCGGATTTTGCCACATGTATCTAGCAGACTCCATGGTTGAACTTAAGCATAATGCACAAACCTCAAAACAACAGTGGTTCTCTTTTGTTCTAGATTCTTCCGTATCATAACTGCCCAAACTTTTTTTCTAGTTGAATTGCCATTATTTGTTTTTACTTTATGCTTTACAACGCACAATTCCATGAATCATAAAATATATTAAGGGCTTCTTTGATTCAAAGGATTCTCAAAGGAATTTTGGAGGACTCTAATCATTAGGAATTTTTCCTATCTTGGTTGTTTGATTCGTAGGATTGTAAACCATAGGAATTTTTCCATATGATTCATTTGCACTAGATTTCATAGGAAACATCCCATCCACTCAAACCTCTTTGAAAGAATTCTGCGTTTTTTCTATGCACAATCAAACACTCGTACAATCCTGTAGGATTCAAGACGACATTCCACTATAATCCCATGTTTTTCCTATTCCCGTGTTCTTAGCTTTTTTATAAAAACTAATTGATTTTGAATGAGATGAACTATAAGAATTAAACGAAGGGCTACATCAGGCATATATGACTCAGAGCTTACATGTTATAGTGTGGTATTTATTCATAATTTGGTTGCAAAATCTGATGCGTGCAATGCACGTGTACCTTACTAGTATTTCGAGTTTGTGCAAAACACGTAAACTAGAATACCAATGGCACGCTACACAGTGTCTCTCTTACAGTTCATGAAGCCACTGCACATGTGTAGGCGTTGTCGCGACCTCCTTGCGTGGATTGATCACAGTGACGTGCTGCTGGTTCCACAAGAATGTACTCGTCCTCCCTGAGCCATACTGGCGGTACATGCACGAAGCGAAGATGTGTGCATGCACGCCATGCACGCACTCATTCCTCGCACGCACACACAGGTACACGGGCGGATGCAATTTTGTACCAAGATCCACCCCATGTGATAATTTGACGCGTGTATAGTCGTTCACTTCATTGATGGTCGATTAATACAGCGCATGCAAATTGAGTGGACGTGAGGGCGGAAGAAAGACATTATTACTCCACTGCGCGCATGCGAGTAGTTAAATCGTGGGTTGCTAGTAGTACTTCCATTGCTCTCCTTCGTATTTTGTGCCAATTTCTGACAGTAACATACTACTCAATATTTACGCATTTGAGCAATGTAGTACTTGAAATTTATGTTCCTCTAAACTCATCGGGAGCCGTTTCGGGCCTCGAAACCAAAACCATCAATTAATCTTTACCTTGTTCCCATCACATTCGAAAGCCTGCTCACACCTACTAGTAGTACGTACCAAACCTGAACTTGTTCCCACTATGCAGGTATTAGTACTAGTGCTAGTACTTAGGTTATAAAAAGGGGAACTACCTAACCGAAAATCACTCTACCTTTCCTCCTCATAAGTGCTTCTTCTTCGTCCGTTGTTGCCATGGCCGGTGAGTGGAGCTCTAGGTCGAGAACTACTCATAACAAGGGAGCGGCAACCAAGGCTGCGGAAAAAAAGAGAGGGCTCTCCGCCACGCAGAGACCTCGAAAGATCTCTCACGGGAAGGCGATGGCTCCTAGGAGCGCCCTAGCCGCGGAGGCGAACATGCCGAGCCGGCGGAGCTGGAGTCGTTATCCCTCGACAGCATGCCCGATCAGTTCAATAAGCAGAAAGAGTTCATCCAAGGCTTGATGGAGTTGCTGAAGGAGAGCCTCGATGACATGCCCGCTGAGCTCAATCAGCAGGGGGAGTTGACCGCCGGCTTGGTGATGCTGCTGAAGAAGAGCATTGCCAAGGAGAAGAAGGCGACCGGCGAAATCCTGCGACTTTGGGAGGACAATGCGAAGCTCTGCCACGAGATCGACCTGTTGAAGGAGAAGAACGCCGGCTGGAAGAAGCTGCATGAGAATAGTAGTTCCTCGATGAAGATGCTGCAGGCCCTCGCCATGGAACAGAAGGAAGAGTTGGCGAAGCTCCGCATCGAGCACCCGGCTGCTGTCAAGGTACGTAATATGGCCGTGGAACAGATGATGAAGGTTCGCGTCGAGAAATGCCGCGTCATGGACACAATGATGAAGATGGCGGAGGAGATGCGCAAGGAGATGGAGGTCGTGCAGGCGATGAAGAAGCAGCTACGACTCTGCGGCGAATTAGATCATTTGGGGTGATAATCTTCCTTCTTCTTTTGCTCCTGTGTTTCATCTTTTGCTTCAGTTGTTTCGCCGCACGTGTCACGTTCTCTGCGAGGCATGAATAGAACAATGTTTTTTTGAGGGAATGAATAGAACAATGCTAACAATGAGACGACTAGCAAATTAGATCATTTTTATCGCCATATGGCACAGGGTTACCGTGTTTCGTGCTCCTCCGTCGCAGTACTACTCCAGTGGAAAACTTGAGTATACCGCACGGTTCTTTGCTCCTCCTCGATCAGGTCGTCGGCGCATTTATACGAGCAGTCAAATCACAAGGCCCCGCCTTCCAGCAGTAATGAGCCGTCAAATCACAAAGGCCCTCGCCTCTCGTGAAACCGACCAAGCTAGACTGCCCCGTCCTCTAGCCTTTTAAAAAATGTATACTTTTGTACAACAGTAGTATCGATGGATTGCGCCATGGAGCAAAACTTGAAATTAAAAAAAAGGTGGTACATATAGAGAGCGCTCGTCGCCAAATTATGCATATAGTACTATTAAAAAGGCTAGTCACAATAATGGTGTCCAGCACAACCCACCCCTCAAATAAAACTAAGAGGGTGCTTGGATACATTTTAGTCCCATGACTAAAAGTAGTGGGACTAAAACATGCTAGCCTCACCCATGCTTGGATCCAAATACCAAAAAGGCTAAAATCAAGTTAATGAGCATTTATTATCCTCTAAACCCTCCAATCCAGAACTCACCTGTGTTAAAGGAGAGGAGTTAAATGAGTAGAAGGATGACTAATCCACATTTTAGTAGGGGTAACCCTGACTAAAAAAATTTAGTCTCAAGACTAGTTTTAGCCCCTCTTTAGTCAGGGGTGCTTGGAACTTTAGCCTCTTAAAGAGACTATTTTTAGTCAGACTAAAATAAGTCCCTTGGATCCAAGCACCCTCTAAGCATCCTGGAATTCTTTGACAAAACTAAGCACCCTAAAATTCTTTGACAACTAAATTGCTGGCTATATGATGTTGGCCATATATATTGTACGTATATAATGTGAAGAAACGAGTGGTAGTACTATACCAACTAAAAGATGAAATGTAAGAAATACTAGTATGTACGTACTGAAGAGTTAATGTAACAAGAAGAAACATAACATAGTTTTGCTGGGGGCTCAGCACAACACACCCCTGAAATTAAATTAAGCACACCTGAAATTAAACTTTGCAACTGTTTTGGTAGACACTACATTAGAACCACCATGAGCAACGACACTGCCACCTTACTCGGAGTCCTCGTCCACGTCCTCGACTTCGTCCTTGTCCCTCTTCCTCTTGGCCGATACTTCTTTGCTTGAACCGCACACTTGGCTGTTGCTCTTCATCCAACCCTTGTAGATATTGAAGCAAAGGTAGCCATCCATTGCAGCGTACTGGATGTGGTCTATATCTAGTACATTCTTCTACCATGCATGACGATGAAACGTGTATGGAGGTTTCACCAGTTTACCATACGAAGGATGAACCATGGCTCCTGCCAGGGTCAGCATTGAAGGCTGACAAGAGGGCACCAGCCGATTCTTCTGGAGGTCGAAGGGGTTGCCTACAACGAGGCCTATCCAACCCAGGATTTCTTTGTCGTTACCAAAGTCTACAATAACGAATTTGACTAGGTTGCTCCCGAGGTAGTCCTTAAAATCCTGGCACTCAACGTCGGCATGGCATATGTGGTAGACCAAGCATAAGTCATGCACGCAAACCTGGATCACGGCGGGCTTCTTCCTCTCTTCGTCCTTTAGACCCTTCTCTCGTCCCAGGACTATGGTGTACTCAACATCTAGCCCAGCGACCCACTCATCATCTGAGTTTTCGAACATGCGTCTGAAGCGAGAAAGGCATCATTTCACTGTCGCGGAAGAACGGGTGTAGATGACGTCGAACTCATCGCCGGTGATGGTTCTAACCTTGTACTCATCGCCGATCATGGAGATTTGGGATGCCATGGATTTGGGTGGAGGGTTAGGATTAGTGGAACTGCCGTAATGTGAATGGACAAGACGACTAGGAGCGAACCGCCGTAGTATTGAAGGACATGCGGGGACGAGTAGGAGCGAACTGCCAGCATGCGAACGGCAGGGTAGTGGCTTTCCATTCTCCCATGATACGGGCTTCCGAGAGCCCTTGGATCTGAGATCGAATGGTTGCATGGCGTGATTCTAGACCTATGGGTGAATATCCTATCCTGGAGGGTTATTCTGCAAATTTTCAGCAACTTAGCATGCGACCGTTTGATCTCAGATCCAAGGGCTGCCAGCAGCCCGTAACATGGTCGCGCCTACCACGACCGTCGTGTCGCTCGCGCGGTCGTGCCTTTGGAGATTTAACACGGTGCGTTAGGCTATCTGATGTTGGCATGTCATACATAATCATCACTTAGTCACTCATACTACAGCAAGGTTGGCTAAAAGTGTATTTTTTGTTACTCCTCTCTATCTCTTTCTTCGTACTCAAGGAAGAAACGGTGCTAGTAAGCGCGTGTATTTATTGCATTTGCCAAGGAGTGACCTCCTCCAATGAAATGGTGTTGTTAAGTTTGCTTCATTTAATTAGCTATAGACTCAAAATTGTCTTTTCACCTAGGTACATGCGCTTAGCACCGTTTCTTCCTTGGGTCACCAAACTAGTCTCTCTCTTCTTGATTAACTTGCCACATCAGACTTTATGCCTATGTGGCAAGCTTAAGCACCTGTAGGACCAAGTAAAAGTAAGTACAATAGTGCGCTTTACATGGCATTTTTGCATATGTGGAGGAAAGAGAGGCAAGGAAAAAGTGGAGAAGTGGGCTCTCATGCAAGAGCCAGCCTCTACTACATGGTGGAGCATTGGGAGAGGCACCTGTATGGAGGTGGTCAGGAATCTGGGAGAGTCACGCCGGTCGTAGCGCCGCAGTTAAAATGATAATGGCAAGTCAAATCACGGGGCCCCACCTGTCCAGCAGTAACTCGCTGTCAAATCACACAGCCCTACGTTTGCAGCAGTCTACTCCCTCGTCTTCTCGCGTCTCTGTCGAACCGACTAGGCGGAACTGCCCTGCCGCCTACCACGCAGGAAAAGCCCCGCCCTCGACTTTTAAATAGTATATAGTATACTAATTTTGTATCCATGGATTGCGCCCGCGCCCTGGAGCAAAGCGTCTAGAAAACGGAGGAGACACGGTGGTCTTGCAATAGAGAAGAGGGAGAGGCGAGATGGTGGTTTTGGAATGGAGATGATGGAGAGGAGAGGAGGTGGTTTTGCAATGGAGAAGAGGGAGAGGAGCGTGCGACAACGATTTAGGATTGGACGAGAGGGCCGGCGCGCTCTGACTGGATCAAAATAAAAATCAATTTACCCTTCAATTAAGAAAGCGACCCCACATTAACTAGTCTCCCTTTTATTCAGGGTCATAATTGACCATGATTTTCGCACATAAAATATATGTTATACGTTGTATACAAGGCCACTATCAAAATTACAATTTGCAACTATACAAGGCCACTAACATTAATCGAGGCAAAATTGATGGCGTTTGCCTCGTACTAGCACCCGAGGATATTAATATCCCTTGTGTGCATGCGGGAGTGAGAAGGTTAGCTTGCATTCCCAACATTAATCAACCAATGAGGAGTAAGAAGGTTGGCTTGTTGTGCTTGGGAGAGAAAAACCACATTAATTAACACGACAATCAAGGTGACAAGCTAGCTAGCAACATTGACTTAAACATAGCATTGATTTTTACCTTGGTACCTGTAATATGAGTTTGTGGCCTTGTATAAAAATGGAGGGAGTATAATCTGAAAGTACATTCAGATACGAACCAAACGGTACAATTTTTGGTGACATGCATTCACATTTTGCTTGTCAAATACAGTATGTGGTCAAACTTTGACCCAAAATACGTGAAACAACAAAAAAAAACTTCCAAGACCAGCGCCGCTCTTCCGCTCTTCTCCTCTTAAACCACCGCCGCTCCTCTCCTGTTCCAATCTAAATGCAGCGCCGCTCCTCTCCTCTTCCATTTCAAAACCACCGCCCTTCCTCTCCTGTTCCAGTCCAAAACCAGCGTCGCTCCTCTCCCGTTCTAATCCAAAACCAGCGCTGCTCTTCTCCTCTTCCATTCAAAAACCACCGCCGGCGAGTGAAGGTGCTGTGGAGAAGTAGATCGATGGAGGAGTACAACCGATACGTGAGGATCGCAGACGACGACCCTGTGAAGCTAGCTAGGATGTTGGAGATACAGTCTTGGTTTGACAACAAGGACCAACTAGCAGCGACGGCGACATCCATGGCCAAATATCTGCAACAGAGCGAAAAGGCGGCGATACTCCCGGAGGGAGTCGCGCCGAAGTACATAGAGCTGCTCCTCTGGGCCATGGAGCAAACAGATTCACCGAATCCAATCATGAGGGAGCGGTGGTGGGAGTATCGATCCCAGATGGAGCATCCACCAGAGATTGAAGGATCGAGCATCTACAGGGTGCCGTTTGTGAGGGTGTCCTGCCAGAGCGAGACGGTGGAGTCTTCGTCGACCGAACCCAACTGCAAGAGGAGAAAAGCAGTTGTCCCGATGACGCTTCCCCGCCATCGTCTCCCTCGCCGTTCACATCGTCTCACGGGGCGGCTGTCTGCCGCTGAGGAATAGGAGGGGGCTGCCTCCCCCAGCCCAATAGTCGGGCAGGTTGTGAATTGTCAGGAGGAGCTTAGGGTTGTCAGTATTTGCAGGTTGTGAATTGTGTTTTGTGTTATGTATTTTGAGAGTACTTTCAGATATGAATGTCTTTTAAATTTCAGATTTGCAGTATTGAGCATATGAAGTATTTTATGAATTCCAGAGATCTATTTTTAGCACTTAAAAAATGTAGTTTCATAGGAGTATAAAAGTGCAGACAATGTGATTCTCAGAGAAGAAACTGCAAGTTTCAGTTTCAGATTAGAAACTGCAAGTTCAGTTTCAGATAAGAAACTGCAACTTTTAGAGGCAGAGCATTTATATTAACACGCCTTTTCAAACAGGGTTAACATCATGTTGGAAGTTTTACTCATGGTCGAAAATGGAACTACCAACCAGTTAACATCATGCTGATCAACATTCATGCATAGCACATCTTCATATGATGCACAGTCAAAATGCCCACACAATATCGAGTGTGCGAAACACAGAGAAAACGAGGGACGAAGTTTTGGCAAGTGTTGGACATGGTTTTGGGCTGCCCCGTCTAGGATTTTATTTTTAACATGCGCAGCCCATGACCTCGGATGGGAGGTCCATAGGCATGTTTGTATTTTCTTAGGGCCGTCATGTATCGACCGGCCTATGGACTTCCCATCCGAGGTTTTATTTTTGACAGCCCAGTTTATGTATTTTTTTTGAAGAAACCGCAGAGGTGTGTTCTATTTTTCTATATAAGAATAGGAACGCCAGGTCCAACTTATGTTTCCCTTCTAACTATATTATATATATTTAAATTATTTTATATGTTGACTGTTTAGTTCACATACTCCCTCCTTTTCGGTTTATAGGGCTTATCTCAAAATTTTAGTTTTTCAATTTTATAAGGCTCAATTTGGTTGTTTTCCATCACATGTTCAGATTCCAAGGTGCATTAAATCATTGCATGCAAGTATTAAGAGAAAATTGACCAATGCATGTACTTTATGCATGCATGCATTGCAATTTATGCATTGATAAATATAATTTTTTGAGGAAAACAAGTGCATTAATTAGGTGCTTTTGCAAACTACAAAAAGTATTCCACCATTCATCATCTACCTTGGTTGGTGAAATTTTTGAATTGAGCCCTATAAACTGAAAAGGGGAGAGTAATTGGCAAATAGATCTCGCCGCCACCCCCCGCCTCCTGACTCCGGGCGCGCCTGCCCCCCTCAGCAAGTCCGCTCGCGCGCCCCATGGAGTCGCCGGCCATATCCACAGGGGAATGGCTGGAAGACAGGCAGATGTACAAGATGCATCTCCCACATGTCTACAAAGCTTTCCCGCGGATGCTCCAGCCGCTCGACTCCGTCGCGCCGGCGGTGCTGCAGGAGACTCGAGGGAGGAGATGGAGGGAGCGGGCGATGCGGATCGGCGACGACGCTCTCTCTTGGACCTAGTGCACGCGCGAATGGAGGGAAGCAGAGGAGGAAGCTGTGAGGGAGGAAGCCGAGGAGGGACCGAATCCGTTCTCTCACTCGCGCAGGTATGCTCGGATGTGCAAGGATCATGTGGATTGGGAACTGCTGAATCTAGCCCTGCGGATCTACTTCGAAGGAGATTTCTCGGAGAAGCACAGGATGCCCCACCCCAGTGAGCCGCCGATTGCGTTCGTTCGATGGGCGAAAGGAGAAGTGAATTCAGGAGATCCACGCCGTGCTGCGAGATGGGAATGCTTGACTGGACTCCTGCCCACCAGCACGCCACCGGAGCCGGAGCAGGTGGATCCCCTACCTTACCTCTCCCCCAAACCTGCAGAAGATTGAAATTAGGCTTGCAATCTGGTTCAATTGAGCTGTCTGGTGGTTATTTATGTTTCCTGAGAGACAACATCTGGCTGGAGGATGAGCAGGAACCAGGAACTCCGATGAATTTCCCCTATCACAATGGGGGGGAGCGCCAGTTGGGTAGTGGTACGGCCCACCTCCGCCCCAAATGGGGGCACAATCTGGGCAGGCTCCTGTAATTGCCCAAGATCAATCTGCTGGTGGTTCTGACTCTCAGAAAGAAAACCCTTCTGGGTTCTCTCTACAAAACAATTTTTTCTCTGCTTCTGGAAAAGTCTCTCCTGCTGAAAATGAGCTGCCAGAAGCCCCTTTTTCAGAGACAGAGGTGAAGGAAGCCATTTTTAGCTCTTATCCTGATGGGGCTCCTGGTCCTGATGTGATTCCCTTCTTGTTTTACCAGCATTTTTGGTACTTGGTGAAAAATGATCTCTTAGATCTTTTCCAAGCCTTTCATAGAGGAGAGTTTGATCCAGCAACTTACTCATGGGGGGTCTGTTGGGGTCAAGTTAAATAACCGTGAAAGTGATTTTTTTCCTTGCTGGTAAAGGCCTTAGGCAAGGTGACCCCATCTCCCCGCTTTTGTTTAATTTAGTAGTGGGCGTTCTTACTAAAATGCTGAGCAAAGCTGCTGATCATAGTCTGATTGCAGGGCTCTGTCCTGAGGTCTGCCCTGGTGGCATCATTTGCCTTCAATATGCGGATGATACCATCCTTTTCTTAGACAATGACTCCACACATGCTAGCAATATGAAAACTGTTCTAACCTGGTTTGAACAAGTCTCAGGCATGAGAATCAACTACTCTAAAAGTGAACTCATCCCTATCAACATGGATGATCAGGAGTTAGCGGACTTCCTCTTTATTATAGTCTGTAATAAAGGTAACTTCCCCATTAAGTACCTAGGTATCCCTCTCCACTATGATAAACTGAGGAGAGAGGATATCCAACCCCTTCTGGATAAAATCATTAAAAGGATTCCTGGGTGGAGGGGCAAACTTCTCTCTTATAGAGGTAGATTGATCCTCATACAAGCTTATTTGACTAGCATTCCAGTGTATCTCCTCTCCTTCTTCATGTTACCTAAATGGGCAGTGAACCTCATCAATTCTCAGATGTCTCATTGCTTGTGGAATGATTTTGAGGGAAATAGGAAGCTACACCTTGCTAATTGGGCCCTAGTCTCTATGAAAAAAGATTTTGGAGGCCTAGGCATACCTAACCTCCAAGAAATTAACATCTGTCTTCTAAGGTCTTGGATTAAAAGATTCTATGAGGAAGACCTGAAACCTGGAAGCTTCTTATTACCCATAAATACCTAGGAAATAAACCTAATATTTTTGTCCCTTCCTCCAACCCTAAGACCTCTAGATTCTGGAAAGGATTAAAATCTATTATGCATGCTGTGAAATTTGGCTACAGATGGAACATAGGGGATGGGAGCAGAATCAGATTCTGGGAAGATAGTTGGTTTGGCACATCCCCCCTAGCAGTCCAATTTTGGCCTATTTACTCTGTCCGCAATGAGCTTAACAAAAGTGTCAATGAAGTTTGGGACGGTCAATGCCTAAAACTCTCTTTAACAAAAGCATTACCTTTACTGCCGAGCCGGATGCCCTGATTTGGCAGCTGGACAATAAGGGGAAGTATTCCTCCAGCTCCCTCTATCATGTTATCAACTTTAGAGGGGTTCAACCCGTGTTTATCCCTGCTGTCTGGAAATTGAGAGTTCCCCCTAAAATTCATGTATTTCTCTGGCTTCTCTCCAAAAACAAATTGATGACTAGGGATAACCTTAGGAAGAGACACATCATCAAACCCCTTGATTGTGTTTACTGCTTGGAACAAGAGTCTTGTTCTCACCTATTTTTTGAATGTATAGTTGCTAAACATATCTGGGCCCACATTGAGGAATATTTCTCTAGTCAGATTGGCTCATCCTTCGAATCTTTCGCCAGATTCTGGATTGCTACCAAAAAGTGCTCAGTTTTAAACACTGTTAGCTCAGCTGTCCTTTGGTGCCTCTGGAAATATAGAAATGCTATGATTTTCAGTAACACCTCCTGGATTTCCATTCCGCAGGTCTTGAGGTTGATCAGGAACATGGTGAGGAACTGGGCGATTCTCTCCTCTGGATCAGACAAGGACAAGTTGATGAGCTTCGTGGAAACCCTAACAAGATCCCTCCAGAAACCGTTGGCGATCACTTGTGGCTGAACAAGGCTCGACCTGCTCTGGGGCTGGACCCGTGGGCTCGTCTCAAGATCTCTGATGAAGATGATGGGCACCTGGCACCAAAAAGAGGGACATCCACCATGCTACGCCTTCCAGCCCGGTCTCTCCGCTTGCTTACTAGTCGCCGCAGGCTGACACGGCCCCTCGGCTGAAGACCATGAAGGCTTCGCTGGACCCTCCTTGTGTCATTTGAGTGCTCTATCCGCTCTGCCTTTGGCACCGCTCGGGTGATTTGTGTTATTCAGAGAACTTGTTCATCCACCCCCTAGTTTGTAGCTTTTCTACCTTTTCTTTCGAACTGCTCTTTGAGCTGCTGTATCAGAATATGTTGTGGTTTCGTTCTCAGCAATGGAACCGGGGAGATGCTCCCTGTTTTTCTAAAAAAAATATTTCATATGTTATTATATATTATTTTTATTGTCATCATATATTTAACAGATACTTACATATGTAAGAAAACAATATCCCACATCTTATTAACTTATAAAAATAATTTCTTAACAAATAAAATCCTAGATTGTTTTGGCACGAAAATCCTAGTGATTGTGTACAAAAGCTTGGTAAGATTTAAGGACGAATGTAATAATATCACTTATTATTCAAATATATTTATAACAAAATGCTCAACCCCTTTTTATTTTTTGATAATATTGCTGGCCCAACCCAACATTATAATTAGAATCAGCCCAGCAAAATCGTGTATTTCGAGAAAGTGCAAATGGCCTGTAATTTTTTAGGAAATAAAATAAACGGGCCGCATGGACGCTACATTATTTGTTCACCCAGCCCAGCTAATGGCTGTAATTAAAAAAAGATCAAATTGACTGTAAATTCTACCGCGCAAAAAACAAAGACTGTAAATTCTGAAAAAATGGGTTGAATACGTGCCACATTTTTGGAGGCTAAAATGTGGGCCAATAGGTCGAAGCCAATGCAAGTCGTTGTCAATTTAGTCAACAAATGATTCTAACATGTTAGCCGTTGGATTTACATCCAACGACAGACATCCATCTTCAATCTCTCATCTTCTTCCTCCAGCGCCGCCGGGACCACCTCCTGCCTCCTGCTGCTAGCAGCTCTGCTTAACACGCTTCGCTATGAAGCGCTACTCCACCATTGGCCAGGCCATCCCTCCACCCCTCCACACCTCCTGTTCTTCTCCACCGACTGCCGAACCACACCGCACTAGAACCAGTTAACCCTCGTACACCTCTCCGTCTGCGACTCTACTCCTGCGTCTTCCCATCTCCGGCTCGTTGCTGTCCGGGGCCTCGCCGTCGTCCACCACCTTGGATGCGCTCGGCGCGGCGTGGTCAACGTGGTCGACGAACGACACCATCAAAAGTAGACTATGCGTGGAGAGGCTGACAGCTGGGTCCACGGCCGCACACAAGGAAATGCCTCCTTATTACGCGCAAAATAATGATTCCTTCATGTGACATCTGGGACCCACCGGAAGGGCCTCTGTATTTCGCGAAATAAAGTGCCCCCCGCTGACATGTCGGACCCACCAGCTATCTTCGCACTCAAGGAAGTGCCTCCTTATTACGCACAAAAAAATGAATATTCCCCCTGCCAGCTGGAACCCAGCATAGTGGGAGGCTGCCTTGTGGGCCTACCAAGTTGACAGGGACGGAGGGCTTTGTCAACTTAGTCAATATGAATGATTCTAACTCCTGTTACCGTACGATGTTCATCCAACGGCCGTAATGCTTCTTCAACCTCTGGTCTTCTTGCTCTAGCCGCCCAAACCAGCGCCGGTCGTGCCGCGTGCTCCTGCCTCCCGTGGCCGGCTGTGATGCCACGGAGGCCTCACCACCCCTACTACTCCCACCCTTGGCCAGGCCATCCCTCTACTCACCCACACCCCCTGTTAATCTGCGGCGACAGCAGCCTCACACCGCAGCCGAATCAGTGAACCCTCGTACTCCTCTTCGCGTGGGCATCCACTGCTGCGTCTTCCCTGGCTCCGAGTCGTCCCCTTCCTAGTCCTCGTTGTCGTCCACCGCCCTGGTGCTCTCGACGCGGTGTGGTCAACGTGGTCAACGACCGACTTCCATCAGAAGAGTACTGTACGTGCACAGGCTGACAGCTGGGTCCACGGCAGCCCCAAGGAAGTGCCTCCTTATTACGTGGAAAATAATTATTCCTCCACCTGACAGCAGGGACCCACCGGACGGGCCACCAGTATTTTGCGAAAAAAATCGTTTCCCCTGACTGCTGGGACCCACCGGATGAGCCACCGTATTTCATGAAAAAAAACGTCCCCCCGGCTGTCAGCTCGGACCCACCGGAAGTGCCTCCTTATTACGCACAAAAAAATGAATACTCCCCCGGCTAGCTGGGACCCACCTTGCTGGGAGGCTGACTTGTGGGCCTACTAAGTTGACGGGGATGAAGGGCTTTGTCAACTTAGTCAATATGAACGATTCTAGCTCCAGTGACCGTACGATGTCCATCCAACGGGCGTAGTGCTTCTTCAACCTCTGGTCTTCTTGCTCCAGCCGCCCAAAGCAGCGCTGGTCGTGCCGCATGCTCCTGCCTCCCCTGGCCGGCTGTGCTGCCGCAGAGGCCTCACCGCCCCCTACTATTCTCACCGCTGGCCAGGCCCTGCGGCGACGGCAGCCTCACATCGCAGCCGAACCAGTGAACCCTCGTAGTCCTCTCCGCGCGGGCTTCCACTACCGCGTCGTCCCCTTCCTAGGCCTCGCCGTCGTCCACCGCCGTGGTGCTCTCCGCGCGGCATGGTCAACGTGGTCAAGGAATGACTTCCATCGGAAGAGTACTGTACATGGAGAGGCTGACAGCTAGGTCCACGGCCACATCCCAGTTTTTTGTGATTTGCCAAGTAAGTCACTTTGTCAGGCCTGTTGGGCTGCAAATCTTTCAAGACGAGGAGAGCTTTCATTCGGCTGGCCGAGAAAATGGCCCATCAGTAATGAGAAATGGGTTGTACATTTTTAAAACACATCAAAGCGACAATTAGTTTCAAATATCTTTTTTTTCATTTCAAGATTTTAAATTACATTAATTTTTATGCGTGGAGAATTTGTTGGATTTTATATTGATATACATTTATTTTTTAAATCAGTTTGAATGTGAGTCGAAATTTCGGGATTAAAAACAGTTCGGACCGCACCGAAATATGCAAAATTTCGTATAATTTTTTAACCGTTGCCACAATATGGGCTGCAATGCTAACAAAAAGAATATGGGCTCCAAAAAAACCTTAAGAATTAGGAAATGGGCTGTAAATTATTAGAAATAATGGCAGATGGGCTGTATGCTGTTTTCCATAGATTTGAGGCTTTCCTAAAAAAAGGTTGACGCACAAGCACTGACTGTTGGATGTCCATCCAACGGCCGCCGTGCTTCTTCAATCTCTGCTCTTCCTGCTCCAGCCGCTCAAACAAGCGCCGGCGGGACTGCCTGCTCCCTCCTCCTCGCGGCCGGCTGTGCTACCGCGCAGGTCTCACCGGCTGACCGTACTCCCATCGCTGGCCTAGCCATCCCTCTACTCACCCACACCTGCTGTTATTCTCCGGCGACGGCAGACGAACCAGTAAACCCTCGTACAGTCGTACTCCCCTCCGTGTGGGAAACAACTGCCGAGTCTTCCCTGCCTCCACGTCGTTCCCTTCCTAGGCCTCGTCGTCTTCCACTGCACTGGTGCTCTCGGCGCGGCGTGGTGAACGTGGTCAAGGAACGACTTCCATCGGACGTGGACTGTACGTGGAGAGGCTGACAGCTGGGTCCACGGCGGCAGCAAGGAAGTGTCTCCTTATTACGCGGAAAATAATGATTCCTCCACCTGACAGCAGGGACCCACCGGACGGGCCACCGTATTTCACGAAAAAAACGTTCCCCCCCCCGCCTGCTGGGACCCACCAGCTACACCTTCGCACGCAAGTAAGTACGTCCGGGCAAAAAAACGATTCACCCCCCTGACTGCTGGGACCCACCAGCTACATCTTCGCACGCAAGGAAGTGTGTCCGGGCAAAAAAACCAAAATGATTCGCCCCCCCTGACTGCCGGGACCCACCAGCCCCCCGACTGCTGGGACCCACCAGCTACATCTTCGCACGCAAGGAAGTGCGTCCGGGCAAAGAAAAAAACGATTCGCCCCCTGACTGCTGGGACCCACCAGCTACATCTTCGCAGGCAAGAAAGTGCCTGACAGTCGGGACCCACCTGGTCGAAGCGTAGGTGGCGTTGTCATTCTGGTCGCGAACGTGTACGTACATATATACTGGTGGATGTAGAGGCGCGCACGTGTTGTAGTAGAGGCGGCCAGGGTGCAAGAAAGAAAATACGGCCACGTATGTGTACATACGGGCGGGGTCTCGAACGCCTACTCGCGCATACGTACGGCGAGGGCTCGTGTACATGGCTGGGTCGGAACAGAGAAACAGCGTCGTCGTCGTGTTCATGGGGAGGCAACGGAATGCGCCGTGTTCATCGGGAGGCAACGCGGCTGGGTCAGAACGGAATGCGTGGTCATGTTCATCAGGAGGGCTTGGACGGAAGAGGCGATGGAAATGAGGCCTGGCGTACCGCACAACAGAGGAAACGGACCTCCTACGGTCGAAACGGGGGTCCTGTTGATCGGGAGGGATGTGGCGTACCGCACAACGGAGGAAACGGACCTCCTACGGTCGAAACGGGGGTCTTGTTGATCGGGAGGGGTGTGGCGTACCGCAAAACGGAGAAAATGGACCTCCTACGGTCGAACGGGGGTCTTGTTGATCAGGAGGGGTGTGGCGTACCACAAAATGGAGGAAACGGACTTGTGTTGGAGCGCTACGGTCGAAACGGGGGTCCTGTTCATCGGGAGGGGTGTGGCGTACCGCAAAACGAGACTCCATGGAATACTGTTCATCTCCACTGTCGACCCCCTCCAGCCTCCACGAGCTACCGTTCATCCACCGTCGACCTCCTCCAGCCTCCACGGGCACCTGTTCATCCAGCCTCCACCGCGCGCTACTTCACCGGCTACTGTTCAACCACCCCTCCACCGTCTACTGTTCATCCAGCCCTCCACACCACGGGGTCCTGTTCAACCACCCCTCCACGGGCACCCCTCCACCGTCTACTGTTCATCCTACCCTCCACACCACGGGGTCCTGTTCATCCACCCCTCCACGGGCACCCCTCCACCGTCTACTATTCATCCAGCCCTCCACCACACCACGGGGTCCTGTTCATCCAGAGGCAACGCCACTGCTCACTATTCATCCACCCCCCCGCAACGCTCATTGTTCATCCCATCGATCGGCTTCAGTTAGCAGCAGTAGCCAAGGAATCGCTCGATCGGGTTCAGTTAACAGCCATCGATCGATCACTCGGGTTCAGTAACGCGTAGCCTGCAGTGCAATTGCTCGGGTTCAGTTAGAGCCCAATGCCTCGCTCGGGTTCAGTTAGAGCCAACGCCTCGCACACACGCGCGTACGTGTACGAGAGAAAAGCGCATCGCTCGGCCCCCGACCTCCCACCGTAACCGGGAACTCCCCGAAATTTTCCTCCCCCTCACTTCTACCATGGTTTTTTCCATCATGGACGGCCCAAAGAATTTCATGCAGCTGCGTCTCCGGCACGCCCAGGACGAAAAGCCCATTTTCTGTCATGATTTTTTGTCATAGAAGTAGGAGCCCACCACATCTATGATGATACCGGGTTTTGTCACAATTATCGTCATAGAAGTGTCATATGTATCACAGAAAAAAATTCGTTCGGCCCAAAATGTCACGGATGTGTCTTTTTTTTGTAGTGTGAGTAAGTATCAAAGAAGTCTTCACCTTCCTTTTGGGTATAACCCTTAGCCACGAGCCGAGCCTTGTACTTTTCAATAGTACCATCAGGCCTAAGCTTCTTCTTGAATACCCATTTACATCCTATAGGTTTGCACCCATAAGGACGATCAGTTATCTCCCAAGTTTCATTCGCTAAGATGGAATCCATCTCGTTACGAACCGCTTCCTTCCAGTAGTCAGCATCTTCAGATGCATAAGCCTCTGAAATAGAACTGGGAGTGTCATCTATGAGATACATAAGAAAATCATCACCAAAGGACTTTGCAGTCCTCTGTCTCTTGATCCTAGTAGGAACTTCATTGTTTTCCTCCACAGGACTTTCAAAGTTTTCCATCGAAATGGCAGGTTTGGTAATTGTAACTGGTTCCTGATTCGATGAACTAGGCATCTCCTGATTAGATGAGGTAGCCATATCCTTCATGAGAAAGATATCTTCAAAGAAAGTCGCATCATTCGACTCCACGATCGTACCGACATGCATGTCAGGTACCTCAGATTTTACAACCAAGAATCTATAGGCTATAGCCAATGCTATGAAAAGCATATCCCAGGAAAACACAATCCACAGTCTTTGGTCCAAGCTTCCGCTTCTTTGCAATTGGAACATTGACTTTCGCCAAACAACCCCATGTTCGTAGATAAGAGAGTTTTAACCTTTTCTTCTCACATTCCTCGAATGGAGATATCTCTTTGTTCTTTGTGGGAACTCGGTTTAGGACATGACATGCCGTCAATATCGCCTCCCCCCACCATGCCTTGGAGAGACCCGATGTGTCTAACATGGCATTAACCAAATCAGTTAGAGTACGGTTCTTTCTTTCGGCCACCCCATTTGACTGAGGTGAATTGGGAGGCGTCCTCTCATGGATTATACCATGTTCCGCACAAAAAGCATCAAATTCATTGGAAAAATACTCTCCACCACGATCGGACCTAAGCCTCTTGATTTTTCGATCAAGTTGGTTTTCCACTTCAGCTTTATAGATCTTGAAAAATTTGAAAGCCTCACCCTTAGATTTCAGAAGATACACACGGCAGTATCTAGTGGAATCATCAATTAACATCATGAAATATTTCTTTCCACCTTTTGTCAACACACCATTCATTTCACATAGATCTGAATGTATGAGCTCTAGTGGTGCAAGATTTCTCATTTCCGCAGTCGTGTGAGACTTACGAGGTTGCTTAGCTTGCACACACACCTGACACTTAGATCCCTTGACAGTGGTGAAGCTAGGGATTAAGTTCAACTTTGCTAGTCGTGACATGCAACCAAAATTAACATGACAAAGACGTGAATGCCACACATTGGATTCACTATTGTTGCAAATATGATTAACAACTTTGTTGCAAACGTCTGATAAGGATAAACGAAACAGACCTCCTGACTCATAGCCTTTACCAACAAAGGTTCCATACTTGGATATTACAAATTTATTCGACTCAAAGACAAACTTGTAGCCATCTCTACACAGAAGAGATCCGCTAATATGATTTTTATTGACGGAGGGGACATAATGCACGTTCTTCAGCCGCACGATCTTCCCCGAAGTAAACTTCAGATCGACCGTGCCAACACCACAAACAGAAGCACTTGAACCGTTGCCCATCAGCATGGTTGAAGTCCCTGCGGTCTGATAAGACGAAAACATAGAAATATCACCGCATACATGCACATTAGCACCCGTGTCAATCAACCAATCAGGAGAATGACATACTGAAAGAACAGTGGGAAATATACCATACCCAGCATCCTTCATGTCAGTGTGTCCAATGACAAAATTAGCGGTCTTGCCACCTTTCCCAGGATGATGCTTGTCATAGTGATTAGGGCAACTAGGAGCCCAATGATCAGGATCCCCACACACATGACAAGCACCTTTCTTATTATCATTCTTCTTCTTGAAGTTCGTGTGTTGCACAGCCTTGTTCTTCCCATCAAACTTGCCCTTGTTCTTGAACTTGTGGGGCTGGAAGTTCTTCTTCTGTACCAGATTGGCACTAGATCCTCCCTCAATACCTCGAGCACGTGTGTCCTTTGCTCTCGCCTTTTCTTCCACATCAAGAGTGCCAATGAGATCCGGAACGGAAAACTCCTGCCTCTTATGCTTCAACAAGGTAGCAAAGTTCCTCCACGAAGAAGGAAGCTTAGTGATGATACCTCCGGCGACAAACTTGTCCGGTAGCATACAACTGAAGTGCTCATGTTCTCTAGCAAATAACTGTATCTCATGAGCTTGCTCAACCACGGAGCGCTCTTCAGTCATCCTGTAATCATAGAATTGCTCCATGATGTACAGCTCAGTGCCAGCATCCGAGACCCCAAACTTGGCCTCGAGTGCATCCCACATATCTTTTCCATTATCAATTGACGCATAAGCGTCAACTATGTTCTCACCAAGAACACTCAAGAGAGCAGTTTTAAACAGAGTATCCATTTTCTGAAAGGCTTGTGCCTGTTGAGCCTCAAGCTCCCCTTCAGGTTTGCCCAGAGTGGCATCATAGCAACTCATGGTTTGAAACCATAAGACTGCTCTCACGCGCCACCTCTTATAGTGGATACCCTCAAACATAGGAGGTCTCATGGAAGCAACAAAACCACTTGGTGTAAATTGCCTATAATAAGGTTTTTGGATTGTTGGAAATATGAGCAATTTACCGAATGATTTTATTAACAGAAATACTAGATAAAGCATGACTAATATAGTAGAGGTAAAACAAGTCATGCGTTCAGACAGAGAGAAGGTAAAGAGCATCTGCATATATGAACTTGAACTAAACACATCTGGAACAGACACTAGATGAAGTTGCATATATGAAGTAGAACCTAACACATGTAGGACGGAAAGTAGAGCAAAGAAGTGTGTCATGACATCTAACAGAAAGAGCAAGAACACGTACGGGACAGCAGCAGTAGAAGTGCTGGACTTGGGGTCGGTGTCCTCGCCTGCCATGTCGTCGAGGAGGTCGTGGACGTCGAGAAAGAAGTCGTCGTCGGGGAAGTAGTCGTCGGCGACCGGATCATCCGTGATGAAGCAGCCAGTTGTCGCGCTGAGCGCTCCCCAAAAACATTATCACCCTTCTCCCGTACAGGACTCAAAAGGTGCGGCTTCGGAGGCCTACTGTCCCGACCTGCGGTGCACGCCGCAAGCCGGGATGGGGAAGATCGTAGCAGCAGCGCAGTGCTCAGGAACTTGTGGCGAGAGGAGGAAGAGGTTCTGGTGCATCTCTCTAGGAGGAGCGACCTCCCTTTTATAGGCGAAAGAGAAGGAGGCGAGAGGGCAGCGACGGGAGGCGAAACGAAGAGACGGAGGCGAAGCAAACAGCCAGCAGCCGAAGGGCTGCACCGTTCGCATTCGAACTCCACTTTCGCAAAAATCTTTTCAGCTTCCGTGTGACCTTTCGTATACCCGTAGTGCGTGGCAAAAATTTAGATATCGGCTCATTCCCGCAACCCGTGGCGCGTCGCGTCGTGACGAGGCGTGGCATGGCGAGGCGGGCGGCGGAGGAGGAGCGCGCGTGGATATCCCTCTTGTTCTCATGCTCATACAAGTGGGGAAAGAACCTCCCTTATAAGGAGGTCCAACTCCCACTAAACTAGCAATTTGGGACTAAACTTTAGTAGTATCCCTTGCCTTGTACAAATGGGCTAAGTGGGTCTTTAGGATTTATTATGAATTTCTGAAATAGTTATTGGGCTGCTCAAAATAGATTAAATTCCAGCAAGTTCTACCTATGTTTGATGTGTGAACTGGGTAAATGAGAAAGAATACCATCAAGAATGACATGTCTATGATCAGAGATTTGAAATCCTAGAATGCCTCGAGTAGCAAGTCTAACAAATATGCACAGTTCTTTTGACAAGGAAGGGCATGTGTCTCCATCTGCATTCTAGTCTCGAAAGTTCACCTCTCCTTGAATTTAAATATTATGTGCAGGTGACTAACGATGCTTAACCAAATGCACATGCATGGAGCCCATCTCAAGGTGGAAATGAATTATATCCAGACCTAGAGCAGGGATTTCATGGTTCCTTGAAAGATGCTTCTTTTTTACTGTGTAGATTATATTTATCAACTCCATGTCCAGGATGTCAAGACCACCCATAGCCGTCTGTCGACATACAAAGTCCCACTTACATTTTGCTCCTAACACTTAAGGGCATTTCTAACCGATCCCTTAAAGATAGTGGAGTATCCGATGGAGTAAACCGGACCTAACTGACCCCCTATATATAAAGGAGTAAAACAAATTTCATTTTCAGCCACCGAAACACATTCCTTTGGTTCTTTATTTCATACAACGACATTTTGATACAAAGAAAACAAGAACCATAATTAGACATTTTAAAAGATATCAAACTTTCATAACTGCTCCCACTAGTTGGATTAATATCTTTTCTATGTCTTTATTGTTGATCTGTAGCTTCGCGAGCTTCCACACTTCTTTCTTCCTCGATTCCAAAGAAGTAGATGTTGCTTCGCATCTGGTCTCATCTCTAGTCTTTATTCCAGCAATGAGTGCACGAGCATCTATCAATTTTCCTGCTATCAATAGATCGATGTAATCTTCTTCTCAATACCAAAACTTGCATTCATCCTACACACAAATTAGAGCAACAATGAGCTACCGAAATGCGTCGAATTTGGTGAACAACCTAATGAAAAGAAACACATACATGATCTTTTTTGCACTTGAAGAACACCCATCTGGGATATTCCGGCGTGGTTGAAACTCGGCGCACCACCTGCCGCGGGCAATCGTCGCACTTTATGAACGACAACGGTGAGCCGACGAGCTGTTGGGCCAGCGCCGAGCCCGGGTGACGGTTGGGCATGTCTTTGCCGGCGAACCGCCGACGGGAGAGATCGGGGTGGCCAGAGGCGGAATCAATACCTGCATGTGGCGCGGAGGCGTTGCCGAGGCTGTGCAGTCCGGTACCCGGCCAATCCATGGCAAGGTGCAGTCGCCGGCGGCCGGATGCGCCAAATCCAGCGGCGGACGCGAAAGCCACAGATCTACCGGTTGTGCGCCGTCGACGGGGCGAGAGGGCACCAATCTGGTTGGTCAAGGACCACAGCGGAGGGTAGTGGGAGGGGCGACACCGGCGAAGATGTGGTGCGGGAGTGGAGCGCATGAGGCAGAGGAGGAGAGTGGACTTTTTACTCAGCCACCGAGTGGTGGAGTAAGGGAGGCGGGGCGTGGCTGAGGATAATTTATGCTCCACTAGCGCCGATTGGGGATTGGCTAGGTGCCGGTTAAAGGAGTAAAAACCCACGCCTCTAATCAGTTATTGGGGATCGGTTAGAAATGCCCTTATTGGATCCGGCCCAGAGGAGAGGTCATTGCAATTTGATAATAGACTTGAATGGACCTTCAAGTAACACAAGCTATGCGAGGTGGTACATGGATTCAGATGCGCAATACTTGGAGCAAATCTGAATGTGCTTTAGCAAAACATTTCCTCCATATACAATACGATCAACACTAATCACAAACAATTACACATGATATATACCGGATCACAAGCGCTACAATTCCTCCTTGTTTTCTTATAGCAATTTCATCGCTACACCATCATCATCGTCATCATCACACCAAAACATGTATTTACACATCCTCGATCCCTTGATCCGGCCACCTGATCGACCTTAATTACCCCGTCATCGTCTGGAAAACAAGCAAGCACGCACGTACCTACGGCGCGGCTCTGAATGCCTACCTCTTCCTCCCTTCAACCCAGCGAGATGGATCTCTTCGTCCTCCGCTGGTCAGCAGATGGATGGATTACTACGTACGTACGTACTAACTTCTTCTGCGCCATCATCGATCTCTCTCTGCTTCCGCCATTGCTTCGTGATCGAGCACAGCTTAGCTTATGGCGGACTCGCGCGGGCGGGCCGCCCAGAGCGTGCTGAGCGCGCGGAGGCGCTGGAAGTAGTCCCCCAGCACGAGCAGGCCCTTGGCCGCCTGCCGCGTCGTCAGGATCCTGTGCATGTTCTGCAGCGTCTCCTGCCGGAGATGGTCCGCCTGCAACACCCACGACGACAATGCCATAAGTTAATCTTCAGAGTTTCAGATCATGGATGGGTCGCCGGCGGCGGCGCCGATTTAGGTACCTGCTGCACGAAGCCGACGAGGCCCTTGAGCTTCTCGACGGCGCCGACCATGTAGGCGTCGGGGGCGGCGAAGGGGTCCGTGAGGGACTCGGCCAGCGTCTGCTGCAGCTTCTGCATGCCCTGCGACAGCGCGTCCTCCGCCTGCGCCGACGTCAGCTGCAGCGCGTACACCGCCACCGACTGCGGCTCCGACATCGGCTGCAGCTGCGGGCTCAAGATCTGCGTGCCAGCCACACACCGGTCAACCCCCGACGACGACGATAACAACGGCGATCATCTTTCCGACGATAACAACGTACCTTGAGGACCTCGGAGGGCCGGAAGCCGCCGATCCAGAGGAAGAAGCGCTCGGCGGGGGACCTCCAGAGCCCCGACATGACGCAGAAGACGTCGGCCTGCGCGGCGGCGCCCTTGATCCGGAAGAGGTTGTCGTAGTTGGCGAGCCCGGTCTGCACCATCACCTCCAGCTCCAGCTCCGACGTGCCCTGCCCCGGCTGCAGCGCGCTCCGCAGCTCCTCCGTGTTCCGCTTCTGATCGTCCACCCAGTGGCCGTACGCGATCTCGAACGCCGCCACGCCGGGGTCCATCATCTGCCCCGCGGCCGCGAATCCGAGGTGGCCGGCCGAGCCCCCGCGATGCAGGCTCGTTCCCGGGTTACCCCCGTACATGCCTTGCTGCTGCCTGGTGCGCTGCAGCTCCTGCTCCAGCTGCGCCAGCTTTATCCGGCTCGACTCCAGCTGCTGGATGTATGCCTGTGGCGAAGGAAGGAAGGAGCACAACAATGGCGTCAGTCAGTCGCTGGTGTGAATCATGCCATGGCTTCCGATGTTCAAGATAATCAGAATGCTTATAGGTAGTGTACCTTTTTTCTGAGGCGACTTTTCCGGGCAGCCTCTCTGTTCTGTGCAAGTCTTCTCATGACCTGAGCAAAATCATCTCTTATTAATTTATATGTGCAACAGTGTCATTTCCCTCTTGCAAGAATCAATCAGATTAGCCTGGGAAATGGACAACTGAAGCTAATTGTACTTTGGAGAACAGTAATCTCCTTTGCCCAGCACATTTAAGGAAGACTAACTATACAGTAGCATGCAGCTTAAGATGTGATGGAGCGATTGATGGTTACCTTTTCCTTGGGCTTGCTCGCTCCCTGATCGGCCGTCTCCAGTTCGTCCATGTGTGGATCCTCATCCAGCTGCAGAGACCACACCAAAATGAGTAGAGAGAAAGCGTGAACCAGCTGAGGAGGAGCCAGCGAGCATGAATCTGTCGCGTACCCCTGCGTGGTCGAACTTGGCGTCGGGCTCCATGATGCTGGACCCGCTGGTGGCCTGGCCGCCGCTGTCCACCTTGTAGGGCTCGCTGCTCCACATGCCCAGCGCCGGCTGCAGCTGGGGCTGCTGGTGGTGCTGCTGCGGCGGCGGGGCGCGCTCGTACATGGCCATCCGGAGGGGCGCCGGCGCGTACTGCGCCGCCGCCGCCGACGACATGTACTCCGGCGGGGACGCGCCGCCGGTGCCGCTGAAGAACCAGGATAAGAATCAGCACACAGGAGTTGCAAGCAGGGGAACTGGGGATGGACTTGCGTGGGTACTAGGTACAGCAGCACTAAGCTACAACTATGGGCTAGGCCGGTAGGTGGCAGGCGCAGAGCGCCAGATAGATATGCTCCCGGCGTGAGCTGAGCCGAGCGCCACAGAGCTAGCGCAGCGCCGGCGGTGCGACCGAGCTGACAGCGTACGCAACAGATGATATATGCTGCTGGGCCGGTGACCCGACGACGATGCTCGGATCTGTCGGTGGAGGGAGGCGATGGAACGCGCGCACGAGGGAATCCGGGCCGAGGAGTGGCCGCTGGTCACCGGCGGGCTGGAGTGGTGGAGGTTTGAGCCTGGATGGAATCTGGAGGCGGAATCCGGGGGCGCGTAGCGTGGCGTGGACAGGAGGAGAGCCAGCGCGACGGGCGGGGAGTGGGCGCGCCCCGCGGCCGGCCCGACCCTTTTGGCTGTGTCCTGGCCTTTGGCGCTTGCAAAGGCGGCCGTGAGGTGGCCTTGGCCTCTTCCCTTCGCGCCCCGGGACAAATGAAACGTCGCCACTTGCCGAGGGTTTACTTCACTTACGTGCCCAGAGCGGCGACGCCGACGGCGACCGGTCCGGTCCGTTCATCACCGTTGACGTCACGTCTCCCATAATGCTTCCGTAGTACGTAGTAGAATGAACACAGCGATGGCACCACCATACCTTCCGACGCTAAAGGCCGAAGCTTAACCGTGCGTGCCCGTGTTATCACGTCAAATCCGAGCCCATGTAGCGTCAAGGCCGCCATGATTCATCGGCGACCACCGCGGCGAGGCATGCACGGTGGAGGGATGTCTACCACTACTTGGCATGCAGGAGCTCCACGAGTAGTGGAGGATTTTTCACTGCTGTTGCTACTACTACCGGGCGGGCCAGCGCACACGGGAGAAAGAAGAGAAAGAAAGAGAGAGGAGGAGGAATCAATCAACAATGGTGCTCCAATAATTGGCGCCGGAGCGGGAGCGGGGCCCTCCCCCACCCCCTGGCTTTCGCGGCAAAAGCCGAGGCTCGAGTTAGGCCTGTCCGTCCGCCTATCAGCCACTCCAGCACACGACGCAAGGGTCTCTATCTATCTCCATGCCCGGCCGGCCGGCGAACCCCACCGGCCACCGCGCACCAACGACACCCGGCCGATCTTGCGTCCAGGTTCACCGGCCCGGCTCCGCCGTGCTCACTTGCAGCCTAGGTTCCCTGCGGCATATGATGCTAAAAACTCAACACGTGTCCCGGGAAGACAGACCAAGGAAAGATTGCTGATTGGGTGGTCAGTCAGTGAGTTGGTGCTGATCCAATGGCGACGCACTCACACACCGGCTCACTGCTCACTGCTTTAGGGCTCAGAGCGAGGAGCAGTGCCGCAGCCGGAGTGGCATCGATCACCTCCGCCTTGACATCTCCTGGCTGTGGCTGGGTTGGTTGGCCATGACGCAGAGCGCGCCCCCTTTCTCCTCATCTTCTCCCAGTGCACCCCGCACCATTTTCACAAAAAATTCAGCGACACTACCATGGCCGGCCTCGTCGTGTCGTGCCGTGTCATCTGCCCGCGCCGAGTCAACTCTCTATGAGCATCTCCACCAGGCCAGAGAGACCCGATGCCAAACGCATGGCTATCACTCCTCACAAGACAACACCGACCGATCACTCTTGAGGAAAAAGCACGAATTCAGAGTTTCAGACTAACCTACTGTGGCCTTAAGCGCAGATTCAGGCCAGCACCAATCACCGGCCGACGACGTGACCTGTTGACAAAAACTCTGTCCGGCATGCTAGCCTGCGTTTCTACGGTCGCTATTAGGCGGAGGGACAAAGCAGAAGGGAGCATCTCGCCTCCCCCTCATGCCTTCGGAGAATCGGCACAAGGGTATCTCCCTCTAGCTAGTTCGATGTGCCATTTCGATCCTAAGCAACACATGGTGATTCTTTCTTCTTCTTCCCTTTTCTTTTTCAGGGCTCCTCACAACCATGGTGGTTAACACCTGGCAGTGCATGCTTTGCTTTGCTAACACACTCACTCACTGAACCACTGCTCGCTGCTTTCCCTGATGCCAAACTCATGGCTCTAACAGGACTCGCGCCGATCCTTGACGCGCCCCCTGTGCGGAAAACGGCTACCGTGGCATGGGGTGCAAAGTGCAAATTGGGAGCAGGAAAACCTTTTTCCGGCAGGGGGTTTCTACGGCTGTTAGGGGGAGGAACAAAGCAGGGCATCTCCCTCCCCTGTAGTATTATACTTTCAGAGAAGAATTGGCACAAGTTATCTCCCTAGCTTGATGCACCATTTCGATCCTAACGTGGCGATTCCTTCTTTTCTCCTTTCGATGGTGCTTAGTCTAGGATTTTGCTTTGCTTTGCTTTGTTAATGCTATTATTAAACTGACATGATCTCACTTTGGAGGGATGCACTAGCCCACTTGCCAGCTCCCACCGGAGACCATCAATCAGTTTGCATCACCATCAACAAGTATCAAATCTAATGCAAATTGCCGTGCAAGTGCGCGTTAATTAATTATTAAGCGATGCTAGTTGCTAAGTCTCCTCTCTGCCTGCCACCTTGTTTTTCTATTACAGAGTTCAGACAGACTATTAATGCAACAGCTGTGACTATACTATTCATGAATTCACAGAGGAGAATCAGATGGAAAAACTGTGTAGGAGAATTAAGAGGAACGGATCAAGAGAAATAGATACGCACCTAAGCTTGTGGATGTTGAAGTGGTCTTCCAGGTACCCAGGGTAGAGCTCCATTGTGTCCTCAATCCTTATATCATGCTACCTGGTTTGATCTCCCTTTTAGCTAGATGATACACCTGAATTGATCACCTCATATCTGTCAGATGGCGAACAAGAATTCATTTACCAGAAAGGGGAAAAGGAATACGAGTTGTGTGATTCACGAGTACTCAAAGTTATTATGCGGTCTCTAAGGTTGTCTAGTGCTGCAGGAACATGGAGGAAGATATGGTCATAGAAAAATACGCCAACGAGGATACATTCCTTTGGGAGATAACATATAGAAATTTGAGCAATTGTTCGAGCCACTTTATTCCGGCTATGTAAATATTCCCACCAACGTATGGTTTAGGAGAGCTATTCCAGAGTTATTGGAGAAGCGAATATGGTTACTTCTGTACCATTGTACTAGCAATTTGCAGTCCCATTCAGGGTAAGCAAAACAAACAACAAATTAGACAAGACTAACAGAGCTTTAAATAATTATTAAGCATGACTTAGACGGTACGGCTGTTGATGAGAAGATGAAATCTGTCTGGGCACCAAGAACTTTCATGTCTTTCTTCCACTACAGCAAGAACTAAAATAGATACACAAGCCATGTATTTGCAGGCTGTACTATGATGTTTTTTCTTGCCACTAAGATGGTAACTCCGACAGAGACCTTACTTATCATTTTTGGATAAGAAGACCTCACTTATCATTAATCATAGCCCACAGTAATAGCAGCCAAGAGGTAGGACTGAGCTTGATCTTGACTATATCAGAAGCATACTCAAGGAGCAAACAAGCAAACAAAGTCAACAGACAAAGAAGGCTGAGAAATTCAGTACCCGGCTGCGGTCTTCTAGTCGACGATAAAGGAGGATGGCTTCCTTCAAACCCACAGCTCCACAGCGAAAAACTCGATCGGCGAGCTTCGAAGCACAAGAGGGAGACTCCTCCACAGATGTGGTCTGGCCGAGCTTGAGAGGGCACCAAGTTGGGCAGATGGAGTGATGCGGCGTTATATAAAGAGGCAAAGAGCCGAGCCGGCTGCCTTCTGTTGGAAAGGGGGAGCCAAAGTATAAAGAGCCCTTGAGTATCTAATATTATCACCTGGGCCTCCCCTCTCATGCTTAAGGATGCACTAATTATTCTTTCCGTAAACTAGTTGGCTATGTGCAGAGTTGCTTGCACACTGGGACTCTTAGATTACTTCAGCGCACACATCATCGATCACCTAACCAGCCAGCCTAGGGAGGAGAAAGTGTGCTCATGATTCTGACGGAGGGGAAAGATGGTAACTTTCAGGTGTAAAAAGAAGCTTGAGAGCTTTTTTAAGCCTGTGTTTTTGTTTCAGGCACACACATATATACACACTTGGTTGCTCGGACGGATCGACACATTGGCGGCTCAATAATTTCAGGTTGCGCAGGTGATTGGAACTGCCAGGGAAAGGCATGGCATCAAGAAGCTTCCTAGAACATTATACTAGAAAACCACCGAGCAAAGACGGTTAAGTGATACGCCAGATTCATTGTCACTAGTTCACTACTGATTAGGCAGAAAGTTCCTTGCCACAAGGCTCATCAGACATGGTAACATTTCACTCACAAAGTGGTAATAACAGCGCAGAAGAGACCCCCACTGGCTATACCCCCTAAACTTGTGATAGGTTGTTTTACCCACAGCCCACAGGTATCCAGACAGTGCTACTTACAGGCTTGCAGCACTGGGGTCATGTCAAGTTGTTAACCACTAAACTGAACTTGAACCAGTAACTCAATGTGTTAGGGTGGGATTTTGGATGTGGTGTGGTGGGGTCTGATTAAGGCAAGCAGGATTTAAGTAATACACACATCTTGTGATGAGTGATGAGTGATGGCCCTATAATGGGGGTCATGTTAGATTCCATGATGCAATTGAGGGACATCATCACTAGAGATTCACCTAATTGTGTACATGGTGGAACTTGCCATTTCTGGGGTATCCCCTCCTGATCACCAAACCTCTAAGCCTCCTAAAATAAGAAACCTGCCTCCTCTGCTACCTGTCGTCATTTCTCCTAGCCATAGCTGCTTAATTATTTGCCGGTGCATCGACACGTTTCTTTGATCACCCGTGTCATCTCGACGGTTCCGTTCTCCATCGGGAAGGACACATCATGCTAATCACTTAACCGGCCTTCGGATATCTGAAGCTCTTGATTCCCTGCATAATTGAGCGGTAGCCATGCCTATCACATCAACACAAAGCAAAGCGGCACCGTAAAATTCAGTCAGAGTGCAATCACATGTAAACCTTTTCAGAAATTTGTTCGAAATTTTGCCCGGTTTTCGCAGACCCATTCGAAGCCGCCCCGTTGCCGGGCAATCATTGCGTCCACGTATCATCATCTTTGCCCGAAAGCAAGAAGGGAATACACCGGTGACTCTAAAAAAACTCCTGATTGAGAAACAGAGACGATCGGGGAAGGAATATATGTGTGTGCACACTGCACACGCGCACACAGATGATAGATTTTATGTGCGTGGTGGGGGCGTGCATGCACCTACTCACCACCTCTTTTGTGAATGGCGTAAGGGTGGTGCGTGACGACGAAGAATTCCCGCTTTGCCATAAAGGCGCCAAAAGACGGGGAACCTTTCGACGGCCAACCTAAAGGAAGAAGAAGATAAGATAAAAGCACTAGCGTACGCAGCAGCAGCAGCAGCAGCAATGGCGGATCGATCCATCGATTAATCAATCGAATTCGTTAGTGGCGGTGTGATTAAGCTAAGCTAAGCTGACGGTGACGATGATGCGGTCTCCGTTGCGGTGCATCCAAAACCAATTAACAAGAAGGGAAACATTACCTTAAGACGGGGGGCCCTCGCTGATGGCAGCCGTTGGTGTTCGTGGGCGTCGCTGTCCCGCTGCATTTCTCCGTTTTGTTTTTCGGACGAGAGCAACGCCATTGATCGCCGGACCATTGCTTTGGGGCTTCGACCGGCCGGCCCTTCTTTCCCGTCGTCGTCGTTCTTGCCCTTTTGCCCGTCCTGCCCTTTTCGATGTTCATCATGTTTGTGTAGTACGATTCAGGGGGAGATTTATACCCTGCCGTCGTCAGATTGATTTGGGACGCTCGGTGTGGGGGTGCGGGTGAAACTGTAGATTGATCGGGAGAGGGAATTACTTGCCTGGGTGGTGGAGAGTTGGCAGTCTTGGGGTTGGGTTCCCTCGGCAGCCAGCGACGACGGCGGCGGCGGCCGGCAGGGTGAAGATGCCAGAGTTTTTTCTGAACCAGGGTTCAGTTACCCATTTTTTTCAGTTAAAAAAAGGCTTAACTTTTTCTTTGGAATAAAAAAAGGTTTAGCTTTTTCTTTGCAATAAAAAAAGGTTTACTTACTCGTTCTAGTTTTTTTTTTCAAAAATAAAAACATATCTATTGTAAAAGTTCACCAGAAATATAAAGCATCTCAAACATAATAAAAAATACAACGAGATTTTGAGACCACCGAATGACCACTATTGTTGTTAGAACGCGCCGACGTCCTACCGGAGCCGGCTTAGACCTTGTCGATGACAGACGGAAAGTCTTCGTGCACGTGCCACTATGGACCAGCGCCATGGAGACGTAGTCGTCACCATTGAACTCTTGGGTAGAGCTGAAGCACCTGCCACCAAATCTCATCACATCACGAGAAATCCTAACAGCACCGTCCCAAGGATATGACAAGAATCTACGCCAGAGCTCCAACAACTACGTCCAGATGAACGAACTCAAGGAGGATTGGAGCTCGGAAGACAAACTCGAAGAAGAAGCGTTGCCATCTGCCCGAGCTCCGCATTTGTGAGGACTAAAAATACTTGACTTAAATTACTAACCACAACAGAGGCATCGGAATTCCGCCCCGCACCGGCCACCGGAGCGGCAGGCAGAGGGGAGGCGAATCCACAGGCTCGCGGGTGAAGCATGGAGGGCAGAGTTTACTCTAGCCACCTAGGGTTAGGGGAGGAAAAAGAAAGCACCTGTCAGCACTTATTTTTTGTTACTCATTGTTGAAGAGGAAATATTTTGTTGTATTTTTTTACTCAATTCAACATGCTATATTTTTTCTTACTCATTTCTTTAAGTTTTTAAAATTCCAAACCAAACGATGTCTTCTTCCCCCGAGAAGTATCAATGTGGGAACTATTAGCTTGATGTGCTTCATTGGGCCGGGATTACGAAGGTCGTCCCTCAATCTGCTCTCTCCTTATGAGATTGGTGGCAAGTTGCAAGGGCTAGAGTTCACGGAACCAAAAAGAATTCCTTGAACACATTGATAATGCTTGTCACCTCAAGTATATGGAGGGAGAGGAATGGCAGGGTTTTCAAGAATGCTTACACGCCGCTGTTAAAAATCTTGGATCAAGTTATTGGTAACGCCAAACAATGGGAAGAAGCAAGTATGGGTCGCTTTGTTCTACACTCACTGTGATATTAGTTATGGTCGTTTCGCTGTAGACGATGCTGTATGGTCTTGGGTGGTGTTGTATGGTAGTTCTTGTGGACTTTTGGTTGGTTGTACTTCTTTTTCTCTCTTTAATATTATACACGCAGTCCTCCTGCATGGTTCAAAAAAAACTCGATGGAAACATGTAAACTTCAACATGAGTTGTTGATTGAACCTCGCATGTTTGCATACAAGCACCTGCATGGCTGGTTATTACTTTGCACAAGGCACTCAGACTTCTTTGTGAAATGTATGTAATGAGTTGATGGGTGAAGGAACTCTTAGATTGTAGATCCAATGTCATCGGCCGCAGGTTGTGAGCGAAGCTTGATACCACCTATGAAGCTCTTAAAAAACATTGAAGCCAGGTCAATGTTGTTGACATAGCGGACGAGAAGTCGTCGAAGCCAGAAGTTGCCGGAATCTATTATCTGAAAAACAGATCGTCGTTTCGAAGAAGAAGGCGATGAAGAGGGCTAGACGACAACCTCAAACCCGACTAGACCCGTGAAGACATAACTTCACAAGTTCCAATGAAGGAGTGGACCTGTGGCCTAGCCTGTGAGAGTGATGGCATCTAGGGTTTTCAAAGAGGGTTGAGGGGGCTCACTTGGATAGTTAATATCACGACTTTGCTAAAAAAAATTGAACATAGTACATACGCAGATGCTTACTTTGCTGAAACTTGAATATTAAATTTAGTCAAAATTAAATGCACGGCATTGAGTGCAACTTATCCAAATTGTGTTTATTTATTTATTAGAGGAGTAACTATCCTGGTTCCTGCATTATGCGCACAATCAGTTGTCACAAATATTAAATTAGTACCTGCTGGCCATTGTAATATAGCCCATTTAGCCATTCAATGTGATGTGGAATGATTTCTGGCCTGATTGGACAATTTCTAGCCCGATTTTTTTACTCAATTCCACATGCTATATTTTTTTCTTACTCATTTCTTTAAGTTTTTAAAATTCCAAACAAATGATGTCTTCTTCCCCTGAGAAGTATCAATGTGGGAACTATTAGCTTGATGTGCTTCATTGGGCCGGGATTACGAAGGTCGTCCCTCAATCTGCTCTCTCCTTATGAGATTGGTGGCAAGTTGCAAGGGCTAGAGTTCACGGAACCAAAAGGAATTCCTTGAACACATTGATAATGCTTGTCACCTCGAGTATATGGAGGGAGAGGAATGGCAGGGTTTTCAAGAATGCTTACATGCCGCTGTTAAAAATCTTGGATCAAGTTATTGGTAACGCCAAACAATGGGCAGAAGCAAGTATGGTTCGCTTTGTTCTACACTCACTATGATATTAGTTATGGTCGTTTCGCTGTAGACGATGTCGTATGGTCTTGGGTGGTGTTGTATGGTAGTTCTTGTGGACTTTTGGTTGGTTGTACTTCTTTTTCTCTCTTTAATATTATACATGCAGTCCTCCTACATGGTTCAAAAAAAACTCGATGGAAACATGTAAACTTCAACATGAGTTGTTGATTGAACCTCGCATGTTTGCATACAAGCACCTGCATGGCTGGTTATTACTTTGCACAAGGCACTCAAACTTCTTTGTGAAATGTATGTAATGAGTTGATGGGTGAAGGAACCCTTAGATTGTAGATCCAATGTCATCGGCCGCAGGCTGTGAGCGAAGCTTGATACCACCTATGAAGCTCTTAAAAAACATTGAAGCCAGGTCAATGTTGTTGGCATAACGGACGAGAAGTCGTCGAAGCCAGAAGTTGCCGAAATCTATTATCTGGAAAACAGATCGTCGTTTCGAAGAAGAAGGCGATGAAGAGGGCTAGACGACAACCTCAAACCCGACTAGACCCGGGAAGACATAACTTCACAAGTTCCAGTGAAGGAGTGGACATGTGGGCTAGCCTGTGAGAGTGATGGCATCTAGGGTTTTCAAAGAGGGTTGAGGGGGCTCACTTGGATAGTTAATATCACGACTTTGCTTAAAAAAATTGAACATAGTACATACGCAGATGCTTACTTTGCTGAAACTTGAATATTAAATTTAGTCAGAATTAAATGCACGACATTGAGTGCAACTTATCCAAATTGTGTTTATTTATTTATTAGAGGAGTAACTATCCTGGTTCCTGCATTATGCTCACAATCAGTTGTCACAAATATTAAATTAGTACCCGCTGGCCATTGTAATATAGCCCATTTAGCCTGTCAATGTGATGTGGAATGATTTCTGGCCCGATTGGACAATTTCTAGCCCCCCCCCCCCCCCCCCGACTTCTGCTTGTGTCCTATGCAAGGCGACCATCACATCGTCCGTAAGTGTGCCTAAACACCACCTAGGCGTCACCTTTTCCAACAGAGCATAATTAAGACACAGCAAGAACCCGTGCATTACAAAGCTTAGTGCTAAATCACCACCCAAGTCAGAACGTAAATCTTGTGATAGCTTGATCCAACTTATTGTTGCCCTTTGTCATCATTTCGTGTTGGTTCATTTACTTCAACATTTACCAAGACCATTACAAGACTATAGAGAAGAACATAACCTCCAAAGGTTAGACGTATTCTTTTTATCAAAAAAAAAACGTATTCTTTTTATCAAAAAAAATAACATGATTACGATAGAGACAAATATGCCAACACAAAGCGCTAACACCAGCCGGGATCTCTTCTAACCAATTTTTTGAACATATTAGAAACATAAGTAGGGTAATTCAATTTAAAAGGCAATCTAACGGGTAACCAATTAATTTGAGCGAAACTACAATCGCGAAAATATGTTGAATGGTCTCTCCTATCTGCAAAATGAACAAAACTTATTCTCTATCTAGTTTTCCTGGCTAAGTTGTGTTTATTAAGAACAATTCTTCGAAAGAGGTACCATGGGAAAATCTTAACGTTGGATAGGTGTACGGAGTTTTCAAATATGCCAAGGGTGATTAGTGCCTTGTACATCACGCAAGTCGTGAAAGTCCTAAATCGATGAATATCCCATTTAAAGACATGTTTATCATCATTTAGTTGAATTAATGCTAGAGCATCGCACAACGAATTCCACAGTGTTATTTCTGAAACAACATTAGGATGGGGAAATTCAAGTTTATAACGCCCATCATGTTGGAAATATGCCCTAGAGGCAATAATAAAAACATTATTATTATATTTCCTTGTTCATGATAATTGTCTTTATTCATGCTATAATTGTGTTATCCGGAAATCGTAATACATGTGTGAATAATAGACACCAACATGTCCCTAGTAAGCCTCTAGTTGACTAGCTCGTTGATCAACAGATAGTCATGGTTTCCTGACTATGGACATTGGATGTCATTGATAACGAGATCACATCATTAGGAGAATGATGTGATGGACAAGACCCAATCCTAAACATAGCATAAGATCGTATAGTTCGTTTGCTAGAGTTTATCCAATGTCAAGTATCTTTTCCTTAGACCATGAGATCGTGTAACTCCCGGATACCATAGGAGTGCTTTGGGTGTACCAAACATCACAACGTAACTAGGTGACTATAAAGGTATACTACGGGTATCTCCGAAAGTGTCTGTTGGGTTGACACGGATCAAGACTGGGATTTGTCACTCCGTATGACGGAGAGGTATCACTGGGCCCACTCGATAATACATCATCATTATGAGCTCAAAGTGACCAAGTGTCTGGTCACGGGATCATGCATTACGATACGAGTAAAGTGACTTGCCGGTAACGAGATTGAACAAGGTATTGGGATACCGACGATCGAATCTCGGGCAAGTAGCATACCGATTGACAAAGGGAATT